>NC_091185.1:7230745-7299978 GCF_040958095.1 Procambarus clarkii
CTTGATAAAACTACTGATTCTTATTAAGGATTTGATTTAATCCCTACCAGAAATCGATTTAATTGTTTCAATAGTTTTTTAATTAAGAAATCCTTCTAGAAGCTTCTGCATCCTTGAGAAATCACGCACAAAAGTCACGTAGGCAACCAAGGGCCCTATGGTCATACGTGATTATAGGTGGCATTGTCTTGTAGGATCCAGATGTGTAATGAATCTGTAATGATTCTGATATGATTTTGTTATGATTTAGATATGATAGAGAAATAATACATTTCTTAGATAATAATATAGATATAATGGGTAAAAATTTCCCACATCTTCCAGAGGGAGAGAACTGGCACAGAGTTCAATACTAAGGACAATAGTAACCACATGTATTCATTTACTCTCCATCGGTTTGATAATACAAGTGCAAAATTTTGCTTGCACTTTTGTGTGGCTGTCTGTTGTGGACGAGTGTACCTGTTAGGAGTCTGTGGGTCATGTGGTGTTAGAGGGTCTTGGGGTCTCCTATTATCTAACTGTAGCTGACTCACCGATTCCCTGTGGATGAGTTTGTCCAATGTCTTCAGGGACGTTGTTCCTTTAGACAGGATTTTGACTATTCTCAAAATCCCCTGGCTATCTGGATGGACTGAGACAACTTTACCCAATAGCCAGTCAGCCCTAGTGCCATCACTGTCTACCAAGACAGTATCGCCAGGTTGGGGATTAGATATATTATGTGGGACATTGGCCCCATTGTGATGTTCTTGTAGAGATGTAAGATATTCTTTTGTCCAAACATCATTCCATTTTTAGATTATGCTGGACAGATGCCTCTCTCACAGGCATATGACAGATGGACATATGCCTGTGGTAAGTCTGTTACTAAGGCATTGACATTACTCAATAATGTACAGAATTGTACAGCTGTTCAGGTATTATCATCTTTGGGCTTTGCCTGAGATGCAGGTTGATTATTGGATGGCTGTGATCTGGATTGAGTGTTGATATCACCACAAAGTGCTGTGTGATGTTCAATTTTATGACTATTGGCAGTTCAGCAATTGAGTGTTACATTCACTCGTATCGTGCTTCCGTAGACAACGGACGCACCTGTTTAGAGATTTCAGTCTACTGATTCGACTGGCACAGTCTTCATAAACTGTGCATTGATAAATGGTATGTGCTTCCTGACAGAATAAACATCTTGGGGCACTTGTAGCTCCTTTTGTCTTATCTGTCTTGGGAGCTTGGTTTCCTACAGTTCTGTAAACTGTGGGGGATATAGCATATGAACCAACATTACTCTGTTTCCACTTTGCAGAAGAGGAGTTTTGTTGCCTTGATTTTTGACTGTCAGTTTAGACATTTTTGTTTTTGTCCGAGGATTCACTTAGTGATTTTTTCTTGTAATATGATGTTATTACAAGTATGTACCACTTGTAGATATGTTATTACATGCAAGCAGGTAATACAAGCATATAACACTTGTACTCCTCCAAGGATTTCCTTAAAGGATGAATTGTATTTGTAATAATGTGTTTACATTATTCTTGATGTGAAGAACCATTTTGCTTTTTATTTTTCGGCTTTGCCTTTTCTATTAAATAAGTCTCTTTGAGATGCTTGATTGCCTTCAGATTTTCTGAGGCTGCTTTCACTCCAGTTAAAGAATGAGATTAGGTGATCAAGATTATATTCTTGGATTAAGATAGTTATCTTAGAAGAATTATAATACTTGGATTGACATTGTCAATGTGCTGTTAGCCTTAAGATTGTAGATTAGTGATGAGGGGCTGTTTAGCCAATCAGATTGTGATTTGAGATAGATTGGTCTTAATCCCCAATGGTAGACTATTGTAGCCAAGTGATGATGACATTTGTCTATCACCTGATTTAAATGGCCTGTAGACTGTAGATTAAGATTAATGAATCACTGTTTAGCTAAGTGATGCCTTGTCATTCAACTGATAGATGTGGCCAGTACGCCTTCAAGTTTCTTGATTAGTATCCACTGTACTTGTGTAACAATTGTATGGCTTGATCATAATCTTCATCTGTGCATGACAAATTAGCAATGATCTGCAATGCCTTTCCTCTTGGCTTTGTAAATATAAAAATTTAATAGCCTTAGTGAGAGAAGCATTAGAGTGTGTTAAATAATCAAAAGCTCTCCAGAAGGTATCCCAATTATCTTCATCATTGCCCTTAAAACATGGTAATTATACCTTTGGAAGCTCGGCTGCTACATGTGGGATAGTTGAGGTACCAAACTGTGTGCATGTGCTCACATTTGGTTGGGCAACTGCTGGTAATGCTAGTTTGATTAAAGGATCTAATTGATCCTGGATTTTATTTTCATAAATGGCTGTTTCAGCTCTGATATCCTGAAGTTCCCTTTGGGTTAAATCAGCGTTAGCTTTTTCTGCTAAATAAGTCTCGGAAAGGTCTTTGATTTGATCAAATTTTTCAACTGAAGATTTTATTCTGTTATTCAAGATGATTAAATCAAGAGATACTTGATTTTTTTTTTGCCAGTGTAGAGTACGCTGCTGTTGTTATCCTATTTATGTGTGCTTTAGGAGATAGATTAGGTGTTACGTCCACGCCCAGGTCTCCTCGCGTCGTCACAGGTAGGCAGTTCCCCTTCATTGTGTACTGTCCCTTTGGTCTCCTATCTTTTAGTCCCATTTCCATAACTTTACATTTGCTCATGTTGAACTCCAGTAGCCATTTCTCTGACCATCTATGCAACCAGTTCAGGTCCTCTTGGAGGATCCTGCAATCCTCAGGGGTACTGTATCAAAGGGGTTTTATGGGGTACTGTGTCAAAGTCTTTCCGACAGTCCAAAAAAATGCAGTCTGCCCAACCTTTTCTTGCTTAATCTTTGTCACCTGATTGTAGAATTCTATTAAGCCTGTAAGGCAAGATTTACCCCCCCTGAACCCATGTTGATGGGTTGTCACGGAGTCCCTTCTCTCCAGATGTGTTACTAGGTTTTTTCTCACGATCTTCTCCATCACCTTGCATGGTATACAAGTTAAGGACACTTGCCTGTAGTTCAGTGCCTCTTGTCTGTCACCCTTTTTGTTTATTGGGACTACATTATCAGTCTTCCATATTTCTGGTAGGTCCCCCGTTTCCAGTGACCTACTATACACTATGGAGAGTGGCAAGCAGAGCGCTCCTGCACTCTCTTTCAATACCCATGGTGAGATTCCATCCGGGCCAACAGCCTTTTTCACATCCAGATCCAATAGGTGCCTCTTAACCTCATCTCTAGTAATTTCAAAGCCTTCCAAGGTCGTCTGGTTTACTGCCATCTCTCCTAGTGCAGTGACCTCTCCTCGTTCTATTGTGAAGACCTCCTGGAACCTCTTGTTGAGTTCCTCACATACCTCTTTGTCATTCTCTGTGTACCTGTCTTCACCCATTCTAAGTTTCATCACCTGTTCCTTCACTGTTTTCCTCCTGATGTGACTGTGTTGTAGCTTTGGTTCGGTCTTGACTTTATTAGCTATATCATTTTCATACTTTTTGTCAGCGTCTCTTCTTACACTAACATACTCGTTCCTGGTTCTTTGGTATCTCTCTCTACTGTCTGGTGTTCTGTTATTTCGGAAGTTCCTCCATGCCCTATTCTTCAGTTCCTTTGCTTTCATACATGCCTTATTAAACCATGGATTCTTCTTTTGCTTCTCGATTTTTTCCTGTCGGGCCAGGATAAACCTGTTTACTGCCTCCTGACACTTTTGTGTGATGTAGACCATCATGTCTTGTACAGACTTAGTTGTGAGTTCTGTGTCCCATGGTATATTCCCTAGGAATTTTCTCATCTCATAATTTCCCTTTCTGTATGCCAGCCCTTTGTTTCCCAGTTCTTTTTTTGGGGAGATAATTCCTAGCTTTACCAGGTACTCAAAGATCAATACACTGGGATCACTCATTCCTAAGGGGGCTCCCAACTTAACTTCCCTTATATCCGACTCATTTAGGGTAAATATCAGATCAAGCAAGGCTGGTTCATCCTCTTCTTATTCTTGTCGGTCCCTTGATGTGTTGGCTTAGAAAGTTTTGTTGCTACGTCCAGCAGCTTAGCTCTTCATGTCTCCGGTCCTCCATGTGGGACTCTGTTCTCCCAATCTATCTTCCCGTGGTTGAAGTCTTCCATGATTAGTAGTCTGGATCCATTCCTGCTAGCTACAGAAGGTGCTCTCTCTATTATATTGATGGTGGCCATGTTGTTTCTTTCATATTCCTGTCTGGGTCTTCTGTCATTTGGTGGGGGGGGGGGTTATATATGAGTACTACTACAATTTTTTGTCCTCGAATATCTATGGTACCTGTTATGTAGTCACTGAAATCTTCACAGCCCTGAACAACCATCTCTTCAAACCTCCAGCCTTTTCTTATCAGCTTTTGTGTTTGTATGTGGGAGTGTGTGTGTGTGTGTGTGTGTGTGTGTGTGTGTGTGTGTGTGTGTGTGTGTGTGTGTGTGTGTGTGTGTGTGTGTGTGTGTGTGTATATTTGTGTGTGTATTTGTGTGTGTATTTGTGTGTGTATTTGTGTGTGTATTTGTGTGTGTATGTATGTGTGTGTTCTTACCTAGTTTTGCTTGCGGGGATTGAGCTGTGGCTCTTTGGTCCCGCCTCTGAACTGTCAATCAACTAATGTACAGTTTCCTGAGCCTACTGGGCTCTATCATATCTACACTTGAAGCTGTGTATGGAGTCAGCCTCCTCCACATCACTGCCTAATGCATTCTATTTGTTAACTACTCACACTTAAAAAGTTCTTTCTAATGTCTCTGTGGCCCATTTGTGTACTCGGCTTCCACCTGTGTCCCCTTGTTCGTGTTCTGGCCGTGCTAAAGTTTGTCTTTGTCCACCCTGCCAATTCCACTGAGAATTTTGTAGGTGTTATCATGTCTTCCCTTACTCTTCTGTCTTCCAGGGATGTGAGTTTCAGCTCCTTTAGCCTTTCATCGTAGCTCATACCTCACAGTTCTGGGATGAGTCTGGTGGCATACCGCTGAATCTTCTCTAACTTTGTCTTGTGTTTAACTTTGGTATGGATTTCAAGCTGGAGCTGCATATTCCAGGATTGGTCTGACATAAGTGGTATACAGGGTCCTCAACGATTCCTTACATAAGTTTCTAAAGGCAGTTCTTATGTTGGCCAGTCTAGCATATGCTGTTGATATGCTTTTGATGTGGGCCTCTGGGGACAGGTATGGTGTGATATCAACCCCCAGATCCTTCTCTATATTTGACTCATGTAGGATTTCACCTCCCAAACGGTACCTTGTGTTTAGCCTTCTGCTCCCTTCGCCTAATTTCATTACTTTGCACTTTCTTGAGTTGAACTTTAGTAGCTATTTTCTAGACGACTCCTCCAGTCTGCCCAGGTCGTCCTGTAATCTCTACCCATCATCATCTGACAGCTGGGTGGACAGCGCTTCGAATTCGAAGTCTTGATTTTCCGGGTTCGATCCCTGGTAGAGGCGGAGACAAATGGGCAAAATGTTTCTTTCACCCTGATGCTCCTTATACTTAGCAGTAAATAGGTTCCTGGGAGTTAGACAGCTACTACAGGCTGCTTCCTGGAAGGTGTGTAACAAAAAGGAGGCTTGGTCGAGGACCGGGCCGCGGGGACACTAAGCCCCGAAATTAGCTCGAGATAACCTCAAGATCTGTCTGTCTTGATGCTTCTCATTATTTTTGCATCATCAGCGAACTTGAGAGGAATCAGTCTATACCCTCTGGAAGATCGTTTAAATATATTAGAAACAGGATGGGTCCAAGTACAGAGCCCTGTGGGACTCCGCTGGTGATTTCTCGCCACTCTGATGTTCCCCTTCACAGTAACTTGCAGTTTCCTGTTGCTTAAATACTCCGTTATCCACTGGAGCACCTTACCTCTTACTCCTGCCTGTTGCTCCAACTTTCGTAACTGCCTTTCATGGGATACTGTGTCAAACGCTTGACATCTAGCTAGATGCTGTATTCCAGATGGTAGTTGATCCACAGTACCCTCCAGATGGGGTAACGTGTCAAAAGCTTTCTGACAGTCTAAGAAAAGGCAGTCTGCCCACCCTTCTCTTGCCTAATTTATCTTGCTTGGTCATAGAATTCTATTAACTCATTGAGGCACGATTTACCATCTCTGAACCCATGCTGGTGGTGTGATACAAAGCTATTTCCCTCCAGATGCTCTACGAGCCTTTTCCTCACGATCTTCTCCATCACCTTGCATGGTATACAAGTTAGGGAAATTGGCCTGTAATTCAGTGCCTCTTCTTGCCTGCCACCCGTTTAGTATATTGGGACTATATTAGCTGTCTTCCAGCTTAACGGTAGGTCTCCTGTTTCCAGTGACCTGTTATACACCATAGTGTGTGCCACGCTTAGTGCTTCTGCACCTTTTTTTAGTATCCACGGTGAGATTCCGGCAATTCCCAACAGTCTTTGTCACATTCAGCTCAAACAGATTCCTTTTGACCTCATCATTTGTGAGGACAAATTGGAGGATTCCAATGTTGCTTGGTTTACCTCCTCATTTAGTGCAGGGGCTTCTTGTTCTTTTGTGAAGACCTGGAATCTTCAGTTCTTCACACACCTCCTTGTCATTCTCCATGTATCTATTCTCCCCTTTTCTCAGCTTCATCACTTGTTCCTTCACCGCTGTTTTCCTCCTTATGTGGCTGTGGAGCAGCTTTGGTCGAGTCTTAGCTTTACTTGCGATGTCATTTTCATACTGTCTCTCTGCCTCTCTCTCCTTACTCTGAGGTACTCATTTCTTGTCCTCTGGTATTTCTCCCTGCTCTCTGGCATTCTGTTATTCCTGTAGTTTATACATGTTCATTTACTCACCTGCTTCGGTACCATACGTACCTAGTTGAACCATGGATTTTTCTGTTGCTTTTCGCTTTCTCCTTTTGGACCGGGATAAATCTATCTGCTGCTTCCTGACATTTCTGGGTGACATAGTCCATCACATCCTGTACATTCTTCTCTGAGTTCTGTTTATCATTGTATTCCCCTTAGGAAGTTCCTCATCTCATCATATTTTCCTCTTTGGTAATTTAGTCTTTTCCCTTCCAATCCCATACTTGGATAGGTTATCCCTACCTCCACCAGATACTCAAATGTTAATACACTGTGGTCACTCATACCTATGGGGGCTTCAAATTTGACTTATCTTATTTCTGACTCATTCAAGGTGAATATCAGGTAAATTCTAGCTGGTTCGTCATTGCCTCTCATTCTTATGGGCTCCCTGACATGTTGGCTCAGAAAGTTTCTTGTTGCCACTTCCAAGAGTTTGGCTCTCCATGTATCTGCACCTACATGTGGGTCTCCATTCTCCCAGTCTATCTTTCCATGGTTGAAATCGCTCATAATTAGAAGTCTGGTGCCATTAGTGCAGGCAGCTGAAGTTGCTCTATTATATTCTTGGTTGCCATGTTTCTCCTATCAAACTCCTGTCTAGGTCTTCTTGTCATTTAGTGGAGGGTTGTAAATGACTCTCACTATTGTCTTCGGTCCACCCACTGTCATTGTTCCTGTAATCTCTGAATCCGTCACAGCCTGGAATTTCCATCTCGTCAAAGCTCCAGTCCTTCCTTATCAGCAGGGCCACTCCTCCACCTCCTCTCCCTTCTCTTTCTTTCCTTACTATATGGTAGTCCGTTGGAAACAATGTCTGTTATGACTCCTGAGAATTTTGTTTCAGAGTCCTAATACATCTGGGTTTTCTTCCTGCACCCTTTCCGCCAGTTCGCTTGATTTATTGGTAATCCCTTTGATCTTTGAGTACATTACCTTGAAGCTCACTTACCTATATCCATTTTCACCCTCCCTCCCTCCCTACAAGTGTAGGTAGTTGATCCATGGGCATTTCTACTTGGGTAGGCTACTCCTCCTGTAGGGAAGTTGTCAGGGGTTGCCCGGGGTGTGGGAGAGTGTGTATGTGTGGGTGTGGGAGTGTTTGAATGTGCGCGCGTACTCACCTAGTTGTGCTTGCGGGGGTTGAGCTCTGGCTCTTTGGTCCCGCCTCTCAACCGTCGATCAACAGGTGTACTGATTCCTGAGCCTATTGGGCTCTGTCATATCTACACTTGAAACTGTGTATGGAGTCAGCCTCCACCACATCACCCCCTAATGCATTCCATTTGTCAACCACTCTGACACTAAAAAAATTCTTTCTAATATCTCTGTGGCTCATTTGGGCATTCAGTTTCCACCTGTGTCCCCTTGTGCGTGTGCCCCTTCTGTTAAATAGCCTGTCTTTATCTACCCTATCAATTCCCTTCAGAATCTTGAATGTGGTGATCATGTCCCCCCTAACTCTTCTGTCTTCCAGCGAAATGAGGTTTAATTCCCGTAGTCTCTCCTCGTAGCTCATACCTCTCAGTTCGGGTACTAGTCTGGTGGCAAACCTTTGAACCTTTTCCAGTTTAGTCTTATCCTTGATTAGATATGGACTCCATGCTGGGGCTGCATACTCCAGGATTGGCCTGACATATGTGGTATACAAAGTTCTGAATGATTCTTTATACAAGTTTCTGAATGCCGTTCGTATGTTGGCCAGCCTGGCATATGCTGCTGATGTTATCCTCTTGATATATGCTGCAGGAGACAGGTCTGGCATGATATCAACCCCCAAGTCTTTTTCTTTCTCTGACTACTGAAGAATTTCCTCTCCCAGATGATCTATCTTGAGGTTATCTTGAGATGATTTCGGGGCTTTTAGTGTCCCCGCGGCCCGGTCCTCGACCAGGCCTCCACCCCCAGGAAGCAGCCCGTGACAGCTGACTTAACACCCAGGTACCTATTTACTGCTAAATTTACCTTGTATCTGGCCTCCTGCTCCCTACACCTATCTTCATTACATTACATTTGGTTGGGTTAAACTCTAACAACCATTTGTTCAACAATTCCTTCAGCTTGTCTAGGTCTTCTTGAAGCCTCAAACAGTCCTCTTCTGTTTTAATCCTTCTCATAATTTTGGCATCGTCCGCAAACATTGAGAGAAATGAATCGATACCCTCCGGGAGATGATTTACATATATCAGAAACAAGATGGGACCGAGTACAGAGCCCTGTGGGACTCCACTGGTAACTTCACGCCAATCGGAGGTCTCGCCCCCCACCGTAACTCTCTGCTTCCTATTGCTTAGGTACTCCCTTATCCACTGGAGCACCTTACCAGCTACACCTGCCTGTCTCTCCAGCTTATGTACCAGCCTCTTATGCGGTACTGTGTCAAAGGCTTTCCGACAATCCAAGAAAATGCGGTCCGCCCAGCCCTCTCTTTCCTGCTTAATCTTTGTCACCTGGTCGTAGAATTCTATTAAGCCCGTCAGGCAAGATTTACCCTCCCTGAACCCATGTTGGCGATTTGTCACGAAGTCCCTTCTCTCCAGATGTGTTACCAGGTGTTTTCTCACGATCTTCTCCATCACCTTGCATGGTATACAAGTCAAGGACACTGGCCTGTAGTTCAGTGCCTCTTGCATGTCGCCCTTTTTGTATATTGGGACCACTTTCGCCGTCTTCCATATTTCTGGTAGGTCTCCCGGCTCCAGTGCTCTACTATACACTATGGAGAGTGGCAAGCAAAGTGCCTCTGCACTCTTTCAGTACCCATGGCGAGATCCCATCTGGACCAACAGCCTTTCTAACATCCAGATCCAGCAGGTGTCTCTTGACCTCCTCTCTCGTAATTTTGAGCTCTTTCTTGCCGCCTGCTTTACCTCCCTTTCTCCTAGCACAGTGACCTCACCTTGTTCTATTGTGAAGACCTCCTGGAACCTCTTGTTGAGTTCTTCACACCTTTGTCATTCTCTGTATACCTGTCCTCGCCTGTTCTAAGTTTCAATACCTGTTCTTTCACTGTTGTTTTCCTTCTGATGTGACTGTGGAGTAGCTTTGGTTTGGTCTTGGCTTTGTTTGCTATATCATTTTCAAAACTTTTCTCTGCTGCTCTTCTCACCCTGACGTACTCATTCCTGGTTCTCTGGTATCTCTCTCTGCTTTCTGGTGTTCTATTATTCCGGAAGTTCCTCCACGCCCTTCTGTTCAGTTTCTTCGCTTCCATACATGCCCTATTATACCATGGATTCTTCTGTTGCTTCTCGGATTTTTCCCTTTGGGCCGGGATGAACCTGTTTACTGCCTCCTGACACTTTTGGGTAACATAGTCCATCATACCCTGTACAGACTTATCTCTGAGGTCTGTGTCCCAAGGTATTTTCCTTACGAAACTTCTCATCTGTTCATAATTCCCCTTTCGGTATGCCAGCCTTTTGATTCGTAGTTCTTTTTTGTGGGGACAAATTCCTAGCTCTACCAGGTACTCAAAGTTCAATACACTGTGGTCACTCATTCCCAAGGACGCTTCCATCTTAACTTCCCTTATATCCCACTCATTTAGGGTAAATATCAAATCAAGCATTGCTTGTTCATCTTCACCTCTCATTCTTTTTGGTTCCTTGATGTGCTGGCTTAGAAAGTTTCTTGTTGCCACGTCCAGCAGCTTAGCTCTCCATGTTTCTGGTCCTCCATGCGGGTCTCTGTTCTCCCAAGCTATCTTCCCATGGTTGAAGTCTCCCATAATTAGTAGTCCAGATCCATTCCTGCTAGCAACAGAAGCTGCTCTTTCTATTATGTTAATGGTGGCCATGTTGTTTCTATCATATTCCTGCCTGGGTCTTCTTTCATTTTGTGGTGGATTATATATGACTACGACTATAATTTTTTTTCCCTCCATTTGTTATGGTATCTGCTATGTAGTCACTGAAACCTTCACAGCCCTGAATAACCACCTCAAAATCCCAGCCTTTTCTTACCAGCAGAGCTACACCACCCCCACCTCTTCCTTCTCTCTCTTTCCTCATAACAAAATAGTCCTGTGGGAACACTGCGTTTGTTATCGTTTTCGTTAGCTTTGTTTCTGTGAGGGCTATTATGTCTGGGTTTTCCTCTAGTACCCGTTCTCCAAGCCCATTTGCTTTATTTGTAATTCCATGTGTTAGTGTACATTGCTTTGAGGCTCACTTTCTTCTGTCCCTTCTCAAATCGCCTCCTTTGCGAGTGTTCTGCTGGTGGGGGAAGCTGTTCCATGGGTGTGAGGACCTAGCTGTGACGTGGATAACAGGGTCTCAGAGGTTACTGGGATGAGGGGCGGGGGATCCAGTGAAGAGGGAGGGACAGGGTATGGGGTGAAAGGGGAGAGAGGACAGGAAGGAAAAGGGGGGAGAGGGAGGACTCGTTGGGAGGAGGGGAGGGGTAGAAGGGTGGGAATTGGGTGTGGGGGGGAGGGAGATTTGGCTGAACATTTGAGTGTGGGCAGGGAGGATTTGGAGTAGGGGGGGTTTTCTATGCAGAGGAGGGTGGCGGGGTTGTCCTCCCCTCTGATGTTACTGGGTAGCTGGTTGTGGGTTCCCCCCTCGCCTCTGGGGGTGTTGTGTTGGGAGCTGTGACTTCCTTGGTTTTCCACTCTCGCCCTGCGCCTCTTCCTTGCTTCTGCCGCCATGGCTCCCTCCTCCCTCATCATGTCTCTGGAGGAATACATTTTTGAATTTTCCCACGTTTTTCAGGGAGCTCTTCCTTGATAGAATCTTCTCCTTTGTGCTCTCGTTTGCAAACACTATCTTTATCACTGTCTCGGTCTTTGTTGTACCAACCTAGCCTGAAAACCTCAATTCTATACTCAGCCCCTTCCATGTCTAGTGCCTTCAGTACTTCATTCACTGCTGCTTTGTCCTTGTCATTTCACTCTGTCCTATTAGAGCCTTCCTGCTCTTTAATTCCCACAGCAACCACTGATCTGTTCCTTTCCAGCAGTTGGCTAGTGGAGCGTGCTGCCTCCTGTGAGGTGGCTGCTTTCATGGCCACCTCCATCACTGAAGTCGTTACTTCAGAGTTTTTTTTTTAGCATTTCTGCAAATGTTGCTTTTATTGTGGCATTCTCATCCAAAAAACTATTACCACCTTCTCCCTGGATGATTTTCTGAGTCTATGCCTCGATACCATTCTCTTTGAGGGCTCTAATCTCCTCCTTTGCTGCTGTCATTTCTTGCATCATTTCTTGCATCTCTTGATGTCCTCCAGAAATTGGGCGAACATTTCCTTCATTTCGTCACCTTGACTTTTCCCTGTTCCCCTGATACCTCTGGCTGTCATGTTTGCCCCTCTTCCTATAGTTATGCCGTGATAGGATTTGTCAGGAGGGCAGAGCGGGATGGGGGAGGGAGAGAGAGAGATGGGTGGGTGGGGGCGATCCGACCCTGCCACTGAAGTGAGAAGAAAGTAGAGGGGGAGGGGGGGAGACGGAGAGAGAGGGGGAGGGAGAGGGGGAGGGAGAGAGAGAGGGAGGAGAGAGGGAGAGAGAGGGAGGGAGAGAAAGAGAGGGAGGAGAGAGGGAGAGAGAGGGAGGGAGAGAGAGAGAGAGGAGAGGGAGGGAGGGAGAGAGAGGAGAGGGAGGGAGAGAGAGAGAGGAGAGGGAGGGAGAGAGAGAGAGGAGAGGGAGGGAGAGAGAGAGAGGAGAGGAGAGGGAGGGAGAGAGAGAGAGGAGAGGGAGAGAGAGAGAGAGAGAGGAGAGGGAGAGAGAGAGGAGAGGGAGAGAGAGGAGAGGGAGAGAGAGGAGAGGGAGAGAGAGGAGAGGGAGAGAGAGAGAGAGAGAGAGAGGAGAGGGAGGGAGAGAGAGAGAGAGGAGAGGGAGGGAGAGAGAGAGGAGAGGGAGGGAGAGAGAGAGGAGAGGGAGGGAGAGAGAGAGGAGAGGGAGGGAGAGAGAGAGGAGAGGGAGGGAGAGAGAGAGGAGAGGGAGGGAGAGAGAGAGAGAGGAGAGGGAGGGAGAGAGAGAGAGAGGAGAGGGAGGGAGAGAGAGAGAGGAGAGGGAGGGAGAGAGAGAGAGGAGAGGGAGGGAGAGAGAGAGAGAGAGAGAGAGAGAGAGGAGAGGGAGGGAGAGAGAGAGAGGAGAGGGAGGGAGAGAGAGAGAGAGAGAGAGAGAGGAGAGAGAGAGAGGAGAGGGAGGGAGGGAGAGAGAGAGGAGAGGGAGGGAGAGAGAGAGAGAGGAGAGGGAGGGAGAGAGAGAGAGAGGAGAGGGAGGGAGAGAGAGAGAGAGGAGAGGGAGGGAGAGAGAGAGAGAGGAGAGGGAGGGAGAGAGAGAGAGAGGAGAGGGAGGGAGAGAGAGAGAGAGGAGAGGGAGGGAGAGAGAGAGAGGAGAGGGAGGGAGAGAGAGAGAGGAGAGGGAGGGAGAGAGAGAGAGAGAGAGAGAGAGAGAGAGGAGAGGGAGGGAGAGAGAGAGAGAGAGAGAGAGAGAGAGAGAGGAGAGAGAGAGAGGAGAGGGAGGGAGGGAGAGAGAGAGGAGAGGGAGGGAGAGAGAGAGAGAGGAGAGGGAGGGAGAGAGAGAGAGAGGAGAGGGAGGGAGAGAGAGAGAGAGGAGAGGGAGGGAGAGAGAGAGAGAGGAGAGGGAGGGAGAGAGAGAGAGAGGAGAGGGAGGGAGAGAGAGAGAGAGGAGAGGGAGGGAGAGAGAGAGAGAGGAGAGGGAGGGAGAGAGAGAGAGAGGAGAGGGAGGGAGAGAGAGAGAGAGGAGAGGGAGGGAGAGAGAGAGAGAGAGAGGAGAGGGAGGGAGAGAGAGAGAGAGGAGAGGGAGGGAGAGAGAGAGAGAGGAGAGGGAGGGAGAGAGAGAGAGAGGAGAGGGAGGGAGAGAGAGAGAGAGGAGAGGGAGGGAGAGAGAGAGAGAGGAGAGGGAGGGAGAGAGAGAGAGAGGAGAGGGAGGGAGAGAGAGAGGAGAGGGAGGGAGGGAGAGAGAGAGGAGAGGGAGGGAGATGGAGAGGGAGAGCGGGTGAGGGAGAGACGGGGTGAGGGGAGGTTGTGTGTGTGTGTGTGTGTGTGTGGGGGGGGGGCAGAGAGAGGAGGGAAGGAAAGAGAGGGACGGAGGGAGGGAGAGAGAGAGGGAGGGAGGGAGGGTAGGGTAGGGAGAGCGAGGGGAGGAGAGAGAGAGAGAGAGAAAGAGAGATAGAGTGGGAGAGTGGGAGAGAGGGGGAGAGAGTGGGGAGGGGGAGTGTGTGTGTATAGGGGATGTGGGGGACTGGGGGTGGGGTTGGGGGGCGGAGATGGCGACCAGGTCAGCTCAGGTCAGATGGGAGGGTAAGAGGGGGTGGGGTGAAGTATAGTAAGGTCCTATCCCCTGTTCCCAGAAGGCGTTAATCCTTTTTCCCCTGACTGAACGTTTGTGTGTGTGTGTGTGTGTGTGTGAGTATGTGTGTGTGTGTTTGTATGTGTGTGTGTGTGTGTGTGCGTGTGTGCAGCCCGTCCTCCAAAATTGGGGTGGTAAATGTAAGGAGACAAATAAGTGCAATTATGTACTATTCGTAACAGTTAGGAATTGTACTTATTTTCACTTAGTATAAATCGTACTGTCAAGTATATTGTGAATATTTGAGTTTACCTGAAAAACTGAATAGAAAACCACGACCTCACCTAACTGTCTTAGTTTTTGAAGATAATTTTATTGCTTCTTAATTACAAATAGTACTTAACCTGTAGCTATATTGATATTACAGTTTTATAAAACTAATAAAACAAAACTAAAATATATAAATAAATTGTAAAAGTACTCAGGATATTTTAAAATTTTGTATAAAATCTATGTTGTTTAATAAACCTGAAAAAGAAATTCCTGATATTTAAAACTTGTGAATTGCAACTTGAAAATTTCATCGTGCGTACTTATCTAGTTGTGCTTGCGGGGGTTGAGCTCTGGCTCTTTGGTCCCGCCTCTTAACTGTCAATCAACTGGTGTACAGGGTCTGAGCCTACTGGGCTCTATCATATATACACTTGAAACTGTGTATGGAGTCAGCCTCCACCACATCACTTCCTAATGCATTCCATTTGTTTACTACTCGGGCACTGAAAAAATTCTTTCTAATGTGTCTATGGCTCATTTGGGCACTCAGTTTCCACCTATGTCCCCTTGTGCATGTGCTCCTGGTGTTAAATAGTCTTGTCTTTATCTACCCTATCAATTCCTCAGAGAATCTTTTATGTGGTGATCATGTCCCCCTAACTCTTGTGTTTCCCAGTGATGTGAGGTTTAATTTCTGTAGTTTCTCCTCGTGGCACATACCCCTAATTTTGGGTGCTAGTCTGGTGGCAAACCTTTTGAACCTTTTCCTGCTTACTCTTATGCTTGACTAGATATTGACTCCATGCTGGAGCTGCATACTCCAGGATTGGTCTGACATATGTGGTATACAAAGTTCTGAATGATTCCTTACAGAAGTTTCTAAAGGCCGTTCATATGTTGGCCGACCGGGCATATGCCGCTGATGTTATCGTCTTGATATGAGCTTCAGGGGACAGGTCTGGCATGATATCAACCCCCAGGTCTTTCTCTCTTTTTTACTCGAAGTATTTCATCTCAAATGATATCTTGTATCTGGTCTTCTGCTTCCTACCCCTATCTTCATTACATTACATTTGCTTGGGTTAAACTCTAACAATCACTTGTTCAACCAATCCTGCAGCTTGTCCAGGTCTTCTTGAAGCCTCAAGCTGTCCTCCTCCTCCTGTCTTAATCCTTCTAATAATATTGGCGTCGTCAGCAAACATTGAGAGGAATGAGTCTATACCCTCTGGGAGATAATTTACGTATTTCAGAAACAGGATAGGTCCGAGTACAGAGCCCTGTGGGACTCCACTGGTGACTTCACGCCATTCTGAGGTCTCACCTTTCACTGTAACTCTCTGCTTCCTATTGCTTAGGTACTCCCTTATCCACTAGAGCGCCCTACCAGTTACTCCTGCCTGTTTCTCCAGCTTATTCATCAGCCTCTTATGGGGTACTGTGTCAAAGGCTTTCTGACAGTCCAAGAAAATGCAGTCTGCCTATCCTTTTCTTTTTTTCTTAATCTTTGTCACCTGATCGTAGAATTCTATTAAGCCAATAAGGCAAGATTTACCCTCCCTGAACCCATGTTGATGGGTTGTCACGAAGTCTCTTCTCTCCAGAGGTGTTACTAGGTGTTTTCTCACGATCTTCTCCATCACCTTGCATGGTATACAAGTTAACGACTCTGGCCTGTAGTTCAGTGCCTCTTGTCCGTCACCCTTTTTGTATATTGGGACTACATTAGCCATCTTCCATATTTCTGGTAGGTCTCCAGACTCCAATGACCTACTATACACTATGGAGAGTGGCAAGCAAAGTGCTTCTGCACACTTTCAATACCCTATGGCGAGATTCCATTTGAGTCAACAGCCTTTCTCACGTCCAGATACAACAGATGTCACTTGACCTCATCGTGTAATTTCGAATCCTTCCAAGACCGCCTGGTTCACTGGCACCTCTCATAGTGCATGGACCTCACTTTGTTCGTTCTATTGTGAAGACTTCTTGGAACCTCTTGTTGAGTTCTTCACATACCTCTCTGTCATTCTCTGTGTACCTATCCTCACCTGTTCTAAGTTTCATCACCTGTTCCTTCACTGTTGTTTCTCCTGATGTGACTTTGTAATAGCTTTGGTTCGGTCTTGACTATATTAGCTATATAATTTTCATACTTTTCTCAGCTTCTCTTCTCACACTAACATACTCATTTCTGGTATCTTTCTCTGCTTTCAGGTGTTCTGTTTTCTGCTGTTATTTCGGAAGTTCCTCCACGCCCTTTTGTTCAGTTCCTTTGCTTCCATGCATGCCCTATTAAACTACGGTTTCTTTTGTTTCTCGTTTTTTTTCCTTTTCGGGCCGGGATAAACCTGTTTACTGCCTCTTAACACTTTTGGGTGACATTGTCCATGTCTTGTACGGACTTAGTTATGAGTTCTGTGTCCCATGGTATATCCTTTAGGAATGTTCTCATCCCCTCAGAATTTCCCTTTCGGTATGCCAGTCCATTTTTTCCTGGTTATTTTTTGTGGAAGATAAATCCTAGCTCTACGAGGTACTCAAAGATCAATACACTGTGATCACTCATTCCCATGGAGGCTTCCAACTTGACTTCCCTTATATTCGACTCATTTAGGGTAAATATCAGATCAAGAATAGCTGGTTCATCCTCTCCTCTCATTCTTGTCGGTACCTTGATGTGTTGGCTTAGAAAGTTTGTTGCCACGTCCAGCAGCTTAGCTCTACATGTGTCCGGTCCTCCATGTGGGTCTCTGTTCTCCCTATCTATATTTCCGTGGTTGAAGTCTCCCATCTACCCTGTTCTTTATCTACCCCTGTCAATTCCTCTGAGAATCTTGTACGTGGTGATCATGTCCCCCCTAACTCTGTTTTCCAGCGTCGTGAGGTTTAATTCCCGTAGTCTCTCCTCGTAGGTCATACCTCTCAGCCCGGGTGCTAGTCTGGTGGCAAACCTTTGAAGCATTTCCAGTTTCCGGGTTGGGGAGTAGAACCCCATTGTTACGAACCCGGATTCAACGTCCGAGCCTGGAGCAGTGACCAACACGCCATCTGTGGGTCAGCTCCCGAAACCCCCGCCAAACGAACGACGACACCTAGTGAGGACAGCGTGTACTGGCCTCAAGGACCAGTTTCCAGTCTGGTTCAGCGCTCAACACCGCCGCTCCTGACCTCTGGTGAAGTGGTGCTCCGAAGACAGCGCCATCTATGGAGTGGATATGTCGAGCGTTTGTATCTGAGCCTGTGAGTGTGGTGTATTAGTGTCCCGGTTATTAATGACGTGTCTGCTTACAGAGCCGACCTGGGACCACTGTGATGGAAGTGGAGTCAGTCTACCCGAGGCAGCCAGTCTCCATACAGTGAAGTTTGCTGCAGCTGTCGTGACGTCGTCCCCCCGGAAGAACACTGTGGTGTGTTAAGCCTGCCAGTGGAGTGGCAGTGGAAGGATTTACCCGGGACCGACGGTTGGAGACGATAATCCACTGGGGTATTGAGGACAGGAGGGTGATTGGTGATATCACACGAGACTCCTGTCTAGGGCGTACCCCTTTTATCGTTCGTGGAGTGGCCGTACCAGCCTTGGTGGCTCAGTACCTGCCAGCAGACCTGCTGGACGTGTGGTTGACGGCCTCCACGGCGGTGCCCCCAGTGGACCTGTGTTGTGGCTGACCTGTGGCCAGGGTAGACTCGGCGTTCTCAGAGGACACGTCTTGAGGCCACGAAGAAAGCGCCGCGGACTCAGCATCTAGCTTCGAGGATCCATAGTCTCCAGCAGAAGACTACAGTGTTGATCCCCTTTGTAAAGTGTTAATACCCCTCCCCCTTGTGTACGTTTTACTTTTATATATTTAAATGGTGATGGTGAACATTATATAATATTAAGTTCTTAACTTTCTTTCCCTACTCCCTTTTAAGTTACTTGCGTCACGGATCTCATCCCTTGATAGCCACTACTGGCTTGGGAACGGATACCTATATCTTCCTCTAACAACATCAGAGCAAGAACCCCGTTGCGTCCCGAGAGGGCCGTAACACCCATCAAGCAGGTGTCTTATGCTTGACTAGATATGGACTCGATGCTGGTGCTGCATACTCCAGGATTGGTCTGACATAGATAGTATACAAAGTTCTGATTCCTTATTCCTTACAAAAGTGTCTAATTGCCGTTCTTATGTGAGCCTACCTGGCATATGTTGCTAATGTTATCCTCTTGGTATGGACTTCAAAGGACAGGTCTGGCGTAATATCAAACCCCAGGTCCTTCTCTCTCTGTCTCGAAGAATTCCATCTCCCAAATGATACCTTGTAACTAGCCTCCTGCTCCCCACAGCTATCTTCATTACATTACATTTGCTTGGGTTAAACTCTAATAATCATTTGTTCGACCATTCCTTCAGTTTGTCTAGGTCTTCTTGAAGCCTCAAGCAGTCCTCCTCTGTCTTAATCCTTCTCATAATTTTGGCATCGTCGGCAAACATTGAGAGAAATGAATCGATACCCTCCAGGAGATCGTTTATGTATATTAGAAACAGGATAGGACCGAGTACAGAGCCCTGTGGGACTCCACTGGTGACTTCACGCCAATCTGAGGTCTCACCCCTCAATGTAAGTCTTTGCTTCTTATTGCTTAGGTACTCCCTTATCCACTGGAGCACTTTGCCAGTTACTCCAGCCTTTCTCTCCAGCTTATGTACCAGCCTCTTATGAGGGACTGTGTCAAAGGCTGTCTGACAATCCAAAAAAAATGCAGTCCGCTCAGCCTTCTCTTTCTTGCTTACTCTTTATCACCTGGTCGTAGAATTCTATTAAGCCTGTAAGGTAAGATTTACCCTCCCTGAACCCATGTTGGCAATTTGTCACTAAGTCCCTTCTCTCCAGATGTGTTACTAGGTTTTTCTCACAATCTTCTCCATCACCTTGCATGGTATACAAGTTAAGGACACTGGCCTGTAGTTCAGTGCCTCTTGCCTGATGCCCTTTTTGTATATTGGGACCACATTCGCTGTCTTCCATATTTCTGGTAGGTCTCCTGGCTCCAGTGCTCTACTATACACTATGGAGAGTGGCAAGCAAAGTGCCTCTGCATACTCTTTTAGTACCCATGGCGAGATCCCATCTGGACCAACAGCCTTTCTAACATCCAGATCCAGCAGGTGTCTCTTGACCTCCTCACTCGTAATTTCGAACCCTTCCAAGGTTGCCTGGTTTACTTCCCTTTCTGCTAGCACAGTGACCTCACCTTATTCTATTGTGAAGACCTCTTTGATCCTCTTGTTGAATTCTTCACACACCTCTGTCATTCTCTGTATACCTGTCCTCGCCTGTTCTAAGTTTCAATATCTGTTCTTTCACTGTTGTTTTCCTTCTGATGTGACTGTGGAGTAGCTTTGGTTCAGTCTTGGCTTTGTTTGCTATATCATTTTCATAACTTTTCTCTGCTTCTCTTCTCACCCTGACATACTCATTCCTGGTTCTCTGGTATCTCTCTCTGCTTTCTGGTGTTCTGTTATTCCGGAAGTTCCTCCACGCCTTTTTGTTCAGTTTCTTCGCTTCCATACATGCCCTATTATACCATGGATTCTTCTGTTGCTTCTCGGATTTTTCCCTTTGGGCCGGAATGAACCTGTTTACTGCCTCCTGGCACTTTTGGGTAACATAGTCCATCATACCCTGTACAGACTTATCTCTGAGGTCTGTGTCCCAAGGTATTTCACTTAGGAAACTTCTCATCTGTTCATAATTCCCCTTTCGGTATGCCAGCCTTTTGATTCCTAGTTCTTTTTGGGGGGAGATAAGTCCTAGCTCTACCAGGTACTCAAAGTTCAATAATATCAACAAGAGAATATGAGGCTATAAAATGGCCTACACAGACTGAGTGAATGGTCCAACAAATGGCTATTAAAGTTCAGAGTAAATATAAGGTAATGAAACTAGGCGGTGGAAACAGGCTAGACGATGAAGTCCTTCATGGAAACGGACAGAGGGAAAGATCTAGGAGACAATGTGTGTGTGTGTGTGTGTGTGTGTGTGTGTGTGTACTTACCTATTTGTGTGTGCGCGCGCGCGTGTACTCGCCTAGTTGTGCTTGCGGGGGTTGAGCTCTGGGTCTTTGGTCCCGCCTCTCAACCATCAATCAACTGATGTACAGATTCCTGAGTCTACTGGGCTCTTTCATATATACATTTAAAACAGTGTATGGAGTCAGCCTCCACCACATCACTGCCTAATGCATTCCACTTGTTAACTACTCACACTGAAAAAGTTTAACATCTCTGTGGTTCATTTGAGTATTCAGTCTCCACCTCTGTTGCCTTGTTTGCGTACCACCCGTGTTAAATTTTTTATCCATATCTACCCTGTCAATTCCTTTGAGAATTATGTAGATACTGATCATGTCTCAACTTACTCTTCTGTCTTCCAGTGTCGTGAGATGCATATACCACTAGGACTAGCCTAGTGGCATACTTCTGACCTTTTTCCAGCTTCGTCTTGTGCTTGACAAGGTACGGGCTCCGTGCTGGGGTCCGCATTCGCCAGCATTGGTCCTACTTATGTGGTATACAAGGTTCTGAATGATTCCCTTCACAGGTTCTTGAAGGTTGTTCTGATGTTAGCTAGCCTCGCATACTCCGCCAATGTAATTATTTTTATGTGGGCTTCAGGAGACAGGTTTGGTGTGATATCAACTCCTATATCTTTCCCTCTGTCCGTTTCCATGAAGGACTTCATCTCCCATTCTGTATCCTGTGTCTAGCCTGTTTCCACCGCCTAGTTTCATTACCTTATATTTACTCTGAACTTTAGTAGCCATTTGTTGGACCATTCACTCAGTCTGTGTAGGCCATCTTATCGTCTCATATTCTCCTCCTCTCTTTAAACTTTCCATGTAATTTTTGCATCATCAGCAAGGAATGAGAGGAACGATTCTATCCCCTCTGGGAGATCATTTACTTATATCAGAAATAGTATAGGTTCAAGGACTGAACCCTGTGGTACTCCACTGGTGATGCCTCGCCAATCCGAGACATCACCCCTCAGTGACTCGCTGTCTTCTGAAGGGAGGGAGAGAGAGAGAGAGAAGTGGAGAGGAGGGGAAAGGGGGGAGGGGGAGGGAGAGGAGAGAGGGAGAGGGTGAAGGAGGAAAGGAGAGAGGGAGGGAGAGGGAGGTATGGAGAGAGGAGAGAGGGAGGGAGGGAGGGAGAGGGAGAGAGTGAGTGAGTTTAAGCTTGCACTATGTTCCTGGTCTTATGGAGCGGTGAGTTACTGGAGTGTGGTGGTGGGCGAGGAGCACTGTTCCTGGTCTTATGGAGCACTGTTCCTGGTCTTATGGAGCACTGTTCCTGGTCTTATGGAGCACTGTTCCTGGTCTTATGGAGCACTGTTCCTGGTCTTATGGAGCACTGTTCCTGGTCTTATGGAGCACTGTTCCTGGTCTTATGGAGCACTGTTCCTGGTCTCATGGAGCGGTGAGTTACTGGAGTGTAGTGGTCTTGTTTATCTGTGAAAGAACAGTGTTGAACAATAGCTAATGAAACACATTGTCACGAGGTGCGGTTCTCTGCGAGGACTGGAAGCCCAGCAGAACCCGCCTTAGTAATTACTATTCAAATGTAATCAAACTATAATATATTTAGTTATGATCATTTTATATTTTCAGGGAGGACGGTGTACGTAAGACAGAGGTGAGTGTTGCTGCAGCTTATTGTTTCATATTCCTACGTGGACCTTAATCCCAGTGGACTGTCTTGCTCATGTGAACATTAAGTGTGTGGTGCAGGTTATTGTGTGAAGAACTTGAATAACGGCAACATTGTTCATCTGTATATTCAATTTTCTGTATTCAGTCCAGAACAAGTTAAGTAAATTAAATTGTGACATTAACTTCTAGTTCAGTGGTTCTCAGACCCAGGCCACATTCCTCCCCCTTGTGATGCTTGGGGGAGGAATGTGGCCTGGGATCACAAGGGGGAAGGAATGTGGCCTGGGATCACAAGGGGGGGAGGAATGTGGCCTGGGATCATAAGGGGAAGGAATGTGGCCTGGGATCACAGGGGGGGGGGGAGGAATGTGGCCTGGGATCACAAGGGGAAGGAATGTGGCCTGGGATCACAAGGGGGGGAGGAATGTGGCCTGGGATCACAAGGGGAGGAATGTGGTCTGGGATCACAAGGGGGGAGGAATGTGGTCTGGGATCACAAGGGGGGGAGGAATGTGGTCTGGGATCACAAGGGGGGAGGAATGTGGCCTGGGATCACAAGGGGGGAGGAATGTGGCCTGGGATCACAAGGGAAGGAATGTGGCCTGGGATCACAAGGGGGGAGGAATGTGGCCTGGGATCACAAGGGGGGAGGAATGTGGCCTGGGATCACAAGGGGGGAGGAATGTGGCCTGGGATCACAAGGGGAAGGAATGTGGCCTGGGATCACAAGGGGGGAGGAATGTGGCCTGGGATCACAAGGGGGGAGGAATGTGGCCTGGGATCACAAGGGGGGAGGAATGTGGCCTGGGATCACAAGGGGGGGGAGGAATGTGGCCTGGGATCACAAGGGGGGGAGGAATGTGGCCTGGGATCACAAGGGGGGGGAGGAATGTGGCCTGGGATCACAAGGGGGGGAGGAATGTGGCCTGGGATCACAAGGGGGGGAGGAATGTGGCCTGGGATCACAAGGAGGGGAGGAATGTGGCCTGGGATCACAAGGGGGAGGAATGTGGCCTGGGATCACAAGGGGGGGAGGAATGTGGCCTGGGATCACAAGGGTGGGAGGAATGTGGCCTGGGATCACAAGGGGGGGGGGAGGAATGTGGCCTGGGATCACAAGGGGGGTAGGAATGTGGCCTGGGATCACAAGGGGGGGAGGAATGTGGCCTGGGATCACAAGGGGGAGGAATGTGGCCTGGGATCACAAGGGGGAGGAATGTGGCCTGGGATCACAAGGGGGAGGAATGTGGCCTGGGATCACAAGGGGGGAGGAATGTGGCCTGGGATCACAAGGGGGGAGGAATGTGGCCTGGGATCACAAGGGGGGAGGAATGTGGCCTGGGATCACAAGGGGGGAGGAATGTGGCCTGGGATCACAAGGGGGGAGGAATGTGGCCTGGGATCACAAGGGGGGAGGAATGTGGCCTGGGATCACAAGGGGGGAGGAAAGTGGCCTGGGATCACAAGGGGGGAGGAAAGTGGCCTGGGATCACAAGGGGGGAGGAATGTGGCCTGGGATCACAAGGGGGGAGGAATGTGGCCTGGGATCACAAGGGGGGAGGAATGTGGCCTGGAATCACAAGGGGGGAGGAATGTGGCCTGGGATCACAAGGGGGGAGGAATGTGGCCTGGGATCACAAGGATAAGGAATGTGGCCTGGGATCACAAGGATAAGGAATGTGGCCTGGGATCACAAGGATAAGGAATGTGGCCTGGGATCACAAGGATAAGGAATGTGGCCTGGGATCACAAGGATTAGGAATGTGGCCTGGGATCACAAGGATAAGGAATGTGGCCTGGGATCACAAGGATAAGGAATGTGGCCTGGGATCACAAGGGGAAGGAATGTGGCCTGGGATCACAAGGGGGAGGAATGTGGCCTGGGATCACAAGGGGGAGGAATGTGGCCTGGGATCACAAGGGGGAGGAATGTGGCCTGGGATCACAAGGATAATTAATGTGGCCTGGGATCACAAGGGGGGAGGAATGTGGCCTGGGATCACAAGGATAAGGAATGTGGCCTGGGATCACAAGGGGGGAGGAATGTGGCCTGGGATCACAAGGATAAGGAATATGGCCTGGGATCACAAGGATGAGGAATGTGGCCTGGGATCACAAGGGGGAGGAATGTGGCCTGGGATCACAAGGGGGAGGAATGTGGCCTGGGATCACAAGGGGGAGGAATGTGGCCTGGGATCACAAGGGGAAGGAATGTGGTCTGGGATCACAAGGGGAAGGAATGTGGCCTGGGATCACAAGGGGAAGGAATGTGGCCTGGGATCACAAGGGGGAGGAATGTGGCCTGGGATCACATGGGGAAGGAATGTGGTCTGGGATCACAAGGGGAAGGAATGTGGCCTGGGATCACAATGGGAAGGAATGTGGCCTGGGATCACAAGGGGAAGGAATGTGGCCTGGGATCACAAGAGGAAGGAATGTGGCCTGGGATCACAAGGATAAGGAATGTGGCCTGGGATCACAAGAGGGGAGGAATGTGGCCTGGGATCACAAGGATAAGGAATGTGGCCTGGGATCACAAGGATAAGGAATGTGGCCTGGGATCACAAGGGGGAGGAATGTGGCCTGGGATCACAAGGATAAGGAATGTGGCCTGGGATCACAAGGGGGGAGGAATGTGGCCTGGGATCACAAGGATAAGGAATGTGGCCTGGGATCACAAGGATAAGGAATGTGGCCTGGGATCACAAGGGGGAGGAATGTGGCCTGGGATCACAAGGGGGAGGAATGTGGCCTGGGATCACAAGGGGAAGGAATGTGGCCTGGGATCACAAGGGGAAGGAATGTGGCCTGGGATCGCAAGGGGAGGAATGTGGCCTGGGATCACAAGGGGGAGGAATGTGGCCTGGGATCACAAGGGGGAGGAATGTGGCCTGGGATCACAAGGGGAAGGAATGTGGCCTGGGATCACAAGGGGAAGGAATGTGGCCTGGGATCGCAAGGGGAGGAATGTGGCCTGGGATCACAAGGGGGAAGGAATGTGGTCTGGGATGACAAGGGGAAGGAATGTGGCCTGGGATCACAAGGGGAAGGAATGTGGCCTGGGATCACAAGGGGAAGGAATGTGGCCTGGGATCACAAGGGGGAGGAATGTGGCCTGGGATCACAAGGGGAAGGAATGTGGCCTGGGATCACAAGGGGGAGGAATGTGGCCTGGGATCACAAGGGGGAGGAATGTGGTCTGGGATCACAAGGGGAAGGAATGTGGCCTGGGATCACAAGGGGAGGAATGTGGCCTGGGATCACAAGGGGAAGGAATGTGGCCTGGGATCACAAGGGGAAGGAATGTGGCCTGGGATCACAAGGGGAAGGAATGTGGCCTGGGATCACAAGGGGGAAGGAATGTGGCCTGGGATCACAAGGGGGAGGAATGTGGCCTGGGATCACAAGGGGGAGGAATGTGGCCTGGGATCACAAGGGGGGAGGAATGTGGCCTGGGATCACAAGGGGGGAGGAATGTGGCCTGGGATCACAAGGTGGGAGGAATGTGGCCTGGGATCACAAGTGGGGAGGAATGTGGTCTGGGATCGCAAGGGGAGGAATGTGGCCTGGGATCACAAGGGGGAAGGAATGTGGCCTGGGATCACAAGGGGGAAGGAATGTGGCCTGGGATCACAAGGGGAAGGAATGTGGCCTGGGATCACAAGGGGAAGGAATGTGGCCTGGGATCACAAGGGGGAGGAATGTGGCCTGGGATCACAAGGGGGAGGAATGTGGCCTGGGATCACAAGGGGGGAGGAATGTGGCCTGGGATCACAAGGGGGGAGGAATGTGGCCTGGGATCACAAGGTGGGAGGAATGTGGCCTGGGATCACAAGTGGGGAGGAATGTGGTCTGGGATCGCAAGGGGAGGAATGTGGCCTGGGATCACAAGGGGGAAGGAATGTGGCCTGGGATCACAAGGGGGAAGGAATGTGGCCTGGGATCACAAGGGGGAAGGAATGTGGCCTGGGATCACAAGGGGGAAGGAATGTGGCCTGGGATCACAAGGGGGAGGAATGTGGCCTGGGATCACAAGGGGAAGGAATGTGGCCTGGGATCACAAGGGGGAGGAATGTGGCCTGGGATCACAAGGGGGAAGGAATGTGGTCTGGGATCACAAGGGGGAAGGAATTTGGCCTGGGATCACAAGGGGGAAGGAATGTGGCCTGGGATCACAAGGGGAAGGAATGTGGCCTGGGATCACAAGGGGGAAGGAATGTGGCCTGGGATCACAAGGGGAAGGAATGTGGCCTGGGATCACAAGGGGGAGGAATGTGGCCTGGGATCACAAGGGGGGAGGAATGTGGCCTGGGATCACAAGGGGGAGGAATGTGGCCTGGGATCACAAGGGGGAGGAATGTGGCCTGGGATCACAAGGGGGAAGGAATGTGGCCTGGGATCACAAGGGGGGAGGAATGTGGCCTGGGATCACAAGGGGGGAGGAATGTGGCCTGGGATCACAAGGGGGAAGAATGTGGCCTGGGATCACAAGGGGGGAGGAATGTGGCCTGGGATCACAAGGGGGAGGAGGTATGGCCTGGGATCACAAGGGGAAGGAATGTGGCCTGGGATCACAAGGGGAAGGAATGTGGCCTGGGATCACAAGGGGAAGGAATGTGGCCTGGGATCACAAGGGGGAGGAATGTGACCTGGGATCACAAGGGGGGAGGTATGTGGCCTGGGATCACAAGGGGCAGGAATGTGGCCTGGGATCACACGGGGGGAGGAATGTGGCCTGGGATCACAAGGGGGGAGGAATGTGGCCTGGGATCACAAGGGGGGAGGAATGTGGCCTGGGATCACAAGGGGGGAGGAATGTGGCCTGGGATCACAAGGGGAAGGAATGTGGCCTGGGATCACAAGGGGGGAGGAATGTGGCCTGGGATCACAAGGGGGAGGAATGTGGCCTGGGATCACAAGGGGGGAGGAATGTGGCCTGGGATCACAAGGGGAAGGTATGTGGCCTGGGATCACAAGGGGGGAGGAATGTGGCCTGGGATCACAAGGGGGAAGGAATGTGGCCTGGGATCACAAGGGGGGACGATGTGGCCTGGGATCACAAGGGGGGAGGAATGTGGCCTGGGATCACAAGGGGGGAAGGAATGTGGCCTGGGATCACAAGGGGGGAGGAATGTGGCCTGGGATCACAAGGGGGGAGGAATGTGGCCTGGGATCACAAGGGGGGAGGAATGTGGCCTGGGATCACAAGGGGGGAGGAATGTGGCCTGGGATCACAAGGGGGGAGGAATGTGGCCTGGGATCACAAGGGGGAGGAATGTGGCCTGGGATCACAAGGGGATAGGAATGTGGCCTGGGATCACAAGGATAGGAATGTGGCCTGGGATCACAAGGATAAGGAATGTGGCCTGGGATCACAAGGATAAGGAATGTGGCCTGGGATCACAAGGATAAGGAATGTGGCCTGGGATCACAAGGATAAGGAATGTGGCCTGGGATCACAAGGGATGAGGAATGTGGCCTGGGATCACAAGGATGAGGAATGTGGCCTGGGATCACAAGGATGAGGAATGTGGCCTGGGATCACAAGGATGAGGAATGTGGCCTGGGATCACAAGGATGAGGAATGTGGCCTGGGATCACAAGGATGAGGAATGTGGCCTGGGATCACAAGGATGAGGAATGTGGCCTGGGATCACAAGGATAAGGAATGTGTCCTGGGATCACAAGGATAAGGAATGTGGCCTGGGATCACAAGGATAAGGAATGTGGCCTGGGATCACAAGGGGGAGGAATGTGGCCTGGGATCACAAGGGGGAGGAATGTGGCCTGGGATCACAAGGATAAGGAATGTGGCCTGGGATCACAAGGGGGAGGAATGTGGCCTGGGATCACAAGGGGGAGGAATGTGGCCTGGGATCACAAGGATAAGGAATGTGGCCTGGGATCACAAGGATAAGGAATGTGGCCTGGGATCACAAGGATAAGGAATGTGGCCTGGGATCACAAGGGGGAGGAATGGTGCCTGGGATCACAAGGGGGAGGAATGTGGCCTGGGATCACAGGGGGAAGGAATGTGGCCTGGGATCACAAGGGGTTAGGAATGTGGCCTGGGATCACAAGGGGGGAGGAATGTGGCCTGGGATCACAAGGATAAGGAATGTGGCCTGGGATCACAAGGGGGAGGAATGTGGCCTGGGATCACAAGGGGGAGGAATGTGGCCTGGGATCACAAGGGGGAGGAATGTGGCCTGGGATCACAAGGGGGAGGAATGTGGCCTGGGATCACAGGGGGAAGGAATGTGGCCTGGGATCACAAGGATAAGGAATGTGGCCTGGGATCACAAGGATAAGGAATGTGGCCTGGGATCACAAGGATAAGGAATGTGGCCTGGGATCACAAGGATAAGGAATGTGGCCTGGGATCACAAGGGGGAGGAATGTGGCCTGGGATCACAAGGGGGAGGAATGTGGCCTGGGATCACAGGGGGAAGGAATGTGGCCTGGGATCACAAGGGGGGAGGAATGTGGCCTGGGATCACAAGGGGGGAGGAATGTGGCCTGGGATCACAAGGGGGGAGGAATGTGGCCTGGGATCACAAGGGGGAGGAATGTGGCCTGGGATCACAAGGGGGAGGAATGTGGCCTGGGATCACAGGGGGAAGGAATGTGGCCTGGGATCACAAGGATAAGGAATGTGGCCTGGGATCACAAGGATAAGGAATGTGGCCTGGGATCACAAGGATAAGGAATGTGGCCTGGGATCACAAGGGGAAGGAATGTGGCCTGGGATCACAAGGGGGAAGGAATGTGGCCTGGGATCACAAGGGATAAGGAATGTGGCCTGGGATCACAAGGGGAAGGAATGTGGCCTGGGATCACAAGGGGGGAGGAATGTGGCCTGGGATCACAAGGGGGAAGGAATGTGGCCTGGGATCACAAGGGGGAGGAATGTGGCCTGGGATCACAAGGGGGGAGGAATGTGGCCTGGGATCACAAGGGGGGAGGAATGTGGCCTGGGATCACAAGGGGGAGGAATGTGGCCTGGGATCACAAGGGGGAGGAATGTGGCCTGGGATCACAAGGGGGGAGGAATGTGGCCTGGGATCACAAGGGGGGAGGAATGTGGCCTGGGATCACAAGGGGGGAGGAATGTGGCCTGGGATCACAGGGGGAAGGAATGTGGCCTGGGATCACAAGGGGGGGGAGGGAATGTGGCCTGGGATCACAAGGGATAAGGAATGTGGCCTGGGATCACAAGGATAAGGAATGTGGCCTGGGATCACAAGGATAAGGAATGTGGCCTGGGATCACAAGGGGGAGGAATGTGGCCTGGGATCACAAGGGGGGAGGAATGTGGCCTGGGATCACAAGGGGGAGGAATGTGGCCTGGGATCACAAGGGGGAGGAATGTGGCCTGGGATCACAAGGGGGGAAGGAATGTGGCCTGGGATCACAAGGGGGGAGGAATGTGGCCTGGGATCACAAGGGGGAGGAATGTGGCCTGGGATCACAAGGGGGGAGGAATGTGGCCTGGGATCACAAGGGGGGAGGATGTATGGCCTGGGATCACAAGGGGGAAGGAATGTGGCCTGGGATCACAAGGGGAAGGAATGTGGCCTGGGATCACAAGGGGGAGGAATGTGACCTGGGATCACAAGGGGGGAGGAATGTGGCCTGGGATCACAAGGGGGCAGGAATGTGGCCTGGGATCACACGGGGGGAGGAATGTGGCCTGGGATCACAAGGGGGGAGGAATGTGGCCTGGGATCACAAGGGGGGAGGAATGTGGCCTGGGATCACAAGGGGGGAGGAATGTGGCCTGGGATCACAAGGGGAAGGAATGTGGCCTGGGATCACAAGGGGGGAGGAATGTGGCCTGGGATCACAAGGGGGGAGGAATGTGGCCTGGGATCACAAGGGGGGAGGAATGTGGCTTGGGATCACAAGGATAAGGTATGTGGCCTGGGATCACAAGGGGGGAGGAATGTGGCCTGGGATCACAAGGGGAAGGAATGTGGCCTGGGATCACAAGGGGGGACGAATGTGGCCTGGGATCACAAGGGGGGAGGAATGTGGCCTGGGATCACAAGGGGGAAGGAATGTGGCCTGGGATCACAAGGGGGGAGGAATGTGGCCTGGGATCACAAGGGGGGAGGAATGTGGCCTGGGATCACAAGGGGGGAGGAATGTGGCCTGGGATCACAAGGGGGGAGGAATGTGGCCTGGGATCACAAGGGGGGAGGAATGTGGCCTGGGATCACAAGGATAAGGAATGTGGCCTGGGATCACAAGGATAAGGAATGTGGCCTGTGATCACAAGGATAAGGAATGTGGCCTGGGATCACAAGGATAAGGAATGTGGCCTGGGATCACAAGGATGAGGAATGTGGCCTGGGATCACAAGGATGAGGAATGTGGCCTGGGATCACAAGGATGAGGAATGTGGCCTGGGATCACAAGGATGAGGAATGTGGCCTGGGATCACAAGGATGAGGAATGTGGCCTGGGATCACAAGGATAAGGAATGTGGCCTGGGATCACAAGGATAAGGAATGTGGCCTGGGATCACAAGGATAAGGAATGTGGCCTGGGATCACAAGGATAAGGAATGTGGCCTGGGATCACAAGGGGGAGGAATGTGGCCTGGGATCACAAGGGGGAGGAATGTGGCCTGGGATCACAAGGGGGAGGAATGTGGCCTGGGATCACAAGGGGGAGGAATGTGGCCTGGGATCACAAGGATAAGGAATGTGGCCTGGGATCACAAGGGGGAGGAATGTGGCCTGGGATCACAAGGGGGGAGGAATGTGGCCTGGGATCACAAGGATAAGGAATGTGGCCTGGGATCACAAGGATAAGGAATGTGGCCTGGGATCACAAGGATAAGGAATGTGGCCTGGGATCACAAGGGGGAGGAATGTGGCCTGGGATCACAAGGGGGAGGAATGTGGCCTGGGATCACAAGGGGGAGGAATGTGGCCTGGGATCACAGGGGGAAGGAATGTGGCCTGGGATCACAAGGGGTTAGGAATGTGGCCTGGGATCACAAGGGGGGAGGAATGTGGCCTGGGATCACAAGGATAAGGAATGTGGCCTGGGATCACAAGGGGGAGGAATGTGGCCTGGGATCACAAGGGGGAGGAATGTGGCCTGGGATCACAAGGGGGAGGAATGTGGCCTGGGATCACAAGGGGGAGGAATGTGGCCTGGGATCACAGGGGGAAGGAATGTGGCCTGGGATCACAAGGATAAGGAATGTGGCCTGGGATCACAAGGATAAGGAATGTGGCCTGGGATCACAAGGATAAGGAATGTGGCCTGGGATCACAAGGATAAGGAATGTGGCCTGGGATCACAAGGGGGAGGAATGTGGCCTGGGATCACAAGGGGGAGGAATGTGGCCTGGGATCACAGGGGGAAGGAATGTGGCCTGGGATCACAAGGGGGGAGGAATGTGGCCTGGGATCACAAGGGGGGAGGAATGTGGCCTGGGATCACAAGGATAAGGAATGTGGCCTGGGATCACAAGGGGGAGGAATGTGGCCTGGGATCACAAGGGGGAGGAATGTGGCCTGGGATCACAGGGGGAAGGAATGTGGCCTGGGATCACAAGGATAAGGAATGTGGCCTGGGATCACAAGGATAAGGAATGTGGCCTGGGATCACAAGGATAAGGAATGTGGCCTGGGATCACAAGGATAAGGAATGTGGCCTGGGATCACAAGGATAAGGAATGTGGCCTGGGATCACAAGGGGAAGGAATGTGGCCTGGGATCACAAGGGGGAAGGAATGTGGCCTGGGATCACAAGGATAAGGAATGTGGCCTGGGATCACAAGGGGAAGGAATGTGGCCTGGGATCACAAGGGGGGAGGAATGTGGCCTGGGATCACAAGGGGAAGGAATGTGGCCTGGGATCACAAGGGGGAGGTATGTGGCCTGGGATCACAAGGGGGGAGGAATGTGGCCTGGGATCACAAGGGGGGAGGAATGTGGCCTGGGATCACAAGGGGGGAGGAATGTGGCCTGGGATCACAAGGGGGGAGGAATGTGGCCTGGGATCACAAGGGGGGAGGAATGTGGCCTGGGATCACAAGGGGGGAGGAATGTGGCCTGGGATCACAAGGGGGGAGGAATGTGGCCTGGGATCACAGGGGGAAGGAATGTGGCCTGGGATCACAAGGGGGGAGGAATGTGGCCTGGGATCACAAGGATAAGGAATGTGGCCTGGGATCACAAGGATAAGGAATGTGGCCTGGGATCACAAGGATAAGGAATGTGGCCTGGGATCACAAGGATAAGGAATGTGGCCTGGGATCACAAGGGGGGAGGAATGTGGCCTGGGATCACAAGGGGGAGGAATGTGGCCTGGGATCACAAGGGGGAGGAATGTGGCCTGGGATTACAAGGGGGATTGAGGCGCACGAGCCTCGACTAGGAAGGCATCCAGGATCACCAGGTTTTCAGGACACTCAACCACAGGGACGAAAACATTCTGCCGTCTGTCGATCCTGACTGCCTCGGAGAGTCTGCTGCTCGGAATCTTGTGGAACAGCCTCGCTATCGTAGATGACATAGTTATGGGGCGATAGTGGGAAGGAGTTTCTAGATTCGGTTTCTAAGGTATCACCACTTTCTTATTCTTACGAAAAGGGAGTGGCAGGGACTCGTTCACCAACCTCAGGTTAAACAACTTTGCAAACACCCTGATTGGTATGGACTTGAGTAAACGTATAGTAATACCGTCTGGGCCAGGAGCTGAAGTGCTACTAGCCTTGAGAGCAACAAGGATTTCCTCTGGTGTTATGTGGTCCCCAGTTGTTGACTGGATCACAGTCACGAATTGGGCGGCGGTCTGGTGATGTGGGTCTAGAGAAGAGTGTCACCCAGAATGTAAAGAGACGAGCTGGCTCCACCTCAGTGGGGGGATACCTTCCAGTCTCCTGAGAGGACGCACGCAGCAGCCTTGGAACAGTTCTTCTCGTACAGTCTTTGACACAGTGTACTGTGATCTTCGCACCCTCTTTTGTCCAGTCGGAGGTTGGGTTGGATAGGCACGATTTATTGGTGGAGGTCTCTCTCTATGTGCAGGGCGAGGGCACAGTGCGTGGTCACCAGATCTTTTGGTAGAAGTAACCACTAGAACATGCCCCTCAAGGATTCTATCCACGTTATAGCCTATAATCATAATCTTATAATCACTGACCAAGTCAGTGATTGCTTCATCAAGGAATTCTTCCTCCCCATCCAGTTTCCTGGCCCCTGGATGCAATAGCTGCAAGGAATTCCACCATAGTTTCCTTCCAAGAAGCTTCCTGGGGGGTCCTATCAGGGGGGGGAATGTCAAATTCAGTACCATCGGGAGCACCCACCTCCACCCTCATATTGCCTCTCTGTCTATGATTCCCTAATGGGCTAGGCTGCTCGTCCTCTCTGTATGAGTTAGACAGTGAATTAGTCTCCGAGCCCTTGCCATCCTCACGATTTCTGTATTCCATCACTAATTCTTTGTACTCGGTCCTTCGTCTTTAACTCTTAATGGACTCTAGAGTTTGCAAAGGAAAGTGTTGTTGCAGGCTCTGGTTAATACCTCCCCGGTTGTCTGGGGTCTGCCTTCCAGCCTCGCCTCTTCCATTGAGGCGTTAATCTTCATCGGTCCATCTCGCCTTGGGCCTAACTGCTCTACTCGCGGCCACAATATCTGCTCACGCCCATTAAACTCTTGCCATAGAGAGCATTCCTAACGAGCTTGAAAGCTTTGGACTATAGAACATGGTGTATTTGTACGTTCTGGGATATTTGTTTCGACAAATTCTTTGAGGTACTTGCTTTGCCTGAATTCATAAACTGCGTTTATTCTCTACATTTTCAATCCTAGTTTCATGAGCAACTGTAACAATTCTAAACTTATCAAGTAATCTTTTTGGGGGTAGGTGGGATACAATAAATGTCATTTTTCTTTGGAAGTTACCTATCTTCAGTATTTAAAATGTGTTTGCTGTAATCAAACAACAGATCTGTAGTAATATTAGCATGTGAAAGGGTTAAGGGCAAATCATCAGTGTATGGGGCCACCTCAGGCTTGACATGCTCAGTATCACACTTGACCCAATAACTCTTATCCCCTTCACAAGCAATATTCTCCAATCCTTGCTCGAGCAAATCATCACGTTCAGCAGCAGATAATTGTCTAATACCACCTTAGGGAAGTATTTCTGCCATACAAGTGGCTTGTTGACTATTAAAATCTAAATACAAAATATATTTATCATTGCTAGAGAGGCATTACCTGTATGTTCAATTTCTACTCTCGTGAATCATCTTACGACCAAATCCGATCTTTAATTTTACACAATACATCATACGATTTGGGATCATAAATAGAGTCCAAGACAACTTGACTTTTCAACAAGAAAGTATCCCACGTGACACTCGATAGTAAGACATAGTGTGTAATGTCCAACTTGAATAGCTCCGGCAATGTTTTACGCGATACAGTAAAAACATCACACAAAAGCCCAGTATTCACTTTCAAATAGACCTTCAAGTAATCCTCAACGGTTTTGCATTTCACCAATCTAGACTTTTTTTTAGCCTGGTTGTAGTCTGTTTGACTCACAGTCTCGTGCTATAAACTATTACAGAATGCTTGAGGAAGAGGAAGATTAGGTTCATTCAGTTTATCCAAAGATGATGTATAGTCATAAAAGAATATCTTCTTACCAGTCTTTAATAAATAGTGGGCAGCTACAGGGACGTCATCAAACAAAACAGAGGTGTAGTGGGTAGGTTTACCACTCTTGATGTGTTCTTTGGCTAGTTTGTCTAACCCACCAGTCAATAAAGCCAAACTATCCATAAACCGAGGTTTACTGATATCTACTTTCATAAACTTGAAACCATTTTTGGAAGTAAAATCAATCTTACGGATGGGAAGGTTCGACAGTTCATTTAAAATCACCATGAAGTGAGAAGGCTGTCCATCTCGCCTCAATGCTGCCCTGGCAACTCTGGGGTGTCTACCATCCTGCCTTCACTTTACCACTATCGCTAACATGACTCGCTCTTCCACAACCACTGAGCAGATTTTTATTTAATGGTTATTTTATTTTCAAAATTCAGTAGTTTTCATCTTTAACCAATCAATTCCTATATTATTTTTGTTTGGTTCAGTTGGACGATACTTGGAAACTGCTTACTGGGGCTGATATCAGGAGCGTCCTGCTGGGTACTTGGTGCGGCTGGGTCAAACACCACTGGCTCTCTACATAAGTTAGGGAAGACTGAACATTGTGTGCAGTCATGATACCAAACATGTATGCCTTCAAGTAAACACTGGGGACACACTGACCAGAGTAGAGGCTACCTCACTGTCCTAAGAGATAAGGGAGGGGGGGGGGATCCTTGTGAGGACGCAGTCTTGTATCGTGATGGTCACGGTATCTTGGTGGTCTTGTATCACGAGGGCGTGTGTCAAAAACTTTTGTCATGGCTGTCACAGAGGCCTGTTAAGAATTTAGTGGTGGTGGACCTTTAAATGTTGTCTAGGGGAATAGATGATTGTACTCGAGCCTAGGGCAAATCAAGGAGTAAGGTAAAACAGCCTAGTACATAGACACAAATTTATATGCAAAGAGACACAAACATATTCAATAAGGTAATATCCTTACAATACATGGTCAATTGGAGTGATATAACCCCCCCATGTGGGCTCTAGATACCCTAAGGCTCTCCGTCCCAAACCTAGAACCGTGCACACAGCCACCACAGCTATCCACCGATGACACACACATTTACACCTCAAGGAAACCTGGACTCTCTCTTACGAACATCTCCAAAGTCCGCATAACTACTCTACAATATCTTGCAACCCTGTTTAGATACGAAGATGGGCTTACCTGACTGTATGGCCGGAAAACCCCCCTCAAATAGCAGGATCTGGTCGTCAACGTATCCACCTCCCCTCCAGTCAAGATGGCGTCCACCTCTCTTGCGTCATCGCCCCTTAATACTCTGTTTTACATTTGCAATCAAACCCTTTATTGACTTTATTTACCATATTCCCCATGCATGCTTTGAGATGGAGTACATTTTTCCCTCACATAGTTAGGCTATTCCAGTTCACATTATTCCTGACAATCTCCAGCAGAGAAGGTACTACTTTGCTGGGCGGAGTATTACTGGTGACTCGCGGCCTCCCTGATAACAGCTGTAGATATTTTCCTATCAAAAATTCTCCACTGTGTCCACCAACATTAAATACTTGAAACTAACCTCCACAGGAGGTAAGGTTCGTAACAGTCAGCACAGAACCTGCACACACATTCACGTCAACAGTACTTACACATGATTAGTACCGTGGCAATTATAACAGATAACAGGAGAGGATATCCAAGGTCTAATAGAACTTGGCTGGATGAAACTTACAAGGAAGCAATGTTGTTGAGGTTCATTGTGGTTCATCATCATTCTTTTGAGGTTAACTATCCTTGTTTATCCGTCTTGCCATGTAGACCCCTTCACGATTAACAGCTCTATCAACAGAAAACTCCCTTGAAAAACTGGCAACAAGATACTCCTTAAATTTTCTAGGGTGATTGATGACATATCTGGTAAACTATATTACCAAACTCGTCTGCAACCAGCCGACTGATGACACCATCTTGCTTATGTAACACACACATGTAGGCAGAAGTTAGACTTGGTCAGACTGAATTCAATAATGTTCTGGAGAAGTTGTTAAGGAGGCCGTTCCCCTTGCTGTGTGGTCCTACCGTCACCCACCTCCACATTCTTCACTCGGGTTCCTGTGTTGCTCTCATCATTACCAATTATCTCCTACCCATGAGCAAATTATGCATGCCTAGAATTTATTGAAGCATGCTGTGACTGATGTAGCTGCCACTCACTTTCCAATTTTCCATCTAATCCTGTCTCCTGGTTTGATTGCAACACACTTCGAACAGCAATATATACCTCACAGACATACTCTGGTTCCATTGGTTGGAGATCATTTGGATTATCAAACACACAAGGAAGTAGGTTGGTATGCCGGGTTGCCATGACAATGGGCCACGAGGCGCACAGCCGGGCAGATGCCTGAGGGTCCACCACTCGCCCAAGCTAGACGCATTATCACTTAAACATTGCCTTAGACACAAACGAACTACACCCACAACCTTTTGCCACTGGCTTGTTTACTCTTACTAGCCATTTGACTGTTATGTCACTTGTTGATCTGTATGGGTGTGTCTGGTGAGCAGTGGTACAGAGTGACAGATAGTTGGCACACATTGTGTCTCGTCTGGTGGCTAAGCTTGTGAGGCCCGTTTCCCCTTGAGGGCCTAGGATACGAGTGGAATGCATTGCGTCGCATGGCATTGTTTTGTATGACCTCAAGGCTCTGTAGGTTAGTAGGCACAGTCGACGCATATGCCTGGCAACAATAGTCCAGGTAACTGCAAAATGTAGGTTGTATAGAAACGGTGTAAAATTTTATGGTGTGCTCCCCAGGTGGGAGTGGTTGTGTCATCTGTTTAGGAGGTTGGGTAGATTAACAAGTTTATATATATATATATATATATATATATATATATATATATATATATATATATATATATATATATATATATATATATATATATATATATGAAAATGAAAACTCACACCCCAGAAGTGACTCGAACCCATACTCCCAGAAGCAACGCAACTGGTAACTACAGGGCGCCTTAATCCGCTTGACCATCACGAAATCAAGAATGAGGTGATTTGGTGAAATGCTATGCCCAAGATTACCATCCGAGTTGCCGTCGGGGAAGTGGCTCAAATAGCCTCGGCTATCACTTCCTTTTGACGGCCGTGATGGTCAAGCGGATTAAGGCGCCCTGTAGTTACCAGTTGCGTTGCTTCTGGGAGTATGGGTTCGAGTCACTTCTGGGGTGTGAGTTTTCATTCGCATATAGTCCTGGGGACCATTCAGGCTTGTTCGCATTTGTGTTCCTCACGTGTGCCCCAAAGAATGAGGTGATTTGGTGAAATGCTATGCCCAAGATTACCATCCGAGTTGCCGTCGGGGAAGTGGCTCAAATAGCCTCGGCTATCACTTCCTTTTGACGGCCGTGATGGTCAAGCGGTTTAAGGCGCCCTGTAGTTACCAGTTGCGTTGCTTCTGGGAGTATGGGTTCGAGTCACTTCTGGGGTGTGAGTTTTCATTCGCATATAGTCCTGGGGACCATTCAGGCTTGTTCGCATATATATATATATATATGCACAGACTACCCTATTCCAGTAGCTGAAGTGTATAACTTTTTAGACACTCAACCCACCAGGAGACTCGAACACTGGCCAACAAGGTGGCAGTTGCATGCTGTATCCACTACACTATACTTCAAAGCCATTAAGAGAGGTAGGAATTCTGGGGTATTTAACCAACCAGAACTCCAATCCTCTCCCAGGCAATGAGATAGTGTGGGACCTCGGATGCTCTTTCATCGGTTCCTGTTATATGGGAAAACTCAGTGCCAAATGCTTAATGCACAGACTACCCTATTCCAGTAGCTGAAGTGTATAACTTTTTAGACACTCAACCCACCAGGAGACTCGAACACTGGCCAACAAGGTGGCAGTTGCATGCTGTATCCACTACACTATACTTCAAAGCCATTAAGAGAGGTAGGAATTCTGGGGTATTTAACCAACCAGAACTCCAATCCTCTCCCAGGCAATGAGATAGTGTGGGACCTCGGATGCTCTTTCATCGGTTCCTGTTATATGGGAAAACTCAGTGCCAAATGCTTAATGCACAGACTACCCTATTCCAGTAGCTGAAGTGTATAACTTTTTAGACACTCAACCCACCAGGAGACTCGAACACTGGCCAACAAGGTGGCAGTTGCATGCTGTATCCACTACACTATACTTCAAAGCCATTAAGAGAGGTAGGAATTCTGGGGTATTTAACCAACCAGAATTCCAGGTAGGAATTCTTAATGGTACCTCTCTTAATGGCTTTGAAGTATAGTGTAGTGGATACAGCATGCAACTGCCACCTTGTTGGCCAGTGTTCGAGTCTCCTGGTGGGTTGAGTGTCTAAAAAGTTATACACTTCAGCTACTGGAATAGGGTAGTCTGTGCATTAAGCATTTGGCACTGAGTTTTCCCATATAACAGGAACCGATGAAAGAGCATCCGAGGTCCCACACTATCTCATTGCCTGGGAGAGGATTGGAGTTCTGGTTGGTTAAATACCCCAGAATTCCTACCTCTCTTAATGGCTTTGAAGTATAGTGTAGTGGATACAGCATGCAACTGCCACCTTGTTGGCCAGTGTTCGAGTCTCCTGGTGGGTTGAGTGTCTAAAAAGTTATACACTTCAGCTACTGGAATAGGGTAGTCTGTGCATTAAGCATTTGGCACTGAGTTTTCCCATATAACAGGAACCGATGAAAGAGCATCCGAGGTCCCACACTATCTCATTGCCTGGGAGAGGATTGGAGTTCTGGTTGGTTAAATACCCCAGAATTCCTACCTCTCTTAATGGCTTTGAAGTATAGTGTAGTGGATACAGCATGCAACTGCCACCTTGTTGGCCAGTGTTCGAGTCTCCTGGTGGGTTGAGTGTCTAAAAAGTTATACACTTCAGCTACTGGAATAGGGTAGTCTGTGCATTAAGCATTTGGCACTGAGTTTTCCCATATAACAGGAACCGATGAAAGAGCATCCGAGGTCCCACACTATCTCATTGCCTGGGAGAGGATTGGAGTTCTGGTTGGTTAAATACCCCAGAATTCCTACCTCTCTTAATGGCTTTGAAGTATAGTGTAGTGGATACAGCATGCAACTGCCACCTTGTTGGCCAGTGTTCGAGTCTCCTGGTGGGTTGAGTGTCTAAAAAGTTATACACTTCAGCTACTGGAATAGGGTAGTCTGTGCATTAAGCATTTGGCACTGAGTTTTCCCATATAACAGGAACCGATGAAAGAGCATCCGAGGTCCCACACTATCTCATTGCCTGGGAGAGGATTGGAGTTCTGGTTGGTTAAATACCCCAGAATTCCTACCTCTCTTAATGGCTTTGAAGTATAGTGTAGTGGATACAGCATGCAACTGCCACCTTGTTGGCCAGTGTTCAAGTCTCCTGGTGGGTTGAGTGTCTAAAAAGTTATATATATATATATATATATATATATATATATATATATATATATATATATATATATATAAATATATATATATATATAATGTCGTACCAAGTAGCCAGAACGCACTTCTCAGCCTACTATGCAAGGCCCGATTTGGCTAATAAGCCAAGTTTTCATGAATTAATTGTTTTTCGACTACCTAACCTACCTAACCTAACTTTTTCGGCTACCTAACCTAACCTATAAAGATAGGTTAGGTTAGGCTAGGTAGGGTTGGTTAGGTTCGGTCATATATCTACGTTAATTTTAACTCCAATAAATAAAAATTGACCTCATACATAATGAAAAGGGTAGCTTTATCATTTCATAAGAAAAAAATTAGAGAAACTATATTAATTCATGAAAACTTGGCTTATTAGGCAAATCGGCCCTTGCATAGTAGGCTGAAAAGTGCGTTCTGGCTACTAGGTACGACATATATATATATATATATATATATATATAATATATATATATATATATATATATATATATATATATATATATATATATATATATATATATATATATATATATATTGAAAATCTGATAGGTTTTGGTAGTACTAACTTGGAGGCCCCATTGTTGTGTCCAAGCAATGAAGTGGTCAAGTGCTGTTTGCATTGTTGAGACTGTATTAGGTAGGGCATTGTCTGAATAATACAATGTTAAATTGTCAGCGTACACCGAGGGGTGAACAGGATGGGTGTTAGGTTAGGGAGTTAGTTAGGGAGCCGGTTGGCCGAGCAGACAGCACACTGGACTTGTGATCCTGTGGTCCTGGGTTCGATCCCAGGCGCCGGCGAGAAACAATAGGCAGAGTTTCTTTCACCTTATGCTCCTGTTACTTAGCAGGGGCATAATATGTACCTGGGTGTTAGTCAGCTGTCACGAGCTGCTTCCTGGGGGTGGAGGCCTGGTCGAGGACCGGGCCGCGGGGACACTAAAGGACCCGAAATCATCTCAAGATGACCTCAAGATAGGTAAATCTACCAAGAATGCAGCAAGATGGGTTGGGCTTAGTATGGAGCCTTGTGGGACACCCGTTTGTATTGGAATGCTATCTGAAAAACTGCCTTGCATATAGAGTTTGGAGGTCTATACCAGGACTATCTCTGTAGAGTCCTATCTCTGACTGTACAGAGATAGGACTGTAGCCATGGACGTAATCTTCCCTGTACACCTAAACGTCCAAGCTTTGTCAAGAGGCAAGTATGAGGAATGCTATCAAAACCTCCTTTAAGGTCTAGGTAGAGAACAATACAAAATTGATTGCGAATTTAGTGTTCCGCTCCTCTTGCGCACATGATTTCCAAAATTCACATCTAAGAGAGGTGGGGATTTCATGTTCAAGGCAGAGAATTTGATCAAGTTGTACGCATTGCGTTCGAAACCCAGCTTTCAGTCATGTGAATACTCGGTAGCTGGAATTGTACAATCATCTTCTTGTATGATCGTGGGGTCTTTCCATTTGCAATGTCTTGCTGGTAGAAACAGCAAGTCTTTGCCTTTAGGGCAGTGCACGTGCACTGGCTTTTCATCAGTGGACGTGCATGGAACAGTCCGGACAGGCAGGCATCCCTCATTTGTTTCCAGTCAGTCTCAATGTTATTCCTGATGGCTTTTGTGAAGTAACCTGCCAACTTCAGAATGGTGCTGTTAGTTAGTTTTCCTTTTCCTTTGGCCAGTGACATTCGTCTGGTCTTCCCTTTTGACTCCTTCAATTCGACAGCTGTTTTCTGGAAGTTGCGGAGCTGTGTTGCAAGTCTCTTGCTGAAGTGATTTACACTCAGCCTTTTCCTCCTTTACGTCTCCATATGGTCCAGCACCATTATTCATTCCACAAACTTTATTGAATGCCGAAGAGTCACCATCACCCACCAAGGTCGTATACCTGAGTTGGATGTCTTGAGATCTACCCCACATCAATACCGCGGCATCCGCTTCCATATTTTTGGCAGTGCCATCGTAGTTCTTGTCACAATCCGGTAAATGTTTACCCATCTCATTGTCAAACTCGGCCTGGGTTATCTTTCCATTTTGTTTTCTACGCTTGAACGTTTGGCACTTCTTGCAGTTTTTGCAGAAAGTATTGTAGTCCACAACCAGCCCTGTGAATATTTCCACAACAAAAGCAGTGCCAATTTGTGAATGATGGCCCCTTGTATGCCAAGATCCATCAAAGGACACATCAATATCCAGGACGCCAGCAATGGGGTGTTTATCTAAATGTTTTCTGTAATGTTCGACTATGATACTGCGAGTGTTTTCTTGCAAATGCACCCATCTCTCATTAGCAGCATCTCTTATCTTCTGGATCCTGTTATACATCACATATGATACAAATTTCATTCTATTTATAGAACACATAGTATTGTAATATGTATATCCGTGGCCATTTAGCATGTTGCTGTACACTAATGATATTAAATTCTCATGATTTCCCATCAATGGTCGAGTAACTGAAATATTACAATCACTACAGCTTTTTGTCACTTGCACATCATGTTGCACAATCGTAACTGTATGACGTTGTGTAGCCTTTCAGTTATACTCGCATACATAATTCTCATCTAGGTAATTTTCAAGCCTCTTATCTGTCACCATTAGCTGGAAAATTTACCATAATTACGGTATTTTTCATCATAACATAAAACGGTTTGCACCACGGTGTTGTCAGAACCTCGTAGTATTTTTAGAAATATTTCAGAAATATACGATTTAGTCAATTTTTTTCATCTCATGCTCCCTAAGTCAAACTGCGAGCGAGACAAGTGCGTCCTCTTGCAACGCTGACGACGAAAGATGTAAAAATTATATATGAATACGAAGATACAGGATAAGATATCTGTTGGGCGAGCCTTGAAGTGGAGGCAGCTGAAGGGAAGTTGGTGAGAGGAAGTGTTGAAGTTGTAGAAAAAGAGCAGGGCTAAACCCAGCTGTGTGTCTTGAATCGATGCAGGAGCAGACAAGAGGATGGTAAGCGTTGTAACATTTACAGAGATGTTACAACGTGTAGTAGTTGCAGTGTAGTACAACTACTAGTAGTAGTAGTCTGACTGTAGTAGACACCAGACTAGTAGTAGTCTGATTGTAGTAGACACCAGACTAGTAGTAGTCTGATTGTAGTAGACACCAGACTGTAGTAGTAGTCTGGTGCAGTAGTTGAGGTAGAGACTTTAGTTGAAGAGGTGAAGACTTCTGTAGGAACAGTGAAGGTTGGGAGACCATTCGCCTTGTACAGTATATTGAGAAGTTTTATGAACTCTTGGTAGTTGGATCCAGCAAGCCTTTCTGCCAGAAATGTCAGAGCATACACAGTACTGTTAACAGTGTTGAGAACAGACATCTGTTGCAAAGGTTGATTGAGTGCTTGGCCAGCAGTCTTGGAGCTGGACCACCATTAGCTTGCAGGCTGCACGGTTGCTCCTTCTCCCAGAAGCTCTGCTAAGTTGGCGGCTTTGAATGTGTAAAGCCATTGATGCACGGCGAGTCATGGAGGCCTGCCTGGCGTTGGACACCTTGATTTCTTTGCTTCGTGAAGGGCACTCAGCGGAGACAGAAATATGATCACCTTCACAGAGAAGGCAGTGAAGACATTTGTTGGTGCAGTCCTTGAAGTGGTGGTTACCCGCGCACCTGCTGCACCGTTGGTCCTGGGAGGCGCAATTTTTCAGCAGTCAGGTGCAGTCACAGTGAGAGGTTGTGTTAGCTGGAGCTCCGATTGTATTAACATTATTATTGCAATAATGGAAGGATTAGTGAAGGATTTGGTGAGTCTGGTTGGAACTCTGAGAGCAGAGATGGATTCCCTACGGGAGGAGGTACGACGGGTGAGACTTCGGGAGGAAACGAAGGAGGAGACCAGTGTTGACGGGACCTCATCGTGGAGAGTCGTTAAGGACAGGGGTCTTAAGAAGACCTTGACAAGGCCGCCTACAGATGCCCTAAGGACAGCAAATTAAGAACATAAGAACAAAGGCAACTGCAGAAGGCCTATTGGCCCATACGAGGCAGCTCCTATTTATAACCACCCAATCCCACTCGTATACTTGTCCAACCCGCACTTGAAACAATCGAGGGACCCTACCTCCAGCACATTACGCGTTAATTGGTTCCACAAATCAACAACCCTGTTACTGAACCAGTATTTACCCAAGTCTTTCCTAAATCTAAACTTATCCAATTTATACCCATTGTTTCGTGTTCTGTCTTGTGTTGATAATTTTAATACCCTATTAATATCCCCATTGTTATGTCCATTCACCCACTTGTAAACCTCTATCATGTCACCCCCTAACTCTTCGCCTTTCCAGTGAATGCAACTTAAGCTTTGTTAATCTTTCTTCATATGAAAGATTTCTAATTTGGGGAATTAACTTAGTCATCCTACGCTGGACACGTTCAAGTGAATTTATATCCATTCTATAATATGGCGACCAAAACTGAACTGCATAATCTAAATGGGGCCTAACTAGAGCAAGATATAGCTTGAGAACCACACCAGGTGTCTTGTTACTAACGCTGCGATTAATAAATCCAAGTGTCCGATTTGCCTTATTACGAACATTTATGCATTGATCCTTTTGTTTTAAATTCTTACTAATCATAACTCCCAGATCCCTTTTGCAATCCGACTTCGCAATCTCAACACCATCTAGCTCGTATCTTGTAACCCTATCATCATCATTACCCAACCACAGAACTTTACATTTATCAGCATTAAACTGCATCTGCCAATCCTTTGACCATTTCAAAACCCTATCTAGATGAACTTGAAGTGTATTGAGTCCTCCTCCGAATTAATTTCCCTACCGATTTTCGTATCATCAGCAAATTTGCAAATGTTGCTACTCAAACCTGAATCTAAATCATTTATATATATTATAAACAACAGAGGTCCCAGGACAGAGCCTTGAGGCACTCCACTTACAACATTTTTCCACTCTGACTTGATTCCATTTATACTAACTCTCTGTTTCCTTTGGTATAGCCATGCCCTAATCCAGCTCAATATAGCACCCCCAATACCATGAGAGACTATCTTTTTAATCAGTCTTTCATGTGGCACTGTATCAAAAGCTTTGCTAAAGTAGTTGTAGTAGTACACAACATCACAATCCTTACCACTATCAACTGCCTCAACTATGCTAGAATAAAAAGATAACAAATTTGTTAAACATGAACGGCCATTTATAAAACCATGTTGCGACTCAATTATTAATTTGTTTTTCAAGATGAAGACGAATTTTATTTGCTATTATAGATTCGAGTAACTTTCCCACAATAGACGTTAGGCTAATTGGTCGATAGTTAGACGCAAGTGATCTATCTCCTTTCTTAAAAACTGGTATCACATTAGCAACTTTCCAAAACTCTGGCACTCTGCCTGACTCTATTGATTTATTAAATATGGTTGACAGTGGGTCACAAAGCTACTCTATGCATTCTTTAAGCACCCTGGCAAACACTTCATCCGGCCCTGGGGATTTGTTTGGTTTGAGTTTTACTATTTGTTTAAGAACATCCTCCCTGGTAACTGCTAAACTTGTCAACCTGTCCTCGTCCCCACCCACATAGACTTGTTCGGCTGAAGGCATATTGTTAAGTTCCTCTTTAGTAAATACAGATACAAAATATAATTAAAAATACTACTCATCTCTTCATCACTATCTGTTATTTGACCTGTCTCAGTTTTTAATGGACCTATCCTTTCCCTAGTCTTAGTACGATATAACTGAAAAAACCCTTTAGGATTTGTCTTTGCTTGTCCTGCTATGCGAACTTCATAGTTTCTTTTTGCTTTCCTTATCTCTTTTTTAACATTTCTAACCAGTTGTACGAATTCCTGTTCTAAAGTGACCTCCCCATTTTTAATCCTTTTGTACCAAGCTCTCTTTTTACCTATAAGGTTCTTCAAATTCTTTGTTATCCACTTTGGGTCATTAGTATTCGATCTATTCAATTTGTATGGTATACTACGTTCCTGTGCTTTGTTTAGAATATTCTTAAATAAGTTATATATTGAATCCACATCGAAATCCTCATTTAAGTCACCTATCGCTGGGTTCATGTCTCGCTCTAAGACCGGCCCACACCCCATACCCAAGACTTTCCAATCAATTTGACCCAAAAAATTTCTTAGGCTATTAAAATCAGCTTTTCGAAAATCTGGCACTTTAACAGAATTTTCTGCTACTGGTCTATTCCATTCTATGCTAAATCTGATTTCTTTGTGATCACTGTTCCCTAGCTCACTCCCTATTTCGATGTCATTAATTTGTGTTTCCCTGTTAGTTAACACTAAACACTAAATTCATTTGCCGTGTTGGAGGACGAGTGCTGTGGTGAGCCTGCAGTACACTCTGAACGGAAATCAGCGAGGAGCGGCGGAACACAGGCCCCTCAGGCTGCTCAGAATGTTAAAGAGGTACCGAAGCGAATTTTGGTTGTGGGAGATTCCCAGGTGAGGTATTTAGACAGAACGTTTTGTGCCAGAGATAGGGGGAACAGATTAAGGGTTTGCTATCCGGGAGTTGGAATTGGTGATATTGTTGGAAATATGAATGATATTATGACGGGAAATGGGAACAAACCCATTATTTGTATTAGTGCAGGGGGTAATGATGTTGGACGAGTTAGGAGTGAGGAACTAATACAGAGATTCAGGACAGCCATTGAATTAGTTAGGAGCAAGGGAGGAATCCCGATCACATGTGGCATTCTTCCAAGAAAGGGAGTGGGTAATGAATGGATGTCGAGGGCACTTGGTGTCAATTGCCGGCTGGAAAGATATTGCAAACCAAATGCAATATCTTTCATAGACAACTGGGAACACTTCTATGGAAGAAATGAAATGTATGCTCGTGATGGGGTGCATCTATCGAGGGCTGGGGTTGTTGCTGTTGCGAACTCGTTGGATCCAGTGGGTTAGAGGTGTTTGGGTTTAAACTGTTAGTAGATAGTGGTATGGGAATTGATTTGGAGGAAGGAGGTAATAAAAGTATGTGTTCGTGGGAGAAAACAATTGGCAAAATGATCAGGGAAAGAAAAGGGCCTCAAAATAACAATTCACTTAGGGTATATTACACTAACAGTAGAAGTCTAAGAAATAAAATTAACGAATTAAATGCTCTTGTCTGCACAGAAAAAATACATATTATTGCACTTACCGAAACGTGGATGAATGTAGAAAATAGAGAACTATTAGCTGAATATCAAATAAATGTATTTAAACTATTTCACACAGATAGATATATTAGACGAGGAGGGGGAGTAGCCATATATGTTAGGGACAATTTGAAATGTAGTCTCAAAGAGGGAATCAAAACTGAGCCACACACAGAAACTATTTGGATAGAATTAAACGAAAAAGCAAATAATATTATAATAGGAGTTATATATAGACCACCAAATTTAGACAGAATGGAAGCAAAGCATCTATGGGATGAAATATCTAGAGAATCTAGATCTAACAGTATTTATGTCATGACTTTAATTTTAGTGTAATAAACTGGGTGAACAAAACAGGGAATAGTGAAGCAGAAGATTTTCTAGAATTAATTGACGATTGCGTTCTTACGCAACACATTAAGGAACCAACGCGGGAAAATAATATTTTAGATTTAGTGTTAACTAACAGGGAAACGCAAATTAATGACATCGAAATAGGGAGTGAGCTAGGGAACAGTGATCACAAAGTAATTGGATTTAGCATAGAATGGAATAGACCTGTAGGAGAAAATTCTGTTAAAGTGCCAGATTTTCGAAAAGCTGATATTAATAGCTTAAGAAATTTTTTGGGTCAAATAGATTGGAAAGTCTTGGGTATGGGGTGTGGGCCGGTCTTGGAGCGAGACATGAACCCAGCTACAGGTGACGTAAAAGGGGATTTCGATGTGGATTTAATATATAACTTATTTAAGAATATTCTAAACAAAGCACAGGAACGTAGTATACCATACAAATTGAATAGATCGAATACTAATGATCCAAAGTGGATAACAAATAATTTAAAGAACCTTATAGGTAAAAAGAGAGCTTGGTACAAAAGGATTAAGAATGGGGAAGTCAGTTTAGAACAGGAATTCATACAACTGGTTAGAAATGTTAAAAAAGAGATTAGGAAAGCAAAAAGAAACTATGAAGTTCGCATAGCAGAGCAAGCAAAGTCAAATCCTAAAGGTTTTTTTCAGTTATATCGAACTAAGACTAGGGAAAGGATAGGTCCATTAAAATCTGAGACAGGTCAAATAACGGATAATGACAAGGAGATGAGTAGTATTTTTAACAAATATTTTATATCTGTACTAAAAAAGAACTTAACAATATGCCTTCAGCCGAACAAGTCTGTGGGTGGGGATGAGGACAGGTTGACTAGTTTAGCAGTTACCAGGGAGGATGTAATTAAACAATTAGAAAAACTAAAACCAAACAAATCCCCAGGGCCGGATGAAGTGTTTGCCAGGGTGCTTAAAGAATGCAAAGAGGAGCTTTCCGAGCCACTGTCTACCATATTTAATAAATAAATAGTCAGGCAGAGTGCCGGAGTAATGGAAGGTAGCTAATGTGGTACCAATTTTTAAGAAAGGAGATAGATCACTTGCGTCAAACTATCGGCCAATTAGCCTAACGTTTACTGTGGGAAAGTTACTCGAGTCAATAATTGCAAATACAATTCGTCTCCATCCAGAGGGGTCCAGAGTTTGTTGGTGCTTCGTTGGTCAGGCCGGGGGTGTGTCGTTTTTGTGTTCAGTGGCGGCCCTCCGCTGTTGTTTGCGTGCCATGGCGTTTGGGTCCGGAGCGCGTTTTGCGTTGATCCGGTTCTGTTCTTCCCGGTTCGCGGGTGATAGTGTCCCGGGTGGGCAGCCGTGTTCTTGCGGCTAAGCTGCCTGGGTTCTTCCCTCATGCCTGTGGCGTTCGTGGCTTCGCTGCTCTCGCTGCCGTCTGGGCGACGTGGCCTTGCGGTCTTTCGGGCATGGATTTTTGGTGTTCGTGCAGGGGCCTTGCTGCTCGTGGTTCTCTTGTTGTTCTCAGGATTTTCGGGGCTGTGGCGCCTTGGGTTGGCGTTTGCTGTCGGCTGTCTCGCCTCCTTGGGGGTGCGTGGTGTCCGGCTCCCGGTTCTCTCCCTTTGACCTTCCTCTGTGGGTAGTTGGCTCCGGGGAGCCGACGGGGCTTCCCCCAGAAAACCAGCGTTGAATGTAATGAAACGCCATTTTCTGGGTGAGACCCGGAGGCTCCCCGGCAGCCCTCCCTCCCTCCGGTCGGCGTTTTTCGCGTGTTTGACATCCAGCCTCAGAACTGATGGGTGGATAGCCGGCGTGGGAGGTCTGGGGCTCCCCCTTCCCCCTCCCGGGGAGGGGGGAGCTGCGCAGACAGCGGCGCGGTGACGTATGACGTCATGCTAGTTTCCTTGATTTCTATTGAAGAGTTCTATCCACTAGTTTGGCTTTAGGTAGCAATTTTCACCAGAATAGGGATTTGTTTTGGAATGCTTACCTTTCTGGATGCTTGATCCGGTCGATGGCAGACATAGAATGCTTCCAACCACACGGGGGTTTCTATAGGCCATTGCTCCCCTTGCCTCTCTGAGGGGGCCAGGTTCTTGCTCGTGGTCCCCGGTAGGCCCTAGAACTCCATACACATGACTAATGCCAAAGTCTGACATTAGCATATCAGCCGGTAAAGCTCCGGGGAGCCTCCGGGTCTCACCCAGAAAATGGCGTTTCATTACATTCAACGCTGTTTTTTTTTTATGTATTTAGAATGTGTCCCTGGAAATTCAGCTTGTGATCAATGAGAATGCTAAGGAATTTGCCATCTAATTTGTTACAAATTTGGGTATTATTTATTTTGAGATTTATTTGATTAGAGGAATTATTGCCAAACAGAATATAGAAAGTTTTGTCAATGTTAAGGGTGAGTTTGTTGGCAGTTAGTCAAAGATGGACTTTATTTAGCTCAGTATTTACTTTGGCATTTAGGGCAAGGGGGTCAGGACTGGAGTAAATGAAGGTTGTGTCGTCAGCAAATAGAATTGGTTTGAGGTGTTGGGAGGCATTTGGAAGGTCATTAATGTAGATGAGAAAGAGGAGAGGGCCAAGAATGCTGCCCTGAGGAACACCAATGTTGATGGGTAGGGTGGGAGAAATTGAATTATTCACAGAAACATACTGGAGCCTGTCAGTAAGATAGGATTTGAGGTATTGCAGGGAGTGTCCTCTGACTCCATAATGATGTAATTTAAGAAGAAGGTTTTGGTGGTTGACAGTGTCAAAAGCTTTATGCAGGTCCACAAATAACCCAACAGGGAACTCATTTTTATCAAGAGCTGTATGAATCGAGTTAAGCATACTAATAAGTGCATCGTTAGTGCTTTTTTTGGGTCTGAAGCCATATTGGCAAGGGCTAAGTATATTGTGTTTGGCTAGATACGAGTAAAGCTACTTATAGATTAGTTTTTCCAAATTTTTTGACAAGTTTGGCAGGATTGATATAGGTCTGTAGTTAACATCTGTGAGATCACCACATTTGTGGACAGGCGTTACTCTCGCTTTTTTTAGAATATCTGGAAAGGTTTGGAGTTCAAGTGACTTGTTGAAGAGCAAAGCAATAGCAGGGGCTAAAGATCTGGAGGCTTTTTTGTAAATTAAAGATGGTATCTCCTCAAGGGCACTAGACTTGGTTTTAAGGGAAAGGATTATCTCATTGACGTCAGTAGAATTAATAGGCTTTAGGTACAGAGACTGTGGATAGTTACCTGTAAGATAGTCCTTAATGTCAGTACTGGAAGATGGAATATCATTTGCAAGGGATGACCCAATGGAAGAGAAGAACCTATTAAACTCAATAGCAGAATCAGAGGCTGAAAGCTGACCATCGTTATTGGTCAGGAGTGTTGGTTTGTTATTTAAAGTCTTCTTTGATCCCAATATTTGTGAGATCGTGCGCCAAGTTTGTTTAATGTTGCTCTTTATTTGGGTAAATTTATCTTCGTAGTATTTAGTTTTGGCTCGTCTAATTATCCTAGATAGCAATAATGAGTAATTCTTTGAAGACAATTCCTAACCTATACTTCTTCTCAAGGTCATGTTTTTTATTAATGGATTTAAGTATTCCCTTTGTAAGCCAGGGATTAAGCCTTTTGGTTGTGACTTGTTTTGTAAGCATAGGACAGTGGGTGTTATAAAGGCTAAGAGTTTTTTGAAGAAAAGATTGCACTGCTAGGTTGATGTCCTCTATGTTACCTAACTCGGACTCCCAGTTGACATTATCAGCAGCAGTTATAAAATTGTCTATAGCAGTTTCATTGTGCAGTCTAAAACTTAACTCTCTTGACTCTAGAGGTGGTTTGCTGATGTTAGTTAAGAGAAATGTGAGGTAATGGTCTGTAGTGCTATCGGTGATTATACCTGAAGTAAGCGGAGAGGTTATGTTTGTCCAGATGTGATCTAGAGTCGTGGCAGTGCTATCAGTGATTCTAGTAGGTCTAGTGATTAAGGGTATGAGGAAGCAGGAATTCATACAGTTGAGGAAGCTAACAGCAGTAGGGTGTTCAGGCTCGCAGAGGTCTGTTATCAAGTATTAGATTTCTAAGGTTTGAGTTGAATTCGGACACATCAGTGTTAGGAATTCTATAGACTGCACCCACAGACAGGACAGACTCGGCATCCTTGACTCTGAAGCTGGCGAAGATATACTCCCCATAGCAGTCTCTAGTTCTAATTTCTTTTAAGCATGTTAGTTCTTGGTGGTAGTAAAGAGCAGTGCCACCACCTCTCTGAAGTTGACGACAGTTGTGAATTGCCGAGTAGTTAGGCATGTTAAAGAGTTGAGTAGTATCCTCTTTCAACCATGTTTCAGTAAGTATAATAAGAGAATTTGTTGTCAATAGTTTCAATCAAGGCACTAACATCATCCAAGTGTTTACCTAGGAATCTAACGTTCAAGTTGATTACAGAGATATTGTGATTATGAGTTAATACAGTGTTTACATCATGTGCTGCAAAATATCTGCAATTTAGGTCATTAAAGTGATGATTGTCATAGATAGTGGATAAGAGGTTTAGTTCTGGATCTATACTTGTCTGCATAAAAAAGCTGATTGCAGGTAAACAATGCAAGAAAGGCAAATTACAAGGTAGAATTAAGCTATAAAAGGGGGAAAAATATGTAAACAATACTGTACAAAACAAACACAAAATGAACAACAAAAGAAAAAAATGAGGTAGCTTACAAGGGGCTTACAGGGGTACAATGGAGTAAGGGAGTATGGCTAGGCTAGGCAACCTAGGTAATAAATGAGATTAAAGAAAAAACATATAAACATGGACTATACAAAACAAAAGATATAGAAATACAAAACAAAGATATAAACAAGACTAAAACAAATTGAACAAAAAAAAAGAAAAAAATGAGGTAGATTGCTTACAAGTACTCTCAGGTACACTGTAAGTAACAATTTGCAATTAGAGATGCAGGCAAAGCCAGGGGTACAATGGAGTAAGGGAGCATGGCGAGGCTAGGCAACCTAGGTAATAAATGAAATCAAAGAAAAGTTGAATAATAAACATAGGCAAATTTAAGCTAATGATTATTAACTATAAATAGTTCAGTTATGACTGTATAATTAATAAGACCTGAAGAACTATTATTGCACTCAATTAAATAAGTTCAGTAAATGACTAGTTAAGAGTAAGTTAAAAATTAAGTCAAAAAATGAAACAGAGACTTAGGATACCTAGCCCCACTAGTTGACAGGGGGTTAATTAAGTTAATTCATTGGGAGTGATAATATGGTGAGACAAACCACATTGGGAGAGAAAAGTGTTGAGGTTCTCTTCTCTAGTAATTGTAAACATTTTGCCCTCTGCGGTTTTTCTCACCTTTATCAGACCATCTCTAACGAAGCACTGATGAATCGCATCTGGGTTTTGTTGACGGATTTGACGCAGGCGGTAGAGGAGTTGCTGTCTGTTCCTAGTCAAGCACTCGTTGATGTATAATCCCTTCCGTTGGGATGCAGTTGTCCGGACTAGATGGGATTTCATGAACTGGGAAGTCAGCTTCAGGCGAATTTTCCGCTGGTTTTGACCTGATGGATTCTTTTTGCCTACTCTGTAGGCAGCAATAACGTCAGTTTTGTTTAGAATGAACTGCAATTTGTTTTTTATGAGAGCCTGAGCTATTTCGACACACTTTTCACCTTCACATTCCACAGGTATATCTTGGGAAGACACAATAACAGAGTCTAGCAGCTTTTGCTGGTCTTGTTCTTCCTGGGAGACGGAACGTTGGGCTGATAATGTACTGATACATGCAGTCATTTTGCTGAGAGCTTCCTCCTGTTTTTTTATGGCTTCATCAGTTTTCAGAAGATTGTTTTCCTCACGGAGATCATTCAAATCATGCTGTAGTTGGTCTTGGCTAGCCTTAAAGTTTCTAAAATCCTCGTGTAGGAGGGTTATTTCTTGTTGTTGATGTTCGAAATTAGCGCGGTTCGCTAGATTCTCATTTAGAAGACTCAAGATGATAGCATTTTGAGACTCGAGGAGTAGGCACAACTTTTTGAACCACTGATTCTCGGTCCAGTTAGGGAAATCCGGTGAGGGACCTGAAGCTCGCTTGAATTGCTTAAACTGGGATGTTAGCGTGTTCATAGGAGAGGATTGAGAGGACACCTCTCCCTGGCTCAATGGGGTGGAGGGTAGGGCAGCACCGCCGCCACGGACCCCAGAGCTTCCAGACGGAGAAACACGAATGTTGTTAGAGTTGGCCGGGATGGATGCCTTGTTAAGGGGTTTGTTGTCCTTATTTCCCTGCACAGTCACATTTTTAGGAGACATGATTGGTTAGAATGGACTGGGGGTATATATTGTGAAGAAACTTGCGTCAGGCAGCGCTGTGGCGGGCAGCATGCACTGGTACTCACAGCCGTAGAGGATTGTTTTGAAATTTGTTTGAGATGGAATGGGTTGATTTTGGTTGGTTACTTTGGTTTTGCTATAACATGCTTGGACTCCATGTACTTAGCTGCCTGTGGGTGGCGGTCTACATCATCTGGCGATAGTTTAAGGGCTGAAATACAGCTTAGAGTGAGGAGCGTAGCGTGCACTCAACCGCGTCAGACGACAGACCGTCTGTGTATGAAGTTGTCTAAACTTCTGCCTATAAGCCTCAGGAACAAGTTGATAAGCAGTAAGGATGGCTGCTTTTACCTTATCATAGTCAAAACTGTTACTCAAAGGCATAGCTGCAAATATTTTCTGTGCCTTTCCCATCAACTGACCTTGAAGAAGAGATACCCATTGTGTTTCAGGCCATTCCATACTCCATGCCAACTTTTCAAAATGAATGAAGAATTGTGTGAGAGTTTTTGTGATGTGAGAGTTTTTGTGTAACTTGTGAGAAGTTTGGAATAAAATGTAATTGGTATAAGAAATTGAGCTCGGAAAATTTCTAAGAATTTTCTTTATTCTTTAACCTCAATTCCTGTCGTGATATTCAAGTAGGTCGCCTGAGGAAGGACTTGCTTAGCTAACACACCAGTGTAGTAAGCAGCTCATTCCTCACTTTGGGACCATGTATGAACAATTGACTAGGCGCGAGCAAACGCCGAGACCCCAATGAAAATTGAAATCCCCTCCACTAGGCCGACGACCTTCGCCATTCGCCGAAGCGAATCTAACAAGTAGGTCAAGGGCTCTCACAACAATAATTTATTGTTGTGTGGTGCCGTATATTTGATCCAAAGCTCAGAATCAGTCTCAATTTTATTAGTCGAGTGTGAAGAACATATGCATAACAATAATAACTTGTGGGGTGTAACGAAAAGACAGTGTTAACTATAACAACTTAGTTTATTCAATAAAGTACTAACTACTACAACAACACAAAAGAAATGTCAATGACGTTACTCGTAATCCTTCCTGTGACACTATCAATGACAGCTAGACACCAGTCCCTCGGACTGCATAATGAACTAACTCAAACATAAGCGTGACCACAGAGGAATCAACAAGAAACAAGAACTAACAGATCAATAATCACAATTACAACAAATGACACAGTAAGTTCTGAAACACGTCTCCAGTAACCTCCTAACTGTTCTACGCCTCAGTGCAGTCTACACCTGCAATAGCGGTTGCAATGCAATCAAATCAGTAGTCTTTCAATGACAACAATAACTAATGGGTTCACTGGCAACTCCAGCAACCCTTCCTTAAATTAATCCTTATGTTAACACTCCGTCCCACGGACGATCAACAATCAATAATAATTAATTTACGTTAATAACACAATAACATTTACGTTAATTTAATAACTCTTACAACTGTCACTAGTAACGCGGAAATTACACAACACTCTACCCGTCGAGCATTCAGTGAGAAAATCCCATTAATCCCTGTACTACCAGACATTAATCCCTGTACTACGTGGCCTCTCTGATCTCGGCTGGGGATTTATAATAATAAACACTCGCCACTGTGTCCACCAACATTTTACAACCGAAACCAACCTCCACAGGAGGTAAGGTTCGTAACATACGTGTACGTACGTGAGGATGTTGTCTTCAGTTTACCATGGGGGCGGGGAAGCGGGGGAGGGGGGGGGGGAAATGTGGAGATCTAGAGGACTTGGCGGCTTATCTGGTGAGATCAAATTGAGGTCCTAGCCTCCTGTCTACCAATTTCTCTTGTATTATTGAGTGAAATGTCTTAATGTCGTATTTGATATGATATTATATATCATATCAAATACTTAGTGTTCTATTTGATATGATATTATATAAACCCTGCACCCTGTTGAAGACTTAAGGGTACTGTTGGAGATGCTATGATGAGGGAGGGGGGGGTGGTGGGAGAAGGTGGGGGGGTTGTCCGGTGTAGGGAGTAGTGTTCTTTTGTTCCCACTTGGGTGCCACGAAACGAGAACCCACGTGAGCTGCGAGCCGTATATGGTCTCTTGAGGTTTGTTTACGTTTGTTACTTATATCCAAGACTAACTATTATTATACACTAAGTCTGTACACTGATTGATTTACTGACTTATTGAGAGGCCTTACCATCAATCTACTCTCCCCCCCACAGCACAAACATATGGTAAAAGTACTGTTGATCTCGTAGGCCTGCTGGAGTCAATGCTGCTGGCAGGCGTAGATCCCTCCAACTTATTGCTTATATCACCAGTAATCAGCTTCTTGTTCCCCTTAGCACCAGTATAGCTCTAATGCTACACGTTCTAGACTCACTTCTTCACTATTCTGTTCACTAGTTGTTTTGGTCGTCACTGTCACATCAAGTTGTGTACACTCAGACCAAGCAGTGGCGCCACGTGCTTGTCTTGACACTGATGTCGTACCACTGATCTTGACTAATTTGCACTATCGGACACAATCCATGAAATTTCTAGTTTCTTATCAGTAGTGTATTGCCTTTTGTATTATCACTAAGCAACGAATTTCCCGTGTATCCCTCTGATGTTCCGAAATATGAAGTATATAATATCTGTCGGACGAGCATGGCACAACGTGTCCACCCTCCCGTGTTCCAGACTCAATGTGGGTGTGGTCGAGTGATTGTGAGTAGAGTTTTAGTGGGGCTGGGTTTCGTCTTTGTTGTAGTAGAAGTATGTGATTTTGGACTTGTTGGGTTTGTTTTAATCCGCCAGTCGAGTTCCCAGAAGGTTACTTTGTCTATTTCTTCCTGTGCTGTGCGTGTGAGGGTGTGTATTGAGTATCCTGAGATTAGTTGGGTTACGTCGTCAGCATAGCAACGGGTCAGAGATGTCCAGTATGTTGGGTCAGGAATGTCGTTTATGTAGAGTATGTACAGAGTCGGTGAGAGAACTGAGCCCTGGGGGACTCCAGCATTTAGGTTGAAGTATCCTGACAGCTTGCTGAGGAACTTAATCTGCATCTTTCTATTTGTTAGTAAGCTGCATAGCTGCTTCTGCAAGTTGTCAGGTAGTTGGAATAGAGATCAGAGTTTGTATCGTAGGCCATCGTGCCATACTGTGTCGAACGCCTTTTCAACGTCCTTTGCTATGAGGGCCGTCTTGACCCTTTGGTGCTTCTTAATGGAGAAGTAGTGTGTTACTATGTTCAGTGCATCATGTGTGGAGCGGTATTGTCTGAAGCCAAATTGTTTGTCTGTTACTATGTTTTTGTGTTCTAGGTGAAGACTAAGTTTGTGATTTATACGTTTTTCGTATATTTTTCCTAGTGTCTCTAGTTGGCTGATCGGTCTGTAGTTCTTGGGGTCTGTCGGGGATTTTTGGGGGTTTGGGATGAGGATTGCTGTGGCTTCTTTGAATGGGCTTGGGAAATATCCTGATGCTAGTGAGGCATTGTAGACGTCTGCGAGGGCAAGGATTAGGGAGTCTAGAAGTTGTTTGAGGAGAGTTTGGCAAATGCTGGAGGCTACCTTACCTTGAGGTTACCTTGAGGTGCTTCCGGGGCTTAGCGTCCCCGCGGCCCGGTCGTCGACCAGGCCTCCTGGTTGCTGGACTGATCAACCAGGCTGTTGGACGCGGCTGCTCGCAGCCTGACATATGAGTCACAGCCTGGTTGATCAGGTATCCTTTGGAGGTGCTTATCCAGTTCTCTCTTGAACACTGTGAGGGGATTGCCAGTTATGCCCCTTATGTGTAGCGGAAGCGAGTTGAACAGTCTCGGGCCTCTGATGTTGATAGAATTCTCTCTCAGAGTACCTGATGCACCTCCGCTTTTTAATGGGGGTATTCTGCACATCCTGCCATGTCTTCTGGTCTCATGTGATGTTATTTCTGTGTGCAGGTTTGGGACCAGCCCCTCGAATATTTTCCACGTGTAAATTATTATGTATCTCTCCCGCCTGCGCTCAAGGGAGTACAGATTTAGGCTCTTTAGTCGGTCCCAATAGTTTAGGTGTTTTACTGAGTGGATTCTAGCAGTAAAGGATCTCTGCACGCTCTCCAGGTCAGCAATTTCTCCAGCTTTGAAAGGGGCTGTCATTGTGCAGCAGTACTCCACTCTAGAGAGCACAAGCGCTTTGAAAAGTGTCATCATCGGTATAGCATCTCTAGTGTGAAAAGTTCTTGTTATCCAACCTGTCATTTTTCTTGCAGTTGTGACGGCTACTTTATTGTGTTCTTTAAAGGTAAGGTCTTCCGACATGAGTACACCTAGATCCTTTACATTGCCTTTACGTTCTGTTATGATTTGCCTGAGTTTTGTACGTGGTTTCCGTTTTTATATTTTCATTTTTTCCATAGCGCATGAGCTGGAACTTATCTTCGATAAACACCATATTATTTTCTGTAGCCCATAGAAAGACCTGATCTACATCTGACTGGAGGTTTGCCGTGTCCTCTATGTTGCCTACTCTCATGAAGATCCTAGTGTCATCTGCAAAGGATGATACAGTGCTATAGGTTGTGTTCTTGTCTATGTCCGATATGAGGATGAGAAAAAGTACTGGAGCAAGCACAGTACCCTGGGGAACTGAGCTCTTCACGGTTGATGGGCTGGATTTTATTTTGTTGACTATTACACATTGGGTTCTGTTGGTCAGGAAATTGTAGATCCATCTGCCTATTTTTCTGGTAATTCCTTTTGAACGCATTTTATGTGCAATAACGGTATGGTCACATTTATCAAAAGCTTTTGCGAAATCTGTGTAAATTACATCAGCGTGTTGTTTGTCTTCCATAGCATCTAATGCCATATCATAGTGGTCGAGCAACTGCGACAGGCAAGAGCGCCCTGTTCTGAAACCATGTTGTCCTGGGTTATGGAGATGCTGTGATTCCATGTATTTTGTGATCTTACTTCTTAGCACTCTCTCAAAATTTTTTTTATAATGTGCGATGTTAGTGCTATCGGTCTGTAATTTTTTGCCTCTGCCTTATTTCCTCCTTTATGAAGTGGTGCTATCTCTGCTGTTTTTAGTATATCAGGAATAACGCCAGTATCTAGGCTTTGTCTCCACAGAATGTGGAGGGCCTGCGATAGTGTTTGTTTACAGTTCTTGATGAATATGGAGTTCCAAGAATCCGGGCCTGGTGCAGAGTGCATAGGCATACTATTTATGGCTTCTTCAAAATCCAGTGGGGATAGGGTGACGTCTGATATATGATTTGATGTTGGTATCATATCCATGAAAAATTCATTTGGGTTATCAATCTTTAGTGCGTTTAATGGCTCACTGAAAACAGTCGTACTGCTTCCTCAGTAGCTCGCTCATTTCTTTGTTGTCATCGGTGAAAGTTCCATCTCCCTTTCGCAGGGGCCCGATACTAGATGTGGTTTTTGATCTTGATTTTGCATAGGAGAAAAAATATTTCGGATTTCTCTCTATTTCACTGATGGCCTTTTCCTCTCTTTGCCTCTCCTGGGTTTTGTATGATTCTTGTAGCTTGCGTTCAATTGTTTCTATTTCTTTACCTAACCTTCTTCGCCGTTCTTGAGATAGGGTGCGACTCTAAAGTTGTTCCGCGATTAGTTTTCTTCGTCTATATAGGGAACGACGTTCCCGTTCCAATCTGCATCTCTTCCTCTTTTTTCTTAGGGGTATGCGGTTTGAACATATTTCTAGTGCTACTGAGCTTATTTTTTCCAGGCAATGGTTCAGGTTTGCATTTTCTAGCTGTTCTTCCCAGTTTATTTCTGTGAAGTCCTGGTTTATTTGCTCCCAGTTTATCTGTTTATTATTGAAGTTGAATTTGCTGAAATATCCTCCACCGGGAATCTGGACTGGTTTTGAAGGTCAACTCCCCATGGTTGTCATAACTTCAATTAAGTTGTGATCTGAGTAACAGGTATTTGTAATCATTATGTTCCTGATCAATTCTTCATTATTAGTGAAAATGAGGTCCAGCGTGTTCTCCTTCCTAGTTGGTTCTACTATTTGCTGGTTTAAGGCAAACCTGTCACACAACCGTAGCAGGTCATTTGCATGTGCCTGTTCATTTATGCTACTTCCTGGTATTCTTTCTGATATTACTGTATTAGCCAGGTGCTTCCATTTCAGGTGCCGTAGGTTGAAGTCCCCAAGCAGGATGATGTTCGGAGCTGGATTTGTGAGGTTTTCCAAGCAGTGTTCTATTTTCATTAGTTGGTCTTTAAACTGCTGAGGGTTTGCCTCCGGTGACTTATATACAAGGACAATAACTACATTTAGAATCTCTATTTTGATTATCAGCACTTCCACCATATCATTTGAGGTGTTTAGCAGCTCAGTACAGATGAGTGTGTCTTTGATGTAGAGGCTGACCCCACCCTGAAGCCGGTGTTTCCTATTACATCTGAAAAGATTGTACTCTGAGATCCATATTTCACCATCATGGTAGTCCTTTGTGTGGGTTTCTGTTAGGGCTGCAAACACTGCATTTACCTCATGAAGGAGACCATCAATAAAGTGAACTTTGTTGGATTTGCGTGTTTTTATACTCTCCTGGGGTACTCTCCTTTTATACTCTTATAGGCTCCTGGGGCTTTTCGTCGGGTGTTTTTGAGCATGAGTTTAACTTCTGCAGGTAGTATTGAAGCTGTGAGGTCATTTTGTAAGTCGTCGAGTGTCGTGAGGTCAATGGTAGGGGTAGTGTGTGATGGCCTGATGGTTGTGTCGAATCCATGTTTCTACTCTGTTAATGTTGTGAATTGCTGTTGGCTGTGAGGGGAGAGGGAGGGGGGGGGGGTTGAAGATGTCCTGCCAGTGTTGTTTAAATATGTCTACTACTTCTGAAGGATCAGAGAAGTTTTGATTATTATGAGTGATGTATGCAAAGACAGAAGAGGAGGGGTTGCCCCTGATCCTCTTTATGAAGTTCCAGAATTGTTCTGGAGTTGTTTTCCTTTGTAGTTCAGCTTTTTGTATGAGTTTCTGCCAGTGGTTGGTATGGTCGAGGTCTAGGCTGTTGAGTATATGGTTTTTGAGTATGTATTGTGAGATCTGTGTTTACCTGGCCGTATCTGTAAAGGTTGCAGGAGAATGTTGTGGTAGCAGGTGAGTAGCCTCTTGGTTCTGATGGAGGGAAAGGAGGAATATCTGGTTTTGTGGGTGGTTTTTGATATGGTTGCATCAGCCACTTGTATGATGATGTTTCGGATGGTGAGGATTTGGGAGTCTGTCTGTGGTTGGTTTATCTTGGAAGTTGTAGGGTTGTGTGCCGGTATTTAGGTGCTGATTGAAGGCTTCCCAGTCTGCATTTTGATAATCATATTGTGGAGTGGCTGGGATGAGCGTGGGGTTGCTGGAGATTGTGAGTGACGTGGGTATGTGATCTGAGCTGGTGAGGGGTCCGGGGGTGTTACGGCCCTCTCGGGACGCAACGGGGTTCTTACTCTGATGTTAGAGGAAGTTGTATCCGGCCCCATGCCAGTAGTGGCTTTCAAGGGATGTGATCCGTGACGCAAGTAACTTAAAGGGGAAGGGAAATAAAGGCAAAAACTTAAGATTATAATTATTAAACCATCACCAAATAAATAATATAAGATTACACAGGGGGAAGGGTATTAACACTGTACACAATCGTCTTCTCCTGAAGATACTGGATCCAAGCTCTCGGTGCTAAGTCCTCGGTGCTTACGTGGCCTCACAACGAATCCTTTGAGAAGCTGAGTCTACCCTGGCCACAGGTCAGCCAAAACACAGGTCCACTGGGGGCACCGCCGTGGAGGCCGTCAACCACAAGTCCAGCAGGTCTGCTGGCAGGTTCCGGATCAGCAACGCTGGTCAGGCCACTCCACGAGCGATACTAGGGTAACGCCCTAGTCAGGAGCCTCGTGTGATACCAAAAATCACTCTCCTGTCCTCAATACCCCAGTGGATAATCGTCTCCAGCAGTTGGTCCGGGTAATCCTTCTACTGCCACTCCACTGGCAGGGTAACACCACAGTGTTCTTCCGGGAGGCGACTCACAGCTGCTACAGCAAAGCACAAGGTATGGGGACGGCTGCCTTGGGTAGACTGACTCAACTTCCATCACAGCAGTCCCAGGTCGACTCTGTAAGCAGACACGTCATCAATAACAGGGACACTAAAACACCTCACTTACGGGCTCAGGCACAAACGCCCGACATATCCACTCCATAGATGGCGTTGTAGTGTGAGCACCACCTCACCAGAGGTCACCAGCGGCTGTGTTGTGAGCTGCACAGGACTGGAAACTGGCCCTTGTGGCCAGTATACGTCGTCCTCACCAGGTGTCGTCGTCCGTTTGGAGGGGGTTTCGGGAGCTGACCCACAGATGGCGCGGTCGTCACTGCTCCGTGCTTGGACGCTGGATCCGGGTTCGTAACACCTCCCTACCAAAAAGAATTTGGTTTGGGGTTCTATAAAGAGAAACACAAACCAAATTAGTACGGCGACACAACTCCAAATGGACTCACATGCTATATAAACTGGAGCGGCGAGGCTGCCTCGTCCATAGAACTGCCCTACTGGACAATTCCGGCACAACGGGAACTTGCAGATAGAAGACGATGATCTGTCTGAAGTAGTCTTCCATACTTCCACTGCGATGCCAAGCAGGGGCATCATCTCACACCTCTCGAGTAAGGATCGATATCGACCCGATCTAGGGCGATTCGACACTTCCCTATGTCGTGGCACCGATGATGGCTGGTTACAATTGGCATTTCTGGTACCGTTCCGGTAGTCCTTCAGGGAGACGGGAACCTGGAATACAGGGGTCTGATAATTCAGAGTGATAGCGACAGTGGGTAAGTCAATACTTACTGCATACGCCTCTACTAGGCTTACACCTAGTTTCAACAGGGCTGCTTGCACACCGAAGATGGCATTCGCTCTGCCCACGTCAGGTCGACCAACGTTCCGTATAACGCTGTATTGAGGCTCGGCAATCACGCGGGGGGTGTCAACCTGTCGGAAACAGTCACTCATATTATCATTTCCTGTATCTACTATCACCTTCCAGGCTCCTTCGTCGACTGCAACACTCGCAGTACACGTCTCTAATCCCTGGGATCTCTTCACGATGTTCAAGGGAGCCATCATCCTTCGGGTCGTCCACTGATCCTTACCGAGACCACACACGAGAATAAAACAAAATACTGCTAGGAAACATTTGGTCACCTGAGGGATAAGCTTCCTGAGCCTGTAATGTCCATAGCCGGCTACATCCATTAGCCTGGTTTGGACCGAAGAGGGCTCTAGAACCTTCGCACATACCTCACATACCTCCGACGTCTGGGGAATCTCTGGCCAGTTCCATGAACGCTGTACCTTGCCATACCGCAAGTACACCTCCGCCTTCGCTCCAGACCCGTTGGTATCCGTGGGTGCCTGCACACAAGGCCTCTCTTCTAGCTCGGGTACTTCTGCCATCGTAACCTCATGTTCCTTGTCGGGAGAAGAATCAGGAGACACTGTTAGAATACTGTCGATCTGTGGGTGAGAGGACAAATTAAACATGTTTAAATCCGGGTCTGTTTTCACCTGGACATTACCACTGCCTGTTATCACCTCTGACCGTGCTGTTTCGGCTGACTCGTCCACAATCTTGGGATGATTGGTGCTCCAATCCGATACCAAGTCGTTGGCTAGTACCACGTCAATCCCAGCCACAGGGAGGGTATCGACTACTGCCAACGCACATGTGCTGCTGAAGTAAGGCGAGTCCAGATGTACCGGCACTAAGGGGGCGATGTACCGCGTCCTTGGAAACCCAACCAGGACAACCTTTGGTCTCCTAACCACACTCACTCCTTCGGGTAACGAGCTTCTCACGATCAGGGACTGGTCTGCTCCACTATCTCTGAGCACTACAACTGATCTTCCAGTATGATCACTTGTTACATACCCGCTTGAAGTGTGAGGGGCGAACAAACTTGGTCCTTCCTGCGTCGTCGTCGACTGGCTTCCTGCTGGTGGTGTAACACAGCTCATCATCATCACCTCCCTACGTGCGCCGCCACCTCTTCTGCCACGGCACATAGCAGCTACATGCCCTTTCTGCCCACAAGTCCAGCACACCATGTTCCTCCTCGGACTACGGTGTTTCGGACTACTAGGACTCGTCCTTCAAGGGCTACTTGGGGGCGTTTTCTTAGCGCTTTGTGGGACGGGTCTTTCCTCTTCGTCATGAGGTCTGTCAAACCGGCGTTGGTAATGCCTTGGGACGTACTTAGCAGAAGGCCTGTGCGTCAAGATGTATTCCTCAGCCATAGTGGCTGCCGCACTCAAGGTCTCTACCTGCTGTTCCTCTAAGTACGTCTTCAGGTCTCCAGACAAACAATCCTTGAAAGTCCTCTAGCAGTACAAGCTGCTCGAGGTCTTCTTTGGTCTCCACCTTCCGAGAGGCACACCATTCCTGAAAAAGTCGCTCCTTGATTGTGGCGAATTCGGTGAGCGTGTGCTCTGAGGTCTTTTTCAGGTTTCGGAACTTCTGTCTGTACGCCTCAGGTACCAATTGGTACGCCATGAGCACAACCTTCTTCACCTTGACATAATCGCCGGAGTCGTCAAGAGATAACGTGGAGTAAGCGATTTGGGACTTCCCAGTCAAGACTGACTGCATCATGATGGCCCAATTCTCCCTTGGCCACTCCAAAGAGGCAGCGACTTTCTCGAAGGCTGCAAAGAACTTCGAAACTTCCCTCTCATTGAATTTGGGGACCATTTTGATGTTTCTTACCGGATCGAAACCGCTGGTGTCCGTTGTTAGCCTCCGACCACCGCCTAATCGCAATACTTCTAGTTCATGTTGTCTCTCTCTTTCCTCTGTGTCTCGTCGTTCTTGCCTGTCTCGTTCTTCTCGCTCTCATTTCTCTTCTCTTTCTCGTTCTTCTCTTTCTCGTTCTTCTCTCTCGTTTCTCTTCTCTTTCTCGTTCTTCTCTCTCGTTTCTCTTCTCTTTCTCTTTCTTCTCTTTCTCGTTTCTCTTCTCTTTCTCGGTCTTCTCTTTCTCGTTTCTCTTCTCTTTCTGCTTTCCTTTCTTCTAATTCTAAATGTCTCATCTCTAATTCTTTATCTTGTCTCTCTCGTTCCATTTCTAACTTCTTCCACTCTATCTCGCGATTTATCTCTAGGGCACGCATTTTGACTGTAAGGAAGCTAATATTAAGCTCACCTGCATCACTGTCAATGTCACTGCCCTTATCTTCCTTTTCCGTGGAAGCTATTTCCTCACCTTCCTTTATACTAGGAGGCTCGCCTTCCTGTTTCTCCTCTGCCTTCAGGTGCCGGTGAACCTTGGACAAGATCTCCACACGGGAATCGCTGGCACAGATCTTGATCTCCAGGTAGGCGCTCACTAGTACAAGCTCTGGTTTGCTCAGATATTTTAATCTGGCAAAACAGTCCTCTCTGTTCAGAAAAGCCTGAACATCGTCCAGATCATCGATGGTAGCTTTTTCTGCCATTGTCACAGATGGAACACTTAGCACTTAACACCGCTTACACGTTAACACTTAACGCGCCGAGCACTGTTCTACGTCAATATTGCACTTTATCGCACCTGGCGCTTCACTTGCCAATATTGCACGTAATTACTTCGGGCAACGCACTACCCAATATTGCACTGAATCACAGCGAACACTTCGCTCTACAATATTGCACTGAATTACGACGAGCACCGCACTACACAATATTGCACTTAATCGCTTAATCACAGCGAGCACCGCACTGCACAATATCGCACTTAGTCACTCTTGAGCACCGCACAGGACGTATAACGTCACAATCGTCACACACAGGGGGAATTATATACAGGGATTACGCCACTTCACCACCCCTGTCAAACATACTTAACAAGGGGACGGATCCCGCTGGGGATGCCAATTATGTTACGGCCCTCTCGGGACGCAACGGGGTTCTTACTCTGATGTTGTTAGAGGAAGTATCCGGCCCCAAGCCAGTAGTGGCTTTCAAGGGATGTGATCCGTGACGCAAGTAACTTAAAGGGGAAGGGAAATAAAGGCAAAAACTTAAAATTATAATTATTAAACCATCACCAAATAAATAATATAAGATTACACGGGGGAAGGGTATTAACACTGTACACAATCGTCTTCTCCTGAAGACTCTGGATCCAAGCTCTCGGTGCTAAGTCCTCGGTGCTTACGTGGCCTCACAACGAATCCTTTGAGAAGCTGAGTCTACCCTGGCCACAGGTCAGCCAAAACACAGGTCCACTGGGGGCACCGCCGTGGAGGCCGTCAACCACAAGTCCAGCAGGTCTGCTGGCAGGTTCCGGATCAGCAACGCTGGTCAGGCCACTCCACGAGTGATACTAGGGTAACGCCCTAGTCAGGAGCCTCGTGTGATACCACAAATCACTCTCCTGTCCTCAATACCCCAGTGGATAATCGTCTCCAGCAGTCGGTCCCGGGTAATCCTTCTACTGCCACTCCACTGGCAGGGTAACACCACAGTGTTCTTCCGGGAGGCGACTCACAGCTGCTACAGCAAAGCACAAGGTATGGGGACGGCTGCCTTGGGTAGACTGACTCAACTTCCATCACAGCAGTCCCAGGTCGACTCTGTAAGCAGACACGTCATCAATAACAGGGACACTAAAACACCTCACTTACGGGCTCAGGCACAAACGCCCGACATATCCACTCCATAGATGGCGTTGTAGTGTGAGCACCACCTCACCAGAGGTCACCAGCGGCTGTGTTGTGAGCTGCACAGGACTGGAAACTGGCCCTTGTGGCCAGTATACGTCGTCCTCACCAGGTGTCGTCGTCCGTTTGGAGGGGGTTTCGGGAGCTGACCCACAGATGGCGCGGTCGTCACTGCTCCGTGCTCGGACGCTGGATCCGGGTTCGTAACAGGGGGTAATGTAGCATTGGAGGTGGGTGCCTGCTCTGTTGGTGAGGATGAGATCTGGTCTCCCAGTCCCATTGTGTGCGTAGCTTGTTATGAAGTCTGGGCCAAGGAAAGTTAGGTGTTTACTTTGGTGAAGTTGGTGTAGTTGTTAGCCGTGCATGTTGTGTTGTCGTGGTTGAATTATTTTTATTTTTTATTATAAAATAAAAACAATGTACAAGAACAAAACAGGCAACATAAGAGGAAATCATACATGAATACACACAGGGTAAGCATAAGAAGGAATAAGACATGAAAACATACCAAACATACACAAGGAATAACCAAGAATGACATATACACGACATAAAGCATAAAACAGAAAAACCCTAAACGGGCACAGGGTACAGAACGTGACAAAGAAACAGTACAAGAAATAAATAACATAAAACCTAATCACATCTAGAAAAACTAAGTCCATAAAAACAAAGGTAACACAGAAACATAACCAGCCCTACATCCCATACACAGGAGCATAACAGTACAAAGTAGCTCGTTTTGCACCTAAAAAATAAAACACAATGTACAAAGAAAAAAACAGGCAACACCAGAAGAAATCATACATGAAAACACACAGGATAAATACAATAAAGGAATAATACATGAAAACATATCAAACATTCACAAGAATAACCAAGAACGAAAAATACATGATAAAGCAGAAAACAGAAAACCCTAAACGGGCACAGGATACATGACAAAAAACAGAACGTGACAAAAATAGCACAAAAGAAATAACATAAAACATAATCACATCCAGACAACTGTAAGTATATAAACACATAAAGATAACACACAAACATAACCAGCCCTACATTCCATACACAGTGCATAACAGTACATGAAACAACATAAATCCCAAACTACAGACAGAAATACAAGCAATCGAGTCCCCCCAACCCATGAGGCCCCTCCGGTTGCGCACATGAACCCACCATAGGAGCTGCAGCCGCAATGACAAGGCAACCCACCCGTTGGCCCACGGAGGACGTCCCCTCAGTGACTGAGGACCCAGAAGACTTCGTAATCGTCAAAAGTGCTCACAACACCCAGCATATCACATTGGGCCACCGACACAACCTTTCCAGCTGTCACTAACCCACATCCGCCAGGGAAGCCAACGGGAAATCCACGTCACAAGGAACCTGCCCACCACCAGCCACACTGCACAAAAGGCCCACCCTCTTACCAGGAGGACCCTTGCTTCTAGAGCGCTCCCGTGGAACGTGCCTACGACGGGGAGCACGGAGCAGCCACGGGGAACACATCTCCAGGCTCCGCAGAAGGCCGCAACACGTCACCCGCAGCAGGAGCAGCGCAGGCCTCTTGAACAGCAGACGCAGGGGTGACGACACACCCACCACGAGGAAGCACACCGCTCCCACCAAGAGGCACATACACCTCCACCACAGGATTCTCGACCACCACCGGCGACACACTCAGAGCCGCAGGTACCTCCACAACAACCGACGTCAGAACACTATGAGCAGGGCCCCTCAAGGCCATGGGTTCAACCGGCATGGCAGACGAAGCAGAGGCAGGCAGAGAAACAGGCACCCCCGAAGCAGGAAGGATACACGGCACAGCAACAGAACCAGCCACCACAGGGGTATCCACAACCCCACCCAAGGGGAAATTCATCATGGTGAAAAACCGAAGCTCCTAGACGAGCAGCGCCGCAAGCGGCCACTAGGTGGCCCACCCCATACCACACTGGAAACAGTGCACGGTTGGAACTGATAAGACCTGTAAAGTATACCCGTAGAACTGCACCTGGGAGGGGATGTCAGCGGCAAGCCTCATACACACACCAATACTGAGCCCTGCAGCCGTCCAGAACCCAAAGTGTTGACACGATGTGAGACCACTTTACCATACCTGGCAAGAACCAGCACACAACCTTGTTCAGGGAAGTCAAACGGTACACCAAGGACACACTCAAATGTTAATGGGCCCACAGATCCAAGACCATAACAGATACAGCGGAAACAGGAAATGGTTATGACCGGTCAGAACAGCGCTTTACAAAAGCCAGTAAACAGACGTCTTGGCAAACTTCACCACCACTCGTCTAGCAGACATCTTCTCCAGTCCCAGAAGATCGGGGACAAACACACGCAAAACATCCAACAACGCAACTTACACCCAGGCCAATCCACAGGTGCACTGAAGTCGAGCCC
>NC_091185.1:7300478-7362978 GCF_040958095.1 Procambarus clarkii
TTGTGGGGGGGACTGTCTGGGGTTGTGGGGGGAGACTGTCTGGGGTTGTGGGGGGGGACTGTCTGGGGTTGTGGGGGGAGACTGTCTGGGGTTGTGGGGGGGGACTGTCTGGGGTTGTGGGGGGAGACTGTCTGGGGTTGTGGGGAGGGGACTGTCTGGGGTTGTGGGGGGAGACTGTCTGGGGTTGTGGGAGGAGACTGTCTGGTGTTGTGGGGAGGGACTGTCTGGGGTTGTGGGGGGGACTGTCTGGGGTTGTGGGGAGGGGACTGTCTGGGGTTGTGGGGGGGGACTGTCTGGGGTTGTGGGGGGGACTGTCTGGGGTTGTGGGGAGGGGACTGTCTGGGGTTGTGGGGGGGGGACTGTCTGGGGTTGTGGGGAAGACTGTCTGGGGTTGTGGGGGGACTGTCTGGGGTTGTGGGGGGAGACTGTCTGGGGTTGTGGGGGGAAACTGTCTGGGGTTGTGGGGGGGGACTGTCTGGGGTTGTGGGGGGGGACTGTCTGGGGTTGTGGGGGGGGAGACTGTCTGGGGTTGTGGGGGGTGGACTGTCTGGGGTTGTGGGGGTAGACTGTCTGAGGTTGTGGGGGGAGACTGTCTGGGGTTGTAGGGGGAGACTGTCTGGGGTTGTGGGAGGAGACTGTCTGGGGTTGTGGGGGGGGACTGTCTGGTGTTGTGGGAGGAGACTGTCTGGGGTTGTGGGGGGGACTGTCTGGGGTTGTGGGGTGGAGACTGTCTGGGGTTGTGGGGTGGAGACTGTCTTAGGTTGTGGGGGAGACTGTCTGGGGTTGTGGAGGAGACTGTCTGGGGTTGTGGGGGGTGGACTGTCTGGGGTTGTGGGGGGAGACTGTCTGGGGTTGGGGGGGGACTGTCTGGGGTTGTGGTGGGGGACTCTCTGGGGTTGTGGGGGGGGACTGTCTGGGGTTGTGGGGGGTGGACTGTCTGGGGTTGTGGGTGGGAACGTCTGGGGTTGTGGGGTGGGGACTGTCTGGGGTTGTGGGGGGGACTGTCTGGGGTTGTGGGGGGGACTGTCTGGGGTTGTGGTGGGGGACTGTCTGGGGTTGTGGGGAGGGGACTGTCTGGGGTTGTGGGGGGGAGACTGTCTGGGGTTGTGGGGGAGACTGTCTGGGGTTGTGGGGAGGGGACTGTCTGGGGTTGTGGGGGGGACTGTCTGGTGTTGTGGGGAGGGGACTGTCTGGGGTTGTGGTGGGGGGACTGCCTGGGGTTGTGGGGAGGGGACTCTCTGGGGTTGTGGGGGGAGACTGTCTGGGGTTGTGGGGAGGGGACTGTCTAGGGTTGTGGGGGGAGACTGTCTGGGGTTGTGGTGGGGGGACTGCCTGGGGTTGTGGGGAGGGGACTCTCTGGGGTTGTGGGGGGAGACTGTCTGGGGTTGTGGGGAGGGGACTGTCTGGGGTTGTTGGGGGGGAGACTGTCTGGGGTTGTGGTGGGGGGACTGCCTGGGGTTGTGGGGAGGGGACTCTCTGGGGTTGTGGGGGGACACTGTCTGGGGTTGTGGGGAGGGGACTGTCTGGGGTTGTGGGGGGAGACTGTCTGGGGTTGTGGGGGGAGACTGTCTGGGGTTGTGGGGGGAGACTGTCTGGGGTTGTGGGGAGGGGACTGTCTGGGGTTGTGGGGGGAGACTGTCTGGGGTTGTGGGAGGAGACTGTCTGGTGTTGTGGGGGGGAGACTGTCTGGGGTTGTGGTGGGGGGACTGTCTGGGGTTGTTGGGGGAGACTGTCTGGGGTTGTCGGGGGAGACTGTCTGGGGTTGTGGGGGGAGACTGTCTGGGGTTGTGGGGGGAGACAGTCTGGGGTTGTGGGGAGGGGACTGTCTGGGGTTGTGGGGGGTGGACTGTCTGGTGTTGTGGGGGGGGACTGTCTGGTGTTGTGGGGGGGGGACTGTCTGGGGTTGTGGGGGGAGACTGTCTGGGGTTGTGGGGGGAGACTGTCTGGGGTTGTGGGGAGCGGACTGTCTGGGGTTGTGGGGGGAGACTGTCTGGGGTTGTGGGGAGGGGACTGTCTGGGGTTGTGGGGAGGACTGTCTGGGGTTTTGGGGGACACTGTCTGGGTTTGTGGTGGGGGACTGTCTGGGGTTGTGGGGGGAGACTGTCTGGGGTTGTGGGGAGGGGACTGTCTGGGGTTGTGGGGGGAGACTGTCTGGGGTTGTGGGGAAGACTGTCTGGGGTTGTGGGGAGGACTGTCTGGGGTTGTGGAGGGGGACTGTCTGGGGTTGTGGGGGGAGACTGTCTGGGGTTGTGGGGAGGGGACTGTCTGGGGTTGTGGGGGGAGTCTGTCTGGGGTTGTGGGGAGGGGACTGTCTGGGGTTGTGGGGAGGACTGTCTGGGGTTTTGGGGGACACTGTCTGGGTTTGTGGTGGGGGACTGTCTGGGGTTGTGGGGGGTCTGTCTGGTGTTGTGGGGGGAGACTGTCTGGGGTTGTGGGGGGAGACTGTCTGGGGTTGTGGGGGGAGACTGTCTGGGGTTTTGGGGGAGACTGTCTGGGGTTGTGGGGAGGACTGTCTGGGGTTGTGGGGAGGGGACTCTCTGGGGTTGTGGGGAGGGGACTGTCTGGGGTTGTGGGGGAGGGACTGTCTGGGGTTGTGGGGGGGACTGTCTGGGGTTGTGGGGGGGACTGTCTGGGGTTGTGGGGGGGGACTGTCTTGGGTTGTGGGGGGGAACTGTCTGGGGTTGTGGGGAGGAGACTGTCTGGGGTTGTGGGGAGGGGACTGTCTGGGGTTGTGGGGGGGGACTGTCTGGGGTTGTGGGGGGGGACTGTCTGGGGTTGTGGGGGGGACTGTCTGGGGTTGTGGGGAGGGGACTGTCTGGGGTTGCGGGGAGGGGGACTGTCTGGGGTTGTGGGGAGGGGACTCTCTGGGGTTGTGGTGGGACTGTCTGGGGTTGTTGGGGGAGACTGTCTGGGGTTGTCGGGGGAGACTGTCTGGGGTTGTGGGGGGAGACTGTCTGGGGTTGTGGGGGGAGACAGTCTGGGGTTGTGGGGAGGGGACTGTCTGGGGTTGTGGGGGGGTGGACTGTCTGGTGTTGTGGGGGGGGGGACTGTCTGGTGTTGTGGGGGGGGACTGTCTGGGGTTGTGGGGGGAGACTGTCTGGGGTTGTGGGGGGAGACTGTCTGGGGTTGTGGGGAGCGGACTGTCTGGGGTTGTGGGGGGAGACTGTCTGGGGTTGTGGGGAGGGGACTGTCTGGGGTTGTGGGGAGGACTGTCTGGGGTTTTGGGGGACACTGTCTGGGTTTGTGGTGGGGGACTGTCTGGGGTTGTGGGGGGAGACTGTCTGGGGTTGTGGGGAGGGGACTGTCTGGGGTTGTGGGGGGAGACTGTCTGGGGTTGTGGGGAAGACTGTCTGGGGTTGTGGGGAGGACTGTCTGGGGTTGTGGAGGGGGACTGTCTGGGGTTGTGGGGGGAGACTGTCTGGGGTTGTGGGGAGGGGACTGTCTGGGGTTGTGGGGGGAGACTGTCTGGGGTTGTGGGGAGGGGACTGTCTGGGGTTGTGGGGAGGACTGTCTGGGGTTTTGGGGGACACTGTCTGGGTTTGTGGTGGGGGACTGTCTGGGGTTGTGGGGGGTCTGTCTGGTGTTGTGGGGGGAGACTGTCTGGGGTTGTGGGGGGAGACTGTCTGGGGTTGTGGGGGGAGACTGTCTGGGGTTGTGGGGGGAGACTGTCTGGGGTTTTGGGGGAGACTGTCTGGGGTTGTGGGGAGGACTGTCTGGGGTTGTGGGGAGGGGACTCTCTGGGGTTGTGGGGGGTGACTATCTGGGGAAGTGAGGGGCGGACTGTCTGGGGTTGTGGGGGGGGACTGTCTGGGGTTGTGGGGGGACTGTCTGGGGTTGTGGAGGGGACTGTCTGGGGTTGTGGGGGGTGGACTGTCTGGGGTTGTGGGGGGGGACTGTCTAGGGTTGTGGGGGGGATTGTCTGGGGTTGTGGGGGGGACTGTCTGGGGTTGTGGGGGGGACTGTCTGGGGTTGTGGGGGGCGGGACTGTCTGGGGTTGTGGGGGGGGACTGTCTGGGCTTGTGTGGGGGGGACTGTCTGGGGTTGTGGGGGGTGGACTGTCTGGGGTTGTGGGGGGGGATTGTCTGGGGTTGTGGGGTGGGGACTGTCTGGGGTTGTGGGGGGGGGACTGTCTGGGGTTGTGGAGGGGGACTGTCTGGGGTTGTGGTGGGGGACTGTCTGGGGTTGTGGGGAGGGGACTGTCTGGGGTTGTGGGGCAGGGACTGTCTGGGGTTGTGGGGAGGGGACTGTCTGGGGTTGTGGGGAGGGGACTGTCTGGGGTTGTGGGGGGGGACTGTCTGGGGTTGTGGTGGGGGACTGTCTGGGGTTGTGGGGAGGGGACTGTCTGGGGTTGTGGGAGGAGACTGTCTGGGGTTGTGGGGGGGACTGTCTGGGGTTGTGGTGGGGGACTGTCTGGGGTTGTGGGGAGGGGACTGTCTGGGGTTGTGGGGGGAGACTGTCTGGGGTTGTGGGGGGGACTGTCTGGGGTTGTGGTGGGGGACTGTCTGGGGTTGTGGGGAGGGGACTGTCTGGGGTTGTGGGGGGAGACTGTCTGGTGTTGTGGGGGGAGACTGTCTGGGGTTGTGGGGAGGGGACTGTCTGGGGTTGTGGGGGGAGACTGTCTGGGGTTGTGGGGAGGAGACTGTCTGGGGTTGTGGGGGGAGACTGTCTGGGGTTGTGGGGAGGGGACTCTCTGGGGTTGTGGGGGGGGGGACTGTATGGGGTTGTGGGGAGGGGACTCTCTGGGGTTGTGGGGGGAGACTGTCTGGGGTTGTGGGGGGGACTGTCTGGGGTTGTGGGGGAGACTGTCTGGGGTTGTGGGGGGGGACTGTCTGGGGTTGTGGGGGGAGACTGTCTGGGGTTGTGGGGGGGGACTGTCTGGGGTTGTGGGGGGAGACTGTCTGGGGTTTTGGGGGGGGACTGCCTGGGGTTGTGGGGGGAGACTGTCTGGGGTTGTGGGAGGAGACTGTCTGGTGTTGTGGGGAGGGACTGTCTGGGGTTGTGGGGGGGACTGTCTGGGGTTGTGGGGAGGGGACTGTCTGGGGTTGTGGGGGGGGACTGTCTGGGGTTGTGGGGGGGGACTGTCTGGGGTTGTGGGGAGGGGACTGTCTGGGGTTGTGGGGGGGGACTGTCTGGGGTTGTGGGGAAGACTGTCTGGGGTTGTGGGGGGGACTGTCTGGGGTTGTGGGGGGAGACTGTCTGGGGTTGTGGGGGGAAACTGTCTGGGGTTGTGGGGGGGGACTGTCTGGGGTTGTGGGGGGGGACTGTCTGGGGTTGTGGGGGGGAGACTGTCTGGGGTTGTGGGGGGTGGACTGTCTGGGGTTGTGGGGGTAGACTGTCTGAGGTTGTGGGAGGAGACTGTCTGGGGTTGTAGGGGGAGACTGTCTGGGGTTGTGGGAGGAGACTGTCTGGGGTTGTGGGGGGGGACTGTCTGGTGTTGTGGGAGGAGACTGTCTGGGGTTGTGGGGGGGACTGTCTGGGGTTGTGGGGTGGAGACTGTCTGGGGTTGTGGGGTGGAGACTGTCTTAGGTTGTGGGGGAGACTGTCTGGGGTTGTGGAGGAGACTGTCTGGGGTTGTGGGGGGTGGACTGTCTGGGGTTGTGGGGGGAGACTGTCTGGGGTTGGGGGGGGGACTGTCTGGGGTTGTGGTGGGGGACTCTCTGGGGTTGTGGGGGGGGGACTGTCTGGGGTTGTGGGGGGTGGACTGTCTGGGGTTGTGGGGGGGAACGTCTGGGGTTGTGGGGTGGGGACTGTCTGGGGTTGTGGGGGGGGCTGTCTGGGGTTGTGGGGGGGACTGTCTGGGGTTGTGGTGGGGGACTGTCTGGGGTTGTGGGGAGGGGACTGTCTGGGGTTGTGGGGGGGAGACTGTCTGGGGTTGTGGGGGAGACTGTCTGGGGTTGTGGGGAGGGGACTGTCTGGGGTTGTGGGGGGGACTGTCTGGTGTTGTGGGGAGGGGACTGTCTGGGGTTGTGGTGGGGGGACTGCCTGGGGTTGTGGGGAGGGGACTCTCTGGGGTTGTGGGGGGAGACTGTCTGGGGTTGTGGGGAGGGGACTGTCTGGGGTTGTGGGGGAGACTGTCTGGGGTTGTGGTGGGGGGACTGCCTGGGGTTGTGGGGAGGGGACTCTCTGGGGTTGTGGGGGGAGACTGTCTGGGGTTTTGGGGAGGGGACTGTCTGGGGTTGTGGGGGGGAGACTGTCTGGGGTTGTGGTGGGGGGACTGCCTGGGGTTGTGGGGAGGGGACTCTCTGGGGTTGTGGGGGGAGACTGTCTGGGGTTGTGGGGAGGGGACTGTCTGGGGTTGTGGGGGGAGACTGTCTGGGGTTGTGGGGGGAGACTCTCTGGGGTTGTGGGGGGAGACTGTCTGGGGTTGTGGGGAAAGGACTGTCTGGGGTTGTGGGGGGAGACTGTCTGGGGTTGTGGGAGGAGACTGTCTGGTGTTGTGGGGGGGAGACTGTCTGGGGTTGTGGGGGGAGACTGTCTGGGGTTGTGGGAGGAGACTGTCTGGTGTTGTGGGGGGGAGACTGTCTGGGGTTGTGGTGGGGGGACTGTCTTGGGTTGTTGGGGGAGACTGTCTGGGGTTGTGGGGGGAGACTGTCTGGGGTTGTGGGGGGAGACTGTCTGGGGTTGTGGGGGGAGACTGTCTGGGGTTGTGGGGAGGGGACTGTCTGGGGTTGTGGGGGGGTGGACTGTCTGGTGTTGTGGGGGGGGGACTGTCTGGTGTTGTGGGGGGGGGGACTGTCTGGGGTTGTGGGGGAGACTGTCTGGGGTTGTGGGGGGAGACTGTCTGGGGTTGTGGGGAGCGGACTGTCTGGGGTTGTGGGGGGAGACTGTCTGGGGTTGTGGGGAGGGGACTGTCTGGGGTTGTGGGGAGGACTGTCTGGGGTTTTGGGGGACACTGTCTGGGTTTGTGGTGGGGGACTGTCTGGGGTTGTGGGGGGAGACTGTCTGGGGTTGTGGGGAGGGGACTGTCTGGGGTTGTGGGGGGAGACTGTCTGGGGTTGTGGGGAAGACTGTCTGGGGTTGTGGGGAGGACTGTCTGGGGTTGTGGTGGGGGACTGTCTGGGGTTGTGGGGGGAGACTGTCTGGGGTTGTGGGGAGGGGACTGTCTGGGGTTGTGGGGGGAGACTGTCTGGGGTTGTGGGGAGGGGACTGTCTGGGGTTGTGGGGAGGACTGTCTGGGGTTTTGGGGGACACTGTCTGGGTTTGTGGTGGGGGACTGTCTGGGGTTGTGGGGGGTCTGTCTGGTGTTGTGGGGGGAGACTGTCTGGGGTTGTGGGGGGAGACTGTCTGGGGTTGATGGGGGAGACTGTCTGGGGTTGTGGGGGGAGACTGTCTGGGGTTTTGGGGGAGACTGTCTGGGGTTGTGGGAGGACTGTCTGGGGTTTTGGGGGACACTGTCTGGGTTTGTGGTGGGGGACTGTCTGGGGTTGTGGGGGGAGACTGTCTGGGGTTGGGGGGGACGGTCTGGGGTTGTGGTGGGGGACTGTCTGGGGTTGTGGGGGGGGGACTGTCTGGGGTTGTGGGGGGAGACTGTCTGGGGTTGTGGGAGGAGACTGTCTGGTGTTGTGGGGGGGAGACTGTCTGGGGTTGTGGTGGGGGGACTGTCTGGGGTTGTGGGGGGAGACTGTCTGGGGTTGTGGGGGGAGACTGTCTGGGGTTGTGGGGGGAGACTGTCTGGGGTTGTGGGGGGAGACTGTCTGGGGTTGTGGGGAGGGGACTGTCTGGGGTTGTGGGGGGGTGGACTGTCTGGTGTTGTGGGGGGGGGACTGTCTGGTGTTGTGGGGAGGGGACTGTCTGGGGTTGTGGGGAGGACTGTCTGGGGTTTTGGGGGACACTGTCTGGGTTTGTGGTGGGGGACTGTCCTGGGTTGTGGGGGGAGACTGTCTGGGGTTGTGGGGAGGGGACTGTCTGGGGTTGTGGGGGGAGACTGTCTGGGGTTGTGGGGAAGACTGTCTGGGGTTGTGGGGAGGACTGTCTGGGGTTGTGGTGGGGGACTGTCTGGGGTTGTGGGGGGAGACTGTCTGGGGTTGTGGGGAGGGGACTGTCTGGGGTTGTGGGGGGAGACTGTCTGGGGTTGTGGGGAAGACTGTCTGGGGTTGTGGGGAGGACTGTCTGGGGTTTTGGGGGACACTGTCTGGGTTTGTAGTGGGGGACTGTCTGGGGTTGTGGGGGGTCTGTCTGGTGTTGTGGGGGGAGACTGTCTGGGGTTGTGGGGGGAGACTGTCTGGGGTTGTGGGGGGAGACTGTCTGGGGTTGTGGGGGGAGACTGTCTGGGGTTGTGGGGAGGGGACTGTCTGGGGTTGTGGGGGGGACTGTCTGGGGTTTTGGGGGAGACTGTCTGGGGTTGTGGGGAGGACTGTCTGGGGTTTTGGGGGACACTGTCTGGGTTTGTGGTGGGGGACTGTCTGGGGTTGTGGGGGGAGACTGTCTGGGGTTGGGGGGGGACTGTCTGGGGTTGTGGTGGGGGACTGTCTGGGGTTGTGGGGGGGGACTGTCTGGGGTTGTGGGGGGTGGACTGTCTGGGGTTGTGGGGGGGAACGTCTGGGGTTGTGGGGTGGGGACTGTCTGGGGTTGTGGGGGGGACTGTCTGGGGTTGTGGGGGGGACTGTCTGGGTTTGTGGTGGGGGACTGTCTGGGGTTGTGGGGTGGAGACTGTCTGGGGGTTGTGGGGGTGTAGACTCTCTGGGGTTGTGGGGGGAGACTGTCTGGGGTTGTGGGAGGAGACTGTCTGGGGTTGTGGGGGGGAGACTGTCTGGGTTTGTGGAGGTGGAGACTGTCTGGGGTTGTGGAGGTGGAGACTGTCTGGGGTTGTGGAGGTGGAGACTGTCTGGGGTTGTGGAGGTTGAGACTGTCTGGGGTTGTGGAAGTGGAGACTGTCTGGGGTTGTGGAGGTGGAGACTGTCTGGGGTGCAAACCCCAGACAGTCTCCCCCGTCTGGAAAATGCAAACCTGAACCAGTGCCTGGAAAAAATAAGTTGAGTAGCACTAGAAATATGTTGAAACCGCATACCCCTAAGAAAAAAGAGAAAGAGATGCAGATTGGAACGGGAACGTCGTTCCCTATATAGGCGAAGAAAACGAATCGCGGAACAACTTGAGAGTCGCACCCTATCTCAAGAACGGCGAAGAAGGTTAGGTAGAGAAATAGAAACAATTGAACTCAAGCTACAAGAATCATACAAAACCCAGGAGAGGCAAAGAGAGCAAATGTCATCAGTGAAATAGAGAGAAATCCAAAATATTTTTTCTCCTATGCAAAATCAAGATCAAAAACCACATCTAGTATCGGGCCCCTGCGAAAGGGAGATGGAACTTTCACCGATGACAACAAAGAAATGAGCGAGTTACTGAGGAAGCAGTACAACTCTGTTTTCAGCGAGCCATTAAATGCACTAAAGATTGATAACCCAAATGATTTTTTCATGGATATGACACCAACATCAAATCATATATCAGACGTCACCCTATCCCCACTGGATTTTGAAGAAGCCATAAACAGTATGCCTATGCACTCTGCACCAGGCCCGGATTCTTGGAACTTCATATTCATCAAGAACTGTAAAAAACCACTATCGCAGGCCCTTTACATTCTGTGGAGACAAAGCCTATATACTGGCGTTATCCCTGACATACTAAAAACAGCAGAGATAGCACCACTCCATAAAGGAGGAAATAAGGTAGAGGCAAAAAATTACAGACCGATAGCACTAACATCGCATATCATAAAAAAATTTTGAGAGAGTGCTAAGAAGTAAGATCACAAAATACATGGAATCACAGCATCTCCATAACCCCGGACAACATGGTTTCAGAACAGGGGGCTCTTGCCTGTCGCAGTTGCTGGAAGACTATGATATGGCATTAGATGAGGCCCGAGACTGTTCAACACGCTTCCACTACACATAAGGGACATAACTGGCAGACCCCTCACAGTGTTCAAGAGAGAACTGGATAAGCACCTCCAAAGGATACCTGATCAACCAGGCTGTGACTCATACGTCAGGCTGCGAGCAGCCGCGTCCAACAGCCTGGTTGATCAGTCCAACAACCAGGAGGCCTGGCCGACGACCGGGCCGCGGGAACGCTGAGCCCCGGAAGCACCTCAAGGTAACCTCAAGGTAAGGGGTTGTGGGTTGGAAACTGTCTGGGGTTGTGGAGGTGGAGACTGTCTGGGGTTGTGGGTGGAGACTGTCTGGGGTTGTGGGGGGAGACTGTCTGGGGGTTGTGAGGGGAGACTGTCTGGGGTTGTGGGGGGAGACTGTCTGGGGGTTGTGAGGGGAGACTGTCTGGGGTTGTGGGGGGGAGACTGTCTGGGGTTGTGGGGGGAGACTGTCTGGGGTTGTGGGGGGAGACTGTCTGGGGTTGTGGGGGGAGACTGTCTGGGGTTGTGGGGGGAGACTGCCTGGGGGTTGTGAGGGGAGACTGTCTGGGGTTGTGGGGGGAGACTGTCTGGGGTTGTGGGGGGAGACTGTCTGGGGGTTGTGAGGGGAGACTGTCTGGGGTTGTGGGGGGAGACTGTCTGGGGTTGTGGGGGGGAGACTGTCTGGGGTTGTGGGGGGGGGGAGATTGTCTGGGGGTTGTGGGGGGGACTGTCTGGGAGTTGTGGGGGGAGACTGTCTGGGGTTGTGGGGGGGAGACTGTCTGGGGGTTGTGGGGGGAGACTGTCTGGGGGGTTGTGGGGGGAGACTGTCTAGGGTTGTGGAGGTGGAGACTGTCTGGGGTTGTGGGGGTGGAGACTGTCTGGGGTGTTGGGGTGGAGACTGTCTGGGGTTGTGGGGGAGACTGTCTGGGGTTGTGGGGGAGACTGTCTGGGGTTGTGGGGGGGGACTGTCTGGGGTTGTGGGGGAGACTGTCTGGGGTTGTGGGGGGGAAACTGTCTGGGGTGTTGGGGTGGAGACTGTCTGGGGTTGTGGGGTGGAGACTGTCTGGGGTGTTGGGGTGGAGACTGTCTGGGGTTGTGGGGGAGACTGTCTGGGGTTGTGGGGGAGACTGTCTGGGGTGTTGGGGTGGAGACTGTCTAGGGTTGTGGAGGTGGAGACTGTCTGGGGTGTTGGGGTGGAGACTGTCTGGGGTTGTGGGGTGGAGACTGTCTGGGGTTGTGGAGTGGAGACTGTCTGGGGTGTTGGGGTGGAGACTGTCTGGGGTTGTGGGGTGGAGACTGTCTGGGGTTGTGGGGGGAAACTGTCTGGGGTTGTGGGGGGAGACTGTCTGGGGTTGTGGGGGGGAAACTGTCTGGGGTTGTGGGTGGGGACTGTCTGGGGTTGTGGGGGAGACTGTCTGGGGTTGTGGGGGGAGACTGTCTGGGGTTGTGGGGGGGAGACTGTCTGGGGTTGTGAAGGTGGAGACTGTCTGGGGTTGTGGGGAAGACTGTCTGGGGTGTTGGGGTGGAGACTGTCTGGGGTTGTGGGGGGGAAACTGTCTGGGGTTGTGGGTGGGGACTGTCTGGGGTTGTGGGGGAAGACTGTCTGGGGTTGTGGGGGGAGACTGTCTGGGGTTGTGGGGGGGGAGACTGTCTGGGGTTGTGGGGGGAGACTGTCTGGGGTTGTGGGGTGGAGACTGTCTGGGGTTGTGGGGGGGAAACTGTCTGGGGTTGTGGGGTGGAGACTGTCTGGGGTTGTGGGTGGAGACTGTCTGGGGTTGTGGGGGGAGACTGTCTGGGGTTGTGGGGGGAAACTATCTGGGGTTGTGGGGGAGACTGTCTGGGGTTATGGGGGGGACTGTCTGGGGTTGTGGGGGGGAAACTGTCTGGGGTTGTGGGGTGGAGACTGTCTGGGGTTGTGGGGTGGAGACTGTCTGGGGTTGTGGGTGGAGACTGTCTGGGGTTATGGGGGGAGACTGTCTGGGGTTGTGGGGGGGGACTGTCTGGGGTGTTGGGGTCTAGACTGTCTGGGGTTGTGGGGTGTAACATGGGGTTATTGGCTCTACTCCGCCCTTTACCCCTTACCTCTTCCCATATTCTGATTTATTTTTCTTTAATCCAAGGGGCCCCAGAGCTACTCTAAGATGAATCCCACGCCACGTGGTCCTAAGCCGTTTGACCGGCCAAGATTCTACAGCCTCGCGACGTCGAACCTGACTCCTGGCAAACTTTAGAATCTCCTTTACGCCGCCACCACCAGACCAATAACACGGGGAGCAATAACCGGGGTCTGGACCGATTAAGCAATCAATAACCTTGGGGCTTGACCCCAAGTTATTTGGAGGAGGAGGGAAGAATGTACGTTATGTGTGGGAAATTATAGCAAACAAAGGGATAACTGAACTATTAATCTTTGTTGGGCTGGCGGCCCAATTAACCTCAGACACGTGGAGAGCACGGGCCAAGGACAATGAGAAATATGAAAATATGAAATGGAAATAATAAAAATGCAAATTACTAACTAAATAATTTATTCAAAATCTAAAACAAAATCTAAATCAAAGCACTCGCTATAGTTAACACTCCCTGTGTGGGAACCGACCTGTGAGATTTATATTTATTTAATTTATATGAATTTATATTTACGTTAATTTATATACTTCGATAGCAATTTGTATAATGATAAGTGGACTGTATTTCTGCAATAATCTCATAATCTCACAAATCGATCCTCTACACATTAGGGGGGTTTATATTAATTAAATATATATGCAGCCAATCAAACTACAGTATTAACTACATACATTGAAAAGGTTCCTTATCTTATAGTACAGCAGGTTAGTCCACCAGGTATAACTAGGGTGTAGACACCAAATTATCCTCTTTGAGGTAGCTTCCATCACCCAGTAACTGGTGCACAAAGTCTTCCTCGTCTTGACCTGTCAAAAGGGCGCTAGCTGTAAAGCCAGATTCTATATATGACAAGCTATGTCAGAGAAAATACTGTACATGGAACGATGAAGACCTGGCTTAATTACCTTTAGTATGAGGCGATTTCGTGATCTAACCGGGTAACCCTACCCAATGACATTAATGGCCACTAATGATAGATATACGGGTTTCGGAAAGACACTTAACTTGAATTTGTTGACAGCGTGTGATAATGGTACACCTTTGGTTTCCATAACACTTCGTCCAAGTAAAATTAACAGGAGCCGAATTTGCTACCGTGCCTCTGGTCTCAGTATAAACAATGGCTGTCTAACACTCCATACTATTGACGCTACTGGCCGACATTGTCCAGATATGATAGAAGCCAAATTTGCTCCACACGTCTCGGAGGTGACAACAACAATGGCTGCCCTCCTTCCTCTCTGACGCCTGGCCTACTTTGTCCAGATGTCAATAAGTGATAGAAGGGTCACATTTACTCTACTTTAATATTGATAATTAAGTTAATTTATATGAGATGTTTTATGATGGTAAAGTCCAAAGACTAATGTATTTAAGAATAATTCCCAGCAGAATAGCTGGTGAATTAATAATGGTATGTGGTGATGATATCCCGTTTTCTTTAGACGGTAATTCCACTGCAAGTTACGTTTTCTATGGGTAACTTGTTGGTAATACAGCAGCAATTATTATCTGTCTGTATGATATTAAATGGTGTCGGATTTTCCGACACCCTGACTTAGGTATGAGATGAACTAATTTCCTATACCAAACTATAGCAGACTCTACCTTTTACTGCGACCAGCTAGATGTTAGGCTGATCTCTTTAGGGAGGGTGAGAGTGGATCACCTCCCCGAGTCGTTGACCTTCCACACTGTCTCTCTCTCACTCTGCCTGTCTCACACCTGGTCAGACCTAAGGGGGGGGGGGTGTATTCCTACACCTGGCTCACTAAGTTTACTAGCAGGGTCTAAGTTTAACAACTAATCTCTGTTCTACTGAACGACCCAGATGGTTGATCTCTTTTTAAACTGAAGGTAATTGCACACGCATCTTAGGGAAGAGCTATTTCCAATTACAAAATGGCTATTTGACCTTTGAGAATTACTAAATGTGGTAAACTCTGATGACCCGTGACCGCCAGGTCGTCAAGGTCACTCCGCGCCAAGGACTAGTCCCGGCTCGTGACGTCGCTGATGGTGACTTACTAAAGTATTCTGACAATTTAGGATACTCTTGATACTTTAAACAGGAATACGCTTGAATACAATATGAATGAAGACTAATTTCTCTAAATTACTGAATTCTGTCAAATAATTCATTATACGCGTTGCCTTCCACCTGTGACCGCCTGAGTTCCGCTTCCTTGTTACTTCAGACGACGTAAACATTAATCTTCCGGTGAAAACTCTTGAGTACTGCTACTGACGTCCATCTCTTGACCTCTCCTCCAGCACTGCTGGCATGGCTACAGTCTTGATGACCCAGGTGGTGGGTAGTGGTGACAGCCGGTGACTGCTGTAATGTGGACACCTCGCTGGCCCTGACAACCTCGTTAGTGACGTGAGGCGTCGGCCGGGTGACTCTTGGACAGTCACTCATCCCCAAAGTAACTGATGAGTGGGTTACTGTGTCTGGTGGGAAGGGGGGGGGGAGGGCTTTGTGTAACGTGCCTCCCCCCTCGGTCTTTACAGACAAGGGTTCACGTGTGGCTGGAACAACTGGGTCGGTGTACCAATCAGACCTGGGAACAGACAGACACAACACAGCGGAAGCATAGATATACTCTGGGTTTGGTGGAGGTGGAACCCCAGAGCACGGTAAAAGTTGCTACCTGAGTTAAGTATAGAGATAGTACACCTCATTGCCTCTACAGGAAAATCTAATGAATACTAATTTATACTAACCAAGGAAGTTACTTTACTGTTACTGTATAGCGCGAGATCTCGTCACCATAGGGTGGCGAGACTGCACCTGACTACTGATGAGCGATGACAGAGGGTCATCCTCATCCCCTGACTCGTCGGTGAAGTCATGAGTCAGCACTGCTGAGTCAGGAACTAGACCCGCTGAAGGCAGTTCTAATTCCTCTCTAGCATGATATTGTTTTAATTTATTTATATGAATTGTCCTTTCCACCTGGTCTTCGAATACTCCCTTTATAACAAGATTAACCGGCCCGCCTTTTTAATTACTCTATATGGTCCTCGCCACCTCGGAGCTAGTTTCCTGCTCTGATTGGCGGGCGCAGCCTCATTCACTCTCAATACGAGGCTTCCTTCCGTCAACTCAAGAGGGCGCACTTTCTTGTCATAAAAATGAGCATACCGAGTCCGTGCCTTCTTGGACGCTTCAGCTGCAATATTCCAAGCATTTCTCATTTTTCCAAGGACCTCTGAAGGATAGTCCTCCCCGTATGCAACATTATGTCTGTTAAGCAGACCTGACGGGAAATTGCATGAATTACCAGTAAACAACTGAAGTGGTTGGGTGTTATTTGATTGGTGGATGGCAGTATTCAAGGCGAACTGAACATAGGGTAGGTGTTCATCCCAGGCGTTTGCGTCATGTTCAGCAAGGATTGCAAGCATATCCTTGACTGAACGATTAGTCCGTTCCGTCGTTCCGTTTGCTTGTGGGTGGTAGGCTGTTGTAAAAGCCGAAGTTGTCTCTAAAATCTTACAAACTTCTCTAAATATATTCCCATCAAATTCTTGACCCCGGTCAGAGACTAAAACTTTCGGAGGTCCGAATACAGTAACGAACCTACGCAAGAACGCATCTGCAACCGTACGAGAATCCTTCTGAGGTAATCTTGAGGTTATCTTGAGATGATTTCGGGGCTTTAGTGTCCCCGCGGCCCGGTCCACGACCAGGCCTCCACCCCCAGGAAGCAGCCCGTGACAGCTGACTAACACCCAGGTACCAATTTTACTGCTAGGTAACAGGGGCATAGGGTGAAAGAAACTCTGCCCAATGTTTCTCGCTGGCGCCTGGGATCGAACCCGGGACCACAGGATCACAAGTCAAGGTAATGCAAATAGTGTAGTGTACCTAGACAGATGGTCAACAAGCACCAACACACATCTATTACAAACAAAAATAGACCATCAAAAAAATAGACCATAAAAAATAGCCCCCCACCAACCCCCTCCACCCCCACTCTTGCCGCCCCGTCACCCATCCAGTAATACTGGAACACCAAACACTCTGGCGTCGCGCTTCCCAAAACTCTCGGGAGTGAGAGAAAATACGCAAAGTCTTTAGAAAAAGCCGCGAGCGCGATCATCACACGCGAGAAACAGCGATCGCGTGTGTTTGTCGCGGTTAAATAAGGCATAATTCCTCGCTCCCGCCCCGCCCGCCAGGGACTCCGGCCCTTAAGGGCGAGGGCGCAAGGGCCGTGTGGAGGGGGGAGGCAGAGACGCCGCCCTCGGTACACCAACAAATATACCCCATTATGGGGTGTTGGCCCACCCGAGGTGTGAAGGGCAAACACTCCCGCCTCGCTCCTCCAGGCGCACGACGGCACGCGGGCACGCGCGGTGGCAGCCAGGGAGGGTAGTGGTGGCAGGCAGGGAGGGTAGTGGTGGCAGCCAGGGAGGGTAGTGGTGGCAGGCAGGGAGGGGTGGCAGCAGGGGGTGGCAGGCAGGGAGGGGTGGCAGCAGCGGGAGGCAGGCAGGGAGGGGTGGCAGCAGGGGGTGGCAGGCAGGGAGGGGTGGCAGCAGGGGGAGGCAGGCAGGGAGGGGTGGCAGCAGGGTGAGGCAGGCAGGGAGGGGTGGCAGCAGGGTGAGGCAGGCAGGGAGGGGTGGCAGCAGGGTGAGGCAGGCAGGGAGGGGTGGCAGCAGGGTGAGGCAGGCAGGGAGGGGTGGCAGCAGGGGGAGGCAGGCAGGGAGGGGTGGCAGCAGGGTGAGGCAGGCAGGGAGGGGTGGCAGCAGGGGGAGGCAGGCAGGGAGGGGTGGCAGCAGGGGGAGGCAGGCAGGGAGGGGTGGCAGCAGGGGGAGGCAGGCAGGGAGGGGTGGCAGCAGGGGGAGGGAGGCATGGAGGGGTGGCAGCAGGGGGAGGCAGGCAGGGAGGGGTGGCAGCAGGGTGAGGCAGGCAGGGAGGGGTGGCCGCAGGGGTGGCAGCAGGGGGAGGCAGGCAGGGAGGGGTGGCAGCAGGGGGAGGCAGGCAGGGAGGGGTGGCCGCAGGGGTGGCAGGCAGGGAGGGGTGGCAGCAGGGGGAGGCAGGCAGGGAGGGGTGACCGCAGGGTGAGGCAGGCAGGGAGGGTGGCAGCAGGGTGAGGCAGACAGGGAGGGGTGGCCGCAGGGGTGGCAGGCAGGGAGGGGTGGCAGCAGGGTGAGGCAGGCAGTGAGGGGTGGCCGCAAAGTGAGGAAGGCAGGGAGGGTGGCAGCAGGGTGAGGTAGACAGGGAGGGGTGGCAGCAGGGTGAGGCAGGCAGGGAGGGGTGGCAGCAGGATAAGGAAGGCAGGGAGGGGTGGCAGCAGGGTGAGGTAGACAGGGAGGGGTGGCAGCAGGGTGAGGCAGGCAGGGAGGGGTGGCAGCAGGATAAGGAAGGCAGGGAGGGTGGCAGCAGGGTGAGGTAGACAGGGAGGGGTGGCAGCAGGGGGAGGCAGGCAGGGAGGGGCGGCAGCAGGGTGAGGCAGGCAGGGAGGGGTGGCAGCAGGATAAGGAAGGCAGGGAGGGGTGGCAGCAGGGGGAGGCAGGCAGGGAGGGGTGGCAGCAGGATAAGGAAGGCAGGGAGGGGTGACAGCAGGGTGAGGCAGGCAGGGAGGGGTGGCAGCAGGGGGAGGCAGGCAGGGAGGGTGGCAGCAGGGTGAGGCAGGCAGGGAGGGGTGGCAGCAGGGGGAGGCAGGCAGGGAGGGTGGCAGCAGGGTGAGGCAGGCAGGGAGGGGTGGCAGCAAGGGGTGGCAGGCAGGCAGGGGTGGCAGCAGGGGGAGGCAGGCAGGGAGGGGTGGCAGCAGGGGGAGGCAGGCAGGGAGGGAGTGAGTTCGGCAGGGTACTAAGCATGGTGACAGAGTGGCAGACACGCAGGAGAGGAAGGAGGCCAGAAGGCAGGCAAGAATAGGGGGAAGCAGACTAGGAGCAGCAGAGTAAAGAAGGCACAACAGAAGGCAGACAAGCAGAGAGAAAGGAATGACACCAATATTGCCGTGATGTGTTACTGAGGACAGGGCCGGCGGCTGCCACCCACCATGGCACCTTGGAGTACAGTGGAAGGCAGCCATGGCACCTTGGAGAACAGTGGAAGGCAGCCATGGCACCTTGGAGTGCAGTGGAAGGCAGCAATGGCACCTTGGAGTACAGTGGAAGGCAGCCATGGCAGCTTGGAGTACAGTGGAAGGCAGCCATGGCAGCTTGGAGTACAGTAAAAAAGGCAGCCATGGCAGCTTGGAGTACAGTGAAAGGCAGCCATGGCAGCTTGGAGTACAGTAAAAAAGGCACCCATGGCAGCTTGCAGTACAGTGAAAGGCAGCCATGGCAGCTTGGAGTACAGTGGAAGGCAGCCATATGGCAACTTGGAGTATAGTGGAAGGCAGCCATGGCAGCTTGGAGTACAGGGGAAGGCAGCCATGGCAGCTTGGAGTACAGTGGAAGGCAGCCATGGCAGCTTGGAGTACAGTGGAAGGCAGCCATGGCAGCTTGGAGTACAGTGGAAGGCAGCCATGGCAGCTTGGAGTACAGAGGAAGGCAGCCATGGTAGCTTGGAATACAGTGGAAGGATGCCATGGCAGCTTGGAGTACAGGGGAAGGCAGCCATGGCAACTTGGAGTACAGTGGAAGGCAGCCATGGCAGCTTGGAATACAGTGGAAGGCAGCCATGGCAGCTTAGAGTACAGGGGAAGGCAGCCATGGCACCTTTCAGTACAGTGGAAGGCAGCCATGGCAGCTTGGAGTACAGTGGAAGGCAGCCATGGCAGCTTGGAGTACAGTAAAAAAGGCAGCCATGGCAGCTTGGAGTACAGTAAAAAAGGCAGCCATGGCAGCTTGGAGTACAGTGAAAGGCAGCCATATGGCAACTTGGAGTACAGTGGAAGGCAGCCATGGCAGCTTGGAGTACAGGGGAAGGCAGCCATGGCAGCTTGGAGTACAGGGGAAGGCAGCCATGGCTGCTTAGAGTACAGTGGAAGGCAGCCATGGCAGCTTGGAATACAGTGGAAGGCAGCCATGGCTGCTTAGAGTACAGGGGAAGGCAGCCATGGCACCTTTCAGTACAATGGAAGGCAGCCATGGCAGCTTGGAGTACAGTGGAAGGCAGCCATGGCAGCTTGGAGTACAGAGGAAGGCAGCCATGGTAGCTTGGAATGCAGTGGAAGGCAGCCATGGCAGCTTGGAGTACAGGGGAAGGCAGCCATGGCAGCTTGGAGTACAGTGGAAGGCAGCCATGGCAGCTTGGAGTACAGTGGAAGGCAGCCATGGCAGCTTGGAGTACAGTGGAAGGCAGCCATGGTAGCTTGGAGTACAGAGGAAGGCAGCCATGGCAGCTTGGAGTACAGTGGAAGGCAGCCATGGCAGCTTGGAGTACAGAGGAAGGCAGCCATGGCAGCTTGGAATACAGAGGAAGGCAGCCATGGCAGCTTGGAGTACAGAGGAAGGCAGCTTCATCTGAGTGGTGTACCACTCAGATGATGGTAGTGTACCACTCAGATGATGGTAGTGTACGACACAGATGATGGTAGTGTACCACTCAGATGATGGCAGTGTACCACTCAGATGATTGTAGTGTACCACTCAGATGATGGTAGTGTACCACTCAGATGATGGCAGTGTACCACTCAGATGATTGTAGTGTACCACTCAGATGATGGCAGTGTACCATTCAGATGATGGTAGTGTACCACTCAGATGATGCCAGTGTACCACTCAGATGATGGCAGTTTACCACTCAGATGATGGTAGTGTACCACTCAGATGATGCCAGTGTACCACTCAGATGATGGTAGTGTACCACTCAGATGATGGTAGTGTACCACTCAGATGATGGTAGTGTACCACTCAGATGATGCCAGTGTACCACTCAGATGATGGTAGTGTACCACTCAGATGATGCCAGTGTTCCACTCAGATGATGGCAGTGTACCACTCAGATGATAATAGTGTACCACTCAGATGATGGCAGTGTACCACTCAGATGATGGTAGTGTACCACTCAGATGATGCCAGTGTACCAATCAAATGATGGTAGTGTACCACTCAGATGATGGTAGTGTACCACTCAGATGATGGTAGTGTACCACTCAGATGATGGTAGTGTACCACTCAGATGATGGTAGTGTACCACTCAGATGATGCCAGTGTACCACTCAGATGATGCCAGTGTACCACTCAGATGATGGTAGTGTACAACTCAGATGATTGTAGTGTACCACTGAGATGATTGTAGTGTACCACTCAGATGATTGTAGTGTACCACTCATATGATTGTAGTGTACCACTCAGATGATTGTAGTGTACCACTCATATGATGGTAGTGTACCACTCAGATGATTGTAGTGTACCACTCATATGATGGTAGTGTACCACTCAGATGATTGTAGTGTACCACTCAGATGATGGTAGTGTAGTGGTGAGACCATCAGAGCCTGCAACACCGGCTGTGAGTCCATCAGAGCCAGCAACACCGGCTGGTAAGTCCATCAGAGCCAGCAACACCGGCTGGTAAGTCCATCAGAGCCTCCAACACCGGCTGGTGAGTCCATCAGAGCCAGCAACACCGGCTGGTGAGTCCATCAGGGCCTGCAACACCGGCTGGTGAGTCCATCAGAGCCTCCAACACCGGCTGGTGAGTCCATCAGAGCCAGCAACACCTGCTGGTGAGTCCATCAGAGCCAGCAACACCGGCTGGTGAGTCCATCAGAGCCAGCAACACCTGCTGGTGAGTCCATCAGAGCCAGCAACACCGGCTGGTGAGTCCATCAGAGCCAGCAACACCTGCTGGTGAGTCCATCAGAGCCAGCAACACCTGCTGGTGAGTCCATCAGAGCCAGCAACACCGGCTGGTGAGACTATCAGAGCCAGCAACACCTGCTGGTAAGTCCATCAGAGCCAGCAACACCTGCTGGTGAGTCCATCAGAGCCTCCAACACCGGCTGGTGAGTCCATCAGAGCCAGCAACACCGGCTGGTAAGTCCATCAGAGCCAGCAACACCGGCTGGTAAGTCCATCAGAGCCAGCAACACCTGCTGGTGAGTCCATCAGAGCCAGCAACACCTGCTGGTGAGTCCATCAGAGCCAGCAACACCTGCTGGTGAGTCCATCAGAGCCAGCAACACCGGCTGGTGAGACTATCAGAGCCAGCAACACCGGCTGGTAAGTCCATCAGAGCCAGCAACACCTGCTGGTGAGTCCATCAGAGCCTCCAACACCGGCTGGTGAGTCCATCAGAGCCAGCAACACCTGCTGGTGAGTCCATCAGAGCCTGCAACACCGACTGGTGAGTCCATCAGAGCCAGCAACACCTGCTGGTGAGTCCATCAGAGCCAGCAACACCTGCTGGTGAGTCCATCAGAGCCAGCAACACCTGCTGGTGAGTCCATCAGAGCCAACAACACCTGCTGGTGAGTCCATCAGAGCCAGCAACACCTGCTGGTGAGTCCATCAGAGCCTCCAACACCGGCTGGTGAGTCCATCAGAGCCAGCAACACCGGCTGGTGAGTCCATCAGAGCCAGCAACACCGGCTGGTGAGTCCATCAGAGCCAGCAACACCTGCTGGTGAGTCCATCAGAGCCAGCAACACCGGCTGGTGAGTCCATCAGAGCCAGCAACACCTGCTGGTGAGTCCATCAGAGCCAGCAACACCTGCTGGTGAGTCCATCAGAGCCAGCAACACCTGCTGGTGAGTCCATCAGAGCCAGCAACACCTGCTGGTGAGTCCATCAGAGCCAGCAACACCTGCTGGTGAGTCCATCAGAGCCTCCAACACCGGCTGGTGAGTCCATCAGAGCCAGCAACACCGGCTGGTGAGTCCATCAGAGCCAGCAACACCGGCTGGTGAGTCCATCAGAGCCAGCAACACCTGCTGGTGAGTCCATCAGAGCCTGCAACACCGGCTGGTGAGTCCATCAGAGCCAGCAACACCGGCTGGTGAGACTATCAGAGCCAGCAACACCGGCTGGTGAGTCCATCAGAGCCTCCAACACCGGCTGGTGAGTCCATCAGAGCCAGCAACACCGGCTGGTGAGACCATCAGAGCCAGCAACACCTGCTGGTGAGTCCATCAGAGCCAGCAACACCGGCTGGTGAGTCCATCAGAGCCTGCAACACCGGCTGGTGAGTCCATCAGAGCCAGCAACACCGGCTGGTGAGACCATCAGAGCCAGCAACACCGGCTGGTGAGTCCATCAGAGCCTGCAACACCGGCTGGTGAGTCCATCAGAGCCAGCAACACCGGCTGGCGAGACCATCAGAGCCAGCAACACCTGCTGGTGAGTCCATCAGAGCCAGCAACACCGGCTGGTGAGTCCATCAGAGCCTGCAACACCGGCTGGTGAGTCCATCAGAGCCAGCAACACCGGCTGGTGTTACATCCCTATTGGGTCACAACTGGGTTCTTCTCTGATGTTATTAGACTTTGGGTATCCGGCCCCAAGTTAGTTGTGGCTTTCAAGGGGTGCGTTCCGTAACGCAAGTAAATTAAAGGGGAAAGGGATACAAATGCACTAATTTAAATATCTTATTTCACCACCACCATAAATAAATATATAAACTGTCACACGGGGGGTATAAATACACAATGTACAGAATCGTCTTCCTCTGAAGACACAGGATGCTCCACGGTGCTCACGATGAGTAGTCCTGGTTCTCTTCGTCGTGGCCCACGATGAATCTTCTGATTCTTTCGGCGAATCTACCCCGGCCACAGGCCAGCCAAATCACAGTCCCACTGGGTGCACCATCATGGAGGCCTTCAACCACAAATCCAGCCTGTAGCTGGCAGGTTCCGATCAGCTCCGCTGAGTAGGCCACTCCACGATCAATACTAGGGTTGCGAGCCCTAGGCAGGAGCCTTGTATGATTCTGCAGATCATTCTCCTCACCACAGTGGCTAGTCTCTTTCACCAGCCAGCCCCCAGATAAGACGAATCCTGGTACTGCCAAGTCACAGGCAGGCTAACACACTCAACAGTGCCCGTCTGGGGGTGACTCACAGCTTCTGCAGCAAACACGTGGAGAGACTATGGCTGCCTTGGGTAGACTGCCTCATCGTCCAATACAGCAGTCCCAGGTCGACTCTGTAATCAGACACGTCATTAGTACTGACGACACTCTAGGGCACCTCACTTACAGGCTTAGACACAAACGTCCCCTTATCCACTCCATAGATGGCGTTGCTGTCTAAGCGCCACCTCACCAGAGGTCAGCAGCAGCTATGTTATGAGCTGATCAAGACGGGAAACCAGCCCCTGTGGCCGGTATATCCCGCCCTCGCTAGATGGCGTCGTCCATTTGGAGGGGGTTTCGGGAGCAGACTCACAGATGGCGATGTCGTCACTGCTCCGTGCTCAGACGCTGGGCTCAGGTCCGTAACACCTCCCCACCAAAAAGAATTTGGTTTGGGTTTCAAAAAAAAAAAAAAAAAATTGTAAATAGGTACTCTTCCAAACGGACTCCTGTACATTACGAACTGGAGTGGCGAGGATTCTTGTCCGCAGAACTGTTCTAACGCGAAACTCTGGCACAAAGGAAACTTGCAGATGGAAGGCGATGACCTGCCTTATGTGATCTTCCACACCTCCACGGAGGTGTCAAGCAGGGGCATAATCTCACATGTCCCGAGTAAGGATTGGTATAGACTCGATCTGGGGTGAATCAACACTTCCCTGTGTCGTAGCACCGATGATGGCTGGTCACAGACGGCATTTCTGGTACCGTTCCAGTAGTCCTTCAGGGAGACGGGAACCTGGAATACAGGGGTCTGATGATTTAGAGTGACAGCGATAGTTAAATCAGTACTCACAGCATACGCCTCTACTAGGTCCACACCTAGTCCCAACAGGGCTGTTCGTACATCGAAGATGGTGTCCGCTCTGCCACCGTCAGGTTGACCAACGTTCCGCATAACGCTACCTCCAGGCTCAACAATCACGCGGGGGGTGTCAACCTGTCGGAAACAGTCACTCATAATATCACATCTCATACCTCCTGTATCTACCCTCACCTTCCAGGTCCCTTCTTTGACTGCAACACTCACAGTGCACGTGTCTAATCCCTGGGATCTCTTCACGATGTTCAAGGGAGCCATCATCAGTCGGGTCGTCCACTGGTCCTTACTGAGAACACACATAAGAACAAAAAATACCGCTAGGAAACATTTGGTTAACTGAGGGATAAGCTTCCTGAGCCTGTAATGTCCATAGCCGGCTATATCCATTAGCCTGGTTTGGACCGAAGAGGGCACTAGAACCTTCACACATACCTCACATACCTCCGACGTCTGGGGAATCTCTGGCCGGTTCAATGAACGCTGTACCTTGCCATACCGCAAGTACTCGGGTGCTTTCACTCCAGACTCTAGGGTATCCGTGGGTGCTTGTACACGAGGCCTCTATTCTTGCCCAGTCACTTCTGCCATCATAACCTCATGCTTCTTGTCGGGAGAAGAATCAGGAGACTGCTAGAATGCTGTCAATCTGTAGGGTAGAGGAAAGATTAAATAAGTTATCTAACTCCGGGTCTGTCTGTACCTGGATATTACCGTTTCCAGCTGTTACCTCGGACCTTGCTGTTCCGGCTGACTCGTCCACAATCTTGGGATGATTGTTGCTCCAATCTGTCACCAAGTCGTTGGCTAGTATCACGTCAATCCCAACTATAGGGAGGGTATCGACTACTGCCAACGCACATGTGCCGCTGAAGTAAGGCGAGTCTAGATGTACCGGCACTAAGGGGGCGACATACTGCATCCTAGGAAACCCAACCAGGACAACCTTTTGTCTCCCATCCACACTCACTCCCTCGGGTAACGAGTTTCTCACGATCAGGGACTGGGCTGCTCCACTATCTCTGAGCACTACAACTGATCTACCTGTTTGATCACTCGATACATACCCGCCTGAAGTGTATGGGGCAAACAATCTTGGTTCTTCCTGACTAGTCATAGACTGGCTTCCTACTGGTGGTGTCACACAGGTCATCAACATCACCTCCCTACGTGGGCCGCTACCTCTTCTGCCTCGGCACATAGCAGCTACATGCCCTTTCTGCCCACAAGTCCAACACACCATATTCCTCCTCGGACTCCGGTGTTTCGGACTGTTAGGACTGGTCCTTCGAGGGCTACTTGGGGGCGTCTTCTTAGCGCTTTGTGGGACGGGTCTCTCCTCTTCCTGATGAGGTTTGTCAAACCGGCGTGGGTAATTCCTCGGGACATACTTAGCAGAAGGCCTGTGCGTTAAGATGTACTCTTCAGCCATGGTGGCTGCCGCACGTAAGGTCTCTACCTGCTGTTCCTCTAAGTACGTCTTCAGATCTCCAGACAGACAGTCTTTGAAGTCCTCTAACAGTATGAGCTGCTCGAGGTCTTCTTTGGTCTCTACCTTCCGAGAGGCACACCACTCTTGGAAAAGCCGTTCCTTGATTGTGGCGAATTCGGTGAACGTGTGCTCTGAGGTCTTTTTCAGGTTCCTGAACTTCTGCCTATAAGCTTCAGGCACCAATTGGTAAGCCATGAGCACTATCTTCTTCACCTTGTCGTAATCGCCAGAGTCATCAAGGGACAACGTGGAGTAAGCGATTTGGGCCTTCCCAGTCAAGACGGACTGTATCATGATGGCCCAATTCTCCTTTGGCCATTCCAAAGAGGCTGCGACCTTCTCGAAGGCTGCGAAGAACTTCGAAACTTCCTTCTCGTTGAACTTCGGGACCATTTTGATGTTCCTTACCGGATCGAAACTACTCATTTCCATTGTTTGCCTCCCACCGCCTAATCGCAATACTTCTAGCTCATGTTGTCTCTCTTTTTCTTTTTCTTCTCTTTCTCGCTCTTCTCTTCTTTCTTCTCTTTCTCGCTCTTCTCTTCTTTCTTCTCTTTCTTCTCTTTCTCTTTCTCGTTCTAATTCTAAACGCCTCATCTCTAATTCTTTTTCTTGTCTCTCTCTTTCCATTTCTAATTTCTTCCATTCTATCTCGCGATTTATTTCCAAGGCACGCATTTTGACAGTTAGCAAGCTAATGTTCAGCTCACCTGCATCGCTTTCAATGTCACTGCCCTTATCTTCCTTTTCAGTGGAAGCTACTTCCTCACTTTCTTTCGTGATTTGTGCCTCGCTTTCCTGTTTCTCCTCGGCCTTCAAATGCTTGTGAACCTTGGACAAGATCTCCACACGGGAATCACTGGCACGTATCTTTATCTTCAGATAGGCACTTACTAATACGAGTTCCTGTTTCCCCAGATATTTCAATCTGGCAAGACAGTCCTCCTTGTTCAGAAAGGCCTGAACGTCGTCCAGATCGTCGATGGTCGCTTTTTCTGCCATTGTCACTTAAAAAGAGCACTAGCACTTAACACACCGCTTTCACTTTAGCACTCAACGCACTGAGCACTTTACTACGTCAATATTGCACTTTATCGCACCTAATACCGCACTTGCCAATACTGCACGTAATTACACCGGGCACCGCACTACGCAATATTGCACTTAATCACAGCGAGCACCTCACTCTACAATATTGCACTGAATCACTCCGAGCACCGCACAGGATGTATAACGTCCTAATAGTTACAAACAGGGGGAATTACTTACAGGGGATTGCGTTACTTCACCATCCCTGTCAAACATACTTGACAAGGGGTCGGATCCTGCTGGGGATGCCAATTATGTTACGGCCCTATTGGGTTGCAACTGGGTTCTTCTCTGATGTTATTAGACTTTGGGTATCCGGCCCCAAGTTAGTAGTGGCTTTCAAGGGGTGCGTTCCGTAACGCAAGTAAATTAAAGGGGAAAGGGATACAAATGCACTAATTTAAATATCTTATTTCACCACCACCATAAATAAATATATAAACTGTCACACGGGGGGTATAAATACACAATGTACAGAATCGTCTTCCTCTGAAGACACGGGATGCTCCACGGTGCTCACGATGAGTAGCCCTGGTTCTCTTCGTCGTGGCCCACGATGAATCCTCTGATTCTTTCGGCGAATCTACCCTGGCCACAGGCCAGCCAAATCACAGTCCCAGTGAGTGCACCGTCGTGGAGGCCTTTAACCACAAATCCAGCCTGTAGCTGGCAGGTTCCGATCAGCTCCGCTGAGTAGGCCACTCCACGATCGATACTAGGGTTGCGAGCCCTAGGCAGGAGCCTCGTATGATTCCGCAGATCACTCTCCTCACCACAGTGGCTAGTCTCTTTCACCAGCCAGCCCCCAGATAAGACGAATCCTGGTACTGCCAAGTCACAGGCAGGCTAACACACTCAACAGTGCCCGTCCGGGGGTGACTCACAGCTTCTGCAGCAAACATGTGGAGAGACTATGGCTGCCTTGGGTAGACTGCCTCATCGTCCAATACAGCAGTCCCAGGTCGACTCTGTAATCAGACACGTCATTAGTACTGACGACACTCTAGAGTACCTCACTTATAGACTTAGACACAAACGTCCACCTATCCACTCCATAGATGGCGTGGCTGTCTAAGCGCCACCTCACCAGAGGTCAGCAGCGGCTATGTTATGAGCTGATCAAGACGGGAAACCAGCCCCTGTGGCCGGTATATCCCGCCCTCGCTAGATGGCGTCGTCCATTTGGAGGGGGTTTCGGGAGCAGACTCACAGATGGCGATGTCGTCACTGCTCCGTGCTCAGACGCTGGGCTCGGGTCCGTAACAGCTGGTGAAACCATCAGAGCCAGCAACACCGGCTGGTAAGTCCATCAGAGCCTGCAACACCGGCTGGTGAGTCCATCAGAGCCTGCAACACCGGCTGGTGAGTCCATCAGGGCCTGCAACACCGGCTGGTAAGTCCATCAGAGCCAGCAACACCGGCTGGTGAGTCCATCATAGCTAGCAACACCGGCTGGTGAGTCCATCAGAGCCAGCAACACCGGCTGGTGAGTCCATCAGAGCCAGCAACACCGGCTGGTGAGACCATCAGAGCCTCCAACACCGGCTGGTGAGTCCATCAGAGCCAGCAACACCGGCTGGTGAGTCAATCAGAGCCAGCAACACCGACTGGTGAGTCCATCAGAGCCTCCAACACCGGCAACATCTCGGATATAGGTCTACTCTCCTCAGGCTTCTACACCTGGCCCAACTTCCTGCCTCACATGTGACTGCAGCTACGACTGATCTGTGCAACTCTCCGGCATCTTGGTAGGTGTGTGGAAGTCTCCTGCACCACCAGCAGGGGTGTGGAAGCCACCAGCTGGTGTGTGGAAGCCTCCAGCAGAGGTGTGGAAGCCTCCAGCAGAGGTGTGGAAGCCTCCAGCAGAGGTGTGGAAGCCTCCAGCAGGAGTGTGGAAACCTCCAGCAGAGGTGTGAAAGCCTCCAGCAGAGGTGTGGAAGCCTCCAGCAGGTGTGTGGAAACCTCCAGCAGAGGTGTGGAAGCCTCCAGCAGAGGTGTGGAAGCCTAAAGCAGGTGTGTGGAAGCCTCCAGCAGGAGTGTGGAAACCTCCAGCAGAGGTGTGGAAGCCTCCAGCAGAGGTGTGGAAGCCTCCAGCAGGTGTGTGGAAACCTCCAGCAGAGGTGTGGAAGCCTCCAGCAGGTGTGTGGAAGCCTCCAGCAGGTGTGTGGAAACCTCCAGCAGAGGTGTGGAAGCCTCCAGCAGGTGTGTGGAAGCCTCCAGCAGAGGTGTGGAAGCCTCCAGCAGGTGTGTGGAAGCCTCCAGCAGGTGTGTGGAAACCTCCAGCAGAGGTGTGGAAGCCTCCAGCAGGTGTGTAGAAGCCTCCAGCAGGAGTGTGGAAACCTCCAGCAGAGGTGTGGAAGCCTCCAGCAGAGGTGTGGAAGCCACCAGCAGGTGTGTGGAAACCTCCAGCAGAGGTGTGGAAGCCACCAGCAGGTGTGTGGAAGCCTCCAGCAGAGGTGTGGAAGCCTCCAGCAGGTGTGTGGAAGCCTCCAGCAGGTGTGTGGAAACCTCCAGCAGAGGTGTGGAAGCCTCCAGCAGAGGTGTGGAAGCCACCAGCAGGTGTGTGGAAGCCTCCAGCAGAGGTGTGGAAGCCTCCAGCAGGTGTGTGGAAGCCACCAGCAGGTGTGTGGAAGCCACCAGCAGGTGTGTGGAAGCCACCAGCAGGTGTGTGGAAGCCACCAGCAGGTGTGTGGAAGCCACCAGCAGGTGTGTGGAAGCCTCCCGCGCCACTAAACACGGAAGCAAACCCAATATTTGTCCGGAGTCAAAAATCTGATGAAGACCAACACGATGCTGACTGAACCGTGTCCCCCCCCCCCCCCCTTCCCCCTCCCTCCGTGGGGGGGGGGTATATACACCTGCAGCAGGTATATACACCTGCAGCAGGTATATACACCCTGCAGCAGGTATATACACCCTGCAGCAGGTATATACACCCTGCAGCAGGTATATACACCTGCAGCAGGTATATACACCCTGCAGCAGGTATATACACCTGCAGCAGGTATATACACCTGCAGCAGGTATATACACCCTGCAGCAGGTATATACACCTGCAGCAGGTATATAAACCCTGCAGCAGGTATATACACCTGTTACAGGTATATACACACCTGCAGCAGGCTCTCTGGGTTCGAGTCTACTGGCAGGGTGTGTCTAAGTTGTGTTTACCTGACTTGTGTGTTTAGGCGCACAATATATATATATATATAGAGAGAGAGAGAGAGAGAGAGAGAGAGAGAGAGAGAGAGAGAGAGAGAGAGAGAGAGAGAGAGAGAGAGAGAGAGAGAGAGAGAGAGAGAGAGAGAGAGAGAGAGAGCTTCTCGTAGAGTGCCCTAAAACAAACACACACACACACACACACACACACACACACACACACACACACACACACACACACACACACACACACACACACACACACACACACACACACACACACACACACACACACACACACACACACACACACACACACACACACACACACACACACACACACACACACACACACACACACACACACACACACACACACACACACACACACACACACACACACACACACACACACACACACACACACACACACACACACACACACACACACACATGCAGTATGGATGAAGCAGGTGAACACAGACAAGACACCCATCCAGCCTCCCCCTCCCCCCTGCACCCCCACACCCCACACCCCCACACCCCCCCCAACCCCCATTGTCTCAGCTCCCCCGGCCGTAAAGCACAAAGGTCCGACCTTTTTAAAAAGGCATATTTGTGCTAGCAGAACAGCGCGTACGGCAGAAACGCACGCCCACATATCTCCATTTTTCTTTGTTTCTACTAATGAGTACAAATGATGTTATCGAGGCGCGCATTCATCGCCCTCTTTTGTTTTCACCCCGTGTGCGGCTCTGGTCTGGAGTTGCCGCCACGGCCGAGTGCTGGAGATTGTGTGCTGGGGGAAGGGGCCTTTCCCACATATATTCACTTCTCTTCTCGCTCTCTGTTTTATTATTTCTCCCTCGTTTTCTCTTAGTTTTGTCGGCCCTCTCTCTCTCTCTCTCTCTCTCTGTCTCTCCCACTCTCTCTTTCATCCTTCCTCTCTTTAGCATATTATAAGAACAACCTTCGTAATGTTTACTGTACTCCGGACGAATGAAAAGTTCGACTGGGATGCCGAGGAAGACACGAGGAACAGGGGAGGCGAACGCCGCGGCTATCTGTCCCATGAAACAATATGGAATCTCCCCCAGTACAGGTGAACGTCTCTGAGAGCCTGATCAACGCGGGCTCGATCCCTTTTGTTTGGGTTTCGATCCGCTTTTGACGAGCCTCTGCCGTCGACTTCATTATCCGGTGCTTGTGGTTCTCTCGACGATGATTTTTGTGGGCGATAAAATTACGGAACACTCGCCCCCCATTGACAAAACAACAGACGTCTATTATTTTCTTTATTCTAAATGCTGAAAGGAGGCGTATTTTGACCCTGCCGGCCTAAGAGCGTAGTTATAGGTGAATTAAACCGCACCGGTTCTCATTTGCACATTCCTAAATAAAAAGCTAACACTTCAGATTCGTTCCTACGATATAGAAAGTCATTTTCTTTAGAATTAAAATATGTCCCTGACTCATTATGGCGCTCCGGTGTTGATCCCGCGGCCACGGAGGTCTGGCTCTCTGGCTGGCTCTCTGGCTGGCTCTCTGGCTGGCTCCCTGGCTGGCTAGCTGGCTCTCTGGCTGGCTAGCTGGCTGGCTAGCTGGCTCTCTGGCTGGCTAGCTGGCTGGCTAGCTGGCTCTCTGGCTGGCTAGCTGGCTCCCTGGCTGGCTCCCTGGCTGGCTAGCTGGCTCTCTGGCTGGCTCTCTGGCTGGCTCTCTGGCTGGCTCTCTGGGTGGCTAGCTGGCTGGCTCTCTGGCTGGCTTGCTGGCTCTCTGGCTGGCTCTCTGGCTGGCTCCCTGGCTGGCTAGTTGGCTAGCTGGCTGGCTAGCTGGCTCTCTCTCTGGCTAGCTGGCTCCCTGGCTGGCTCCCTGGCTGGCTAGCTGGCTCTCTGGCTGGCTCTCTGGCTGGCTAGCTGGGTAGCTGGTTGGTTCCCTGGCTTCTTGGCCTCCTAGCTGGCTGGCTGTCTGGCTCCATGGCTTGCCGCCTGGCGTGGGTGCCTGGTGGCTGATTGCCTGACTGGCTGAACCCGTCTGATAAGTTGGGGTTAACTGGCTGGCAGGATGGTTTGACTTGCGGTTTCTATGTCATGAAACTCCCCCAGCTGAGGCCAGTCAGAACAGGTCTGGTCAAGGGCCGAAGCAATCAGGTCATCTCGAGAAGACATTTAGGGTCAGATCAGGTTATATTTCTTCGGGTGGTGAGAGAATGGGTTGAGCCACACTATAGGTGTGGCAGGGCGCGTCACAGTAGGTCAGGCCATGACCTACTGTGACCTGTGGCAGACCACTACAGGTCACGTAGTATAATGTCTTTTCTAGACGGCAATAGATGGTAGTTATAGAGAAATATATGTTTGAATCTCTTGTCTCAGTAGACTGATTGTAGAGTCTTTATCTACCTGTTCCTCGTCTACCTCCACCTGCTCCTCCTCTTCCTCCTTCACTGTAGCAGTGTAAAGGTGTACTAGTGTAGCCGTACAGCAGTGTAGAGGTGTAGGAATGTAAGAGTATCAGTGAGTAGTGATGTAGCAGTATAGTGGTGTTGTAGAGGTGCTTGGTCAGGAGAGAGGGGAGGAGAAATGCACCAAATACACACGAGGAGTCACAATAACGTAGCTGAAATATGTTTACCAAAACCACACACTAGAAAGTGAAGGGACGACGACGTTTCGGTCCGTCCTGGACCATTCTCTCAAGTCGATAGTACTCCTCCACCAAGTCGATCGTGAGGTAGAGATCCCCAGGATTTCCACCTCACAATCGACTTGAGAATGGTCCAGGACGGACCGAAACGTTGTCGTCCCTTCACTTTCTAGTGTGGTTTTGGTCAACAAATGCACCAAACATTCCACCCAGCACAAGGCTGGACGGTAGAACGACGGTCTCGCGTCATGCAGGTCAGCGTTCAATCCCCGACCGTCCATAAGTGGTTGGGCACCATACCATCCCCCCGTCCCATCCCAAATCCTTATCCTGATCCCTTACATGTGCCAGAGTCATAATGGTTTGATGCTTTCCCCTGATAATTCCCTCCCTCCCTCTCCCCCCCCCCCCCCCAGCACAGAGGTGCATCTCAGTCTCTGCTCCCCCCCATCCTCCCCCCATCCTCCCCCCCACCCCATATACCTCCTCCCTTCGTCTTGTTTACACGATCAGCTGATAGGCCACTACGACGTCATTTTGTGGTGCTGTTTCAGCTCCTCCGGACCCGTGGAGGCCCATTGATCATACGTCTTGAGCTAAGTAGTAGTAACTCTTTCTTAACTGAAACTATACATTATTTGTGCTCGCTAAATAATGTATATATGTATATGTATATGTATATGTATATGTATATGTATAGGAGAAGGAGCATAGCTTGAATGGTCCTTAAGAACATATATTATTATAACTCTATGGCCCTTTAGGGCAGGCATGTCCAACTGAGGGCCCCCGAGGGCCATATGGGCCACATTTGTGTTGTCATGAGGGCCACACACCACAACTGGGGGCCCCCCCGAGGGCCATATGGGCCACATTTGTGTTGTCATGAGGGCCACACACCACAACTGGGGGCCCCCCCGAGGGCCATATGGGCCACATTTGTGTTGTCATGAGGGCCACACACCACAACTGGGGGCCCCCCCGAGGGCCATATGGGCCACATTTGTGTTGTCATGAGGGCCACACACCACAACTGAGGGCCCCCGAGGGCCATATGGGCCACATTTGTGTTGTCATGAGGGCCACACACCACAACTGGGGGCCCCCCCGAGGGCCATATGGGCCACATTTGTGTTGTCATGAGGGCCACACACCACAACTGAGGGCCCCCCGAGGGCCATATGGGCCACATTTGTGTTGTCATGAGGGCCACACACCACAACTGAGGGCCCCCGAGGGCCATATGGGCCACATTTGTGTTGTCATGAGGGCCACACACCACAACTGAGGGCCCCCGAGGACCATATGGGCCACATTTGTGTTGTCATGAGGGCCACACGCCACAACTGAGGGCCCCCCGAGGGCCATATGGGCCACATTTGTGTTGTCATGAGGGCCACACACCACAACTGAGGGCCCCCGAGGACCATATGGGCCACATTTGTGTTGTCATGAGGGCCACACACCACAACTGAGGGCCCCCGAGGGCCATATGGGCCACATTTGTGTTGTCATGAGGGCCACACACCACAACTGAGGGCCCCGAGGGCCATATGGGCCACATTTGTGTTGTCATGAGGGCCACACACCACAACTGAGGGCCCCGAGGGCCATATGGGCCACATTTGTGTTGTCATGAGGGCCACACACCACAACTGAGGGCCCCCGAGGGCCACATGGGCCACATTTGTGTTGTCATGAGGGCCACACACCACAACTGATTGTAGTCATTTAATAAATGTTATTGAAGGGTATTTGTATTACTTAAACTTAGAAACATAGAGTGTACATAAGAATGGTTTAGCGGCTGGCCACATTCATGACTGCAAAGTAATGAAGTAGTTTAAGAAATGCAACAAAATTTAAACAGCAACATAGACCTCTATGCAACAGCAACAAATTCATTGCACTAAAATTACAACAGTTCAAAATGAACATTTATTTACGACTATGTAATCATTTTTAGTTTCTGGTCCTGAGGCTTCACACTTCTCTTTAATGACAATTGTTGCTGTGTCTGGCTGATCTGTCGGTGTAGATCCCACTGGGATCAGAACCCACAAGTGTTGATCAGTCAGCCTCGTGCTGTGGCAAGTTTTTTGTTGATATCATGAAGGAAAATAACTCTTCACGTACATAGGTAGAGCCGAACATTGTCATAATCCTTGTGGCAAACTTTCTGAAGTTTTTAAACTTTCCAGGAAGGTATGAAAAGAAAGCAGGTATCGCCACTACAAGATGCTTTGCTCTGAGAGTTGAGTCTAAGTTTCTAACAGTTGTGTCAGGAAGCTTTCTTCTGCCTGACCAACATCACAGGGGAATTGTTCCTGAGAATAATGCAAAGTGGTGTTCACAAGATGAGAAATTACGAAATCTTTCCTGGAATTCCTTTGATAACAATTCCAAGTTAGTGTTACACTTAGGAAAGCTAAGTACACACTCAGAACTGACAGTGGTTTTTCAGCTTTTTGCACTTAGGAAAATTAAGTAAATTTTCATTTTACAAGTGTGACTTCCACAGGGAGCCGGTCGGCCGAGCGGACAGCACGCTGGACTTGTGATCCTGTGGTCCAGGGCTCGATCCCGGGCGCCGGCGAGAAACAATGGCCAGAGTTTCTTTCACCCTATGCCCCTGTTACCTAGCAGTAAATTAGGTACCTGGGTGTTAGTCAGCTGTCACGGGCTGCTTCCTGGGGGTGGAGGCCACTAAAAGCCCCGAAATCATCTCAAGATAACCTCAAGATGTGTGCAGCTCCTGGCTCCCTTTTAGCTTGTTGGTCGCAGAGGACTTGTGCATGCGTGGCCTGTTGGGTTCGGCCCTGCGTTTCTTCTCCCTGCTCGAGCTGTCTTCCGACTGGCTTGAGGTGAATGTGGAATGAATGACAGCTGACTAACCTGCGTGTTAGTCAGCTGTCACGGGCTGCTTCCTTGGGGTGGAGGCTTGGTCGAGGACCGGGCCGCGGGGACACTAAAGCCCCGAAATCATCTCAAGATAACATCAAGATAACCTCCATAAGCTTAGTATTGTAATGAAGCACGTGATGTCATCATACAACTGAGTGGTGAGTTTTTACTTTGTAATTTCAAATTATGATGAGTTAATTGTTCAACAATGTTCACAGCAACAGCCAGAACATGTTCACAGCAATAGCCAGAACATGTTCACAGCAACAGCCAGAACATGGAGCCAACTTTCACCTGTTATTGTCTCAGTTCTGACCTCCCATCTCCAAAATAATAATAATTTCTTGTCTCAACAAATAAAATTTGTTTAGCATTTTGTTACATGACAACCAGGAGACTTCTGAGTAGACTGGAACAACGGTAAACTGAGCAGCCATAACCTCCAACAACACTGGAACAACGGTAAACTGAGCAGCCATAACCTCCAACAACACTGGAACAACGGTAAACTGAGCAGCCATAACCTCCAACAACACTGGAACAACGGTAAACTGAGCAGCCATAACCTCCAACAACACTGGAACAACGGTAAACTGAGCAGCCATAACCTCCAACAACTGGCTGAATTGACGGTGGTTGAGAGCACGACCTGTGGCACAGTTCACTGGCCTTGTCACCAAACTAACCACATTCTCCAATATTAAAAATCTTGGGTCACAAATTATGCTGATGAATAAAGCAGTAAACATGTGCAAATGATGAATCTGGATGCGAGTTTTCTATATTTGTTGGTAACTTGGCAGCAATATCATCATGTCTGCCAGCCATATTGGCAGCACTGTCGGTGGATGAACATGACAAGATGCTCATAGCCAAGCCATAGTCATGCACAACCTGCCCGACTTTCTCTACGACGCCCTTGCTGGTCGTAGTGTCATCTTGAGGTTATCTTGAGATGATTTCGGGGCTTTTTTTTTTTTTAGTGTCCCCGCGGCCCGGTCCTCGGCCAGGCCTCCACCCCCAGGAAGCAGCCCGTGCCAGCTGACTAGCACCCAGGTACCTATTTTACTGCTATCATGCATGGGGGAGCAGTTCAAGCAGTGCTTCATAAATATTAAATTCACTGTCACAGCCCCTGATGAAGACTGCAAGCGGTGCTATTCCAGTGATGTCAATAGTCTCATCAATAGGAAAATGTTGACATCTTGATGATGCGGCCGTCAACTGTTGTTTCAAATCACCTGATCAAAGCATCAATCCTTTCAACAACGGTGTTCCTGCTTAATGATATATCTTGCATAAATTTCATATATGTAAGATATACATAATTGCTTACATAAATGCTTTCTCTGGACACACAATTTGAGGCGTTTTTGTTTATAAAACTTTGATTTACGACATCTCCTTCACTGTAAGATGTCCCACTCCTGGCCACCATTGGGGGGAGTTCACAGCTTACAGTAACGGGAAGAGCTCACAGCTTACAGTAACGGGAAGAGTTCACAGCTTACAGTAACGGGAAGAGTTCACAGCTTACAGTAACGGGAAGAGTTCACAGCTTACAGTAAGGGAAGAGTTCACAGTTTGCAGAGAGCACATTAAGCCAAATCCCAAACAAGCGTTCATAGGCCTTGACAGCCACACATATGTACTAACAACACATATGTACTAACCACACATATGTACTACCCATACATATGTACTATATTAAGCCTATGAGAGCGTATATAAGGATTGTTTGGTCAAGTACGACGCCATTTTACTCACATTTTCCCCTTCCTTAGAACGCAGTTTGGGATAATTCAAAAGTTCAAAATATAAACTTTTCGCGTTCTAAAAGTCCATTTTTTGAAGGTTTGAAGAAATAGCTGATGTAAGTATTCTCACTTTAAGAGAATGTATTGTTAATGTTTTGTGACGATAATCTCCTTCAAGAGATTGAGCCTGCTCTTCCCTCCACAAACCGTCGTTGAAATTATATAAAACGACTATGGAAGAAATGTCCAACAACGACAACAACACCAGCAAGGCTTGCCAGGGTGAGCAAAACGTATGCAGCCAGCCACCTGTTCGAACTCCAACCACCAAACTACCTGTTGATCGCTGCCGGCTGCGCTGATTGGTCGCCGGTCTGGCTGCACCTGCACTCGCCCCCCATACTACCTGATGTCTGGGGTCGCCCCAACATCAGTCCTCAGAATGTTCAGTGCTTTCGTGGCCATCACACCTCCCAGCTAGACTCTAGCGTGTACTGAGAGAGGTGGTGGCTTTAAGCCAATATTCCAGCACCTCCCACTTAACTTTTGTATTGCACTTGTTATTTTGCCTTAACGTAACTTTTCATTTTGTCATTTAAGTATTCTTATTATTTTGATTCATTGATTTTATTATAAGAATTTGTTTGTGCATTATTTTCATGTTTTGATTTATTTAACGTAATTAAAATTTCATTGTTAAAGTTTACTTGTGTTTTGTGTGTCTTCTCCTTACCTTACCACAGACGAAGTTCCAGTTTTTCTATTTTTTTTTATAACTATGTGACGAGGCCATACCCCTAGCCTTAAACAGCCGAACACCAACGCGTTACCGTCACAAGTTATATGGGGGCCTGTCCGGGAGCTTCACTCAGGTACTGGTGCCAAGTGGTAATTTATGGTAAGCGTATTTAACTTTGTTAACGTAGCTTTACTATTTTTCATTCAATTTCATTTTTTATAAGGTGCGGTGTATTGTGCATTACGAGAGTAACATATAGTGAAGGTGAGACAACTTTGGATTACGTGGTGACTGTAGGCCTCAGTCATACTCTTAATTGGTCATCTCTCCCTCCATGTTATTACTCGTATTTACCATCTATGTCCCTTGAATATTTCTCATTCTGACAGATCATCATATTGGTACCCTGGTACTGTGGTCTGCCCCGGGTCAAGAGTACCCAATCTTCTGCAATCTGACTGTAGGAGGACAAAGAGGGCCATAGTTCCTCTAGCTCGAACTTTAGTTGCTGAATTGGGACCTCAGCAGCAGTTCTCGTCACCAGTTGACACCTCGCACCCCTACACGTCAGTCAGAGATGATGATACATACAACGGTAGGGAATTAGCTTATTTTTTCAGAGCACAAAAGTTCGCTAATTCTGTAAGTATCATATTAAATTCAGTAGGAAAAACTTGCTTTATGTCCTATAGAGACTTGGCAAGGTATGCCTACATCCTTGGACTACCAATTTTACTTTTGAAGCATTTAACTGTTTCATTTGTTTTCGAAACTCTGTTTCATTTGTTAGTAGGATTTTCTTGCCCTTATTCTCTTACATGAGTACCGGGTACAAGATTTCCTGCGCCCTTGATTTAATTTAATCATTTAATATCTTTCACTTAACGTTAATTGTTAAAGATCACACAGGATAGGTACCAGTTGCCACGTTGTCCTGTTTCTGACATTTCATTATTGAATATTCGTGTACCTTTATTTGCTAATTTCACCATGTTTCGTCTCCAAACTTTCCGTGCAAATCCAGCAGGTGAAATAGGGACTTTAAGTCGTGCCAAGAGGACTGAACTACAAACTCTTGCACATGAGTATCAACTAGAAGTTCCCTACCAAGCCAACAAAAATGACCTACACAACCTGTTGCTGGATTACTATTTAGAGCAAGGTAAGATAGACTCTGAAACTCATGAAACTTACTATATTGCAGATAAAACTGATTTGGCAACGCTGAAACTCAAACTAGAGCTGGCCAAGATTGAACGTGAGCAGCAAAGGGAAGCCCGTGAACAGCAAAGGGAAGCAGCTGACATACGAAGGGAAGAGATCGCCCTCAAGGAACGTGAGTTGGCAATGCTCCGTGAACGTGAACGAGTACAGCTTGAAACACTCCAGGAGCGGGAACGCTTACAGCTTGAAACCAAACAACGCGAGTTGGAAATACAACGCGAACATGACAAGCAACAAGCGACTCTGGCTCTTGAGTGTCGTCAACGGGAATACACGTTGGAAACTTCACACCTCGCTCAACGCCAGCAAGCTACTGCCAATCTTCCCGTCAGTTTTAATATATCACATGCAAGTAAGTTAATGCCATCCTTTGTAGAAGCAGAAGTTGATGTTTTTTTCACCACCTTTGAAACCCTTGCTAATCAACTCAGTTGGCCTGTCGACCAATGGGCCACACTTCTCAGAGTCCATCTTACAGGTAGAGCTGCAGTCACACTCAGTACTTTGGCGTCTGAGAATGACTACTACACTCTGAAACAAGCAGTGTTGGACGCCTACCTCCTCTCTACTGAAAGTTATAGAAGGAAATTCCGTGACCACCTGAAGGCAAGTACCACTACCTTCCTCGAGTTTGCTAACACGAAACGGAGGTATTTCATGAAATGGCTGGAAGCAGCACATGTCTCTACTTTTACAGAACTCGTCAACCTGATGCTTGTTGAAGAATTCTTGAGACGTGTGCCGCCTCCTGTCCGCCTCTACTTAGCAGATAAAGAAGAAACCGACTACCTGAAGTGTGCTAAGTCGGCTGACACTTACAGCCTCATCCACCGGCTGACACCTGAACCATCCTCCAGTAAGAAGTCGTGGTACAGTTACGAGAAGGTGAGCCCCGATCAAGCTGGTTCACAACTGTACTGCAAATATTGTAGACTCTATGGACATACCATAGACAAATGTGGTAAGTCTCAATACAAGGGAACCACTGACCAACAAAGACCCAAACCAACTCCTCCTAAGTCCGGTAAGCCTGTGATGAATGTTGGTGTTGATGTTAATGATCTTTCTCTTTTCAGTAACCACCTGTATACTGGAACTGTCTCTGCCAACGGTTCAAATCCGGAGGGACGTTTCAAATTGAAGATCTTGAGGGACACAGCGGCTCTACAATCGATCATCTTGAAGTCGGCTGTGCCCAACATAGTCTACACCGGGGAAACAGTCTTCATCACTGACCTCACTGCTACCACTCCATACCCTCTCGCCAGAGTCCACCTGGATTGTCCCTACGTGAACGGGGAAGTCCAAGTCGCCGTCAGGGAAAAGCCTTTTCCCATGCCTGGAGTGCAACTTCTCCTAGGCAACGACTTGGCAGAAGACCTGCAACCGACCAACCTGATCGTCATGGACAAACCCCAGGTGTGTAACTCTGTGCCAATAAATCCTATTCTTGAGTATGTTCCAGCAGAGGTTCAAGAGAGTGATGAAGTTTCTCCTCCGGTTCTCGTGACCACCCGTGCACAAGCCGCACGTCCACAGCCAGCTGACTCTACTGCTACCGCTGTCCCTCAAGACCCTCAGAAACTACCCCCGCATCTGACCAAGTTGGAGTTCCGTAAGTTGCAGAGGGAAGATCTTACTTTAACACCATTGTTTTTCCAGGCTGAGACTCAACCCGACAGTATTCCTGGGTTCTTCCTAGAGAACGACTTGCTCTACCGCAGATATAGACCCAGTAAACTGAAGGAGGAGGACGATTGGGCCAACATCGAACAACTTGTGATTCCCACCAGCCTGCGGCCCACTATTCTACACCTGGCCCACGGAGCATTCTCCCACTACGGCTTCAACAAGACTTACCATGGGATTCGCCAAGACTACTACTGGCCAGGTATGGTAAACAATGTCAAACAGTACGTAAAACAGTGTCATACATGTCAGATGGCAGGCAAACCGAACGTCTCCATTCCCAGAGCACCACTGATTCCCATACAGGTGCCTGCGGAACCTTTCCACAGACTCATAATAGACTGTGTTGGTCCTTTACCTCGGACCAGTTCAGGTAACGCCTACATCCTAACCATCCTGTGTCCTACCACCAGATTTCCCATAGCAGTTCCAGTGAAGAACATCACGGCTGCTACGGTTATCAAACATCTATTGAAGATCTTCACTCAATACGGATTTCCCAGGGAGATTCAAAGTGACTGTGGCACCAACTTCACCAGTGATCTCTTCAAAAGGACACTGGAGGAGTTCAACATCAAACAGGTATTGTCCAGCCCCTATCATCCTGCTTCACAGGGTTCTCTTGAACGTAGTCATCAGACCATCAAAGCACTCTTGAAAAAGTTTTGTAGTGAAACCTCAAAGGATTGGGATAAGCAGATTGACCTAATAATGTGTATTTTCAGAAGTCTCCCCAATGAGTCCCTAGGAGTATCTCCTTATGAGATGCTCTACGGCCGTAAGTGCCGTACTCCCCTTAAGGCTTTCAAAGACTCTCTCAGAGATGCCACCTTCAGTGAGCATCAGAATGTGCCCCAGTTTCTTCAAAACCTTCAGCACATTCTAGAGAGAGTCCACCGCTTTGCCCATGATAATCTATTGAAAGCCCAGGTGAGAATGAAGACTCATTACGACCAGACCAGCAAAGTAAGAAAATTCAAGCCGGGAGACTTCGTCCTTGCTTATTTCCCTATCCCAGGTTCACCTTTACAAAACAGATTTTCAGGACCCTACTGCGTCAAAGAGTGCAGGAATAATAATAATTATGTGATAGAGACTCCAGATAGGCGGCGGAAGACCCAGCTGTGCCACGTCAACCTCCTGAAGCAATATAATGGTACTCCTCCCACTGTCTTGACTAACTATTCCACATTCACAGAACCCTACATCCACAGTGAGACCTTCCCAGCTTCTCCTCCCGAAAGCACTGACAAGGAGTCAGCGCTTTCTAATTCCGAAATCCTTAATGATCTTCCCAAATACTTTCAGGATAATCATAGTGCACCTCTCGTCAAGATCTTCAGAGAACATCAAGAGTTGTTCAGAGATGATCCCCAAGAGTGTAATGTTACCCAGCACGACATCCAACTGCTCCCCGACACCCGGCCGATTCGTCAACCCTTCTACCGAATCAGCCCGAGCAAGAAGGAAGTCATGCGTGCTGAGGTGCAGTACCTCTTGGACCATGGACTGGCTACACCTTGTGAGTCCCCCTGGGCCTCACCTTGTATCTTGGTGCCCAAACCCCAAGGTAAGGTGCGGTTGTGCACTGACTATCGTAAACTGAACTCTGTCACTGTCAAGGATGCTTACCCCTTGCCAAGGATAGATGACATCCTTGATGCCATTGGTAGTGCCCAGTACTTGTCCCAAGTGGACTTGCTTAAGGGGTACTATCAAGTGTGTCTAACGGAGCGCGCTAAAGAGATATCTGCCTTCATCACTCCTTTTGGACTTTTCAGATATGAACGCCTTCCTTTCGGACTATGTAATGCCCCGGCCACCTTTCAAAGAGCTGTCAACCGTGTCATCCAGGGCTTGGATAACACATACGCCTACCTGGACGATATCGTCGTAGCCTCCAACTCCTGGAGTGAACATCTGCTCCAGCTGCGACGTCTGTTCTCCAAGCTCCTGACAGCCGGCCTCACCATCAACCTGGGCAAGTCCACTTTCGCGAAAGGTAAAGTGCGTTATCTGGGTCATGTTATTGGGAGTGGCAGCATAGCTCCGTTAGACTCACACACTCAAGCCATCCTACAGTATCCACAGCCTACCACCAGGAAGCAGCTCCTGCGCTTCCTTGGTCTTGCCTCTTACTACCGTAGGTTTGTGAGGAATTTCAGTACAGTCGCCACACCTCTAATTCTATTAACCAGTCCCAAGCAACGGTATAATTGGACCATGCAGCAAACCGTTGCTTTCGAACAACTCAAATTCCTCCTCTGTTCTAACCCCATTCTCGCCTCTCCAGATATCACCAAGCCTTTCGTCCTTCATGTCGACGCCAGTGGTACCGGCGTTGGTGGTGTCCTGATGCAACAACGAGGCGAGGAGGTTCTACCTGTCAGCTACTACAGCTACAAACTGAAACCACACCAGAGGAACTACAGCACTATTGAAAAGGAGCTACTATCCATCGTCCTGAACCTCCAACACTTCGCTCCGTACCTACAAGGCGCCAGGTCTACCACCATCTTCTCAGACCACAACCCTCTCCGCTTCCTACATCAAGCCCAATTCACCAACCAGCGTCTTCTACGATGGGCTCTGTATTTACAAGACTTCAACCTGGAGATCCGCTATATCAAGGGTTCTGACAACACCATAGCCGATGCCCTCTCCAGAGTTTATGAAGTAGAAGCGACTCCATCCATTACTCCACCACATAACGACGTACTTCTTCCAGAACCGCAGGCTTCGGGGGAGAGTTGTGACGATAATCTCCTTCAAGAGATTGAGCCTGCTCTTCCCTCCACAAACCGTCGTTGAAATTATATAAAACGACTATGGAAGAAATGTCCAACAACGACAACAACACCAGCAAGGCTTGCCAGGGTGAGCAAAACGTATGCAGCCAGCCACCTGTTCGAACTCCAACCACCAAACTACCTGTTGATCGCTGCCGGCTGCGCTGATTGGTCGCCGGTCTGGCTGCACCTGCACTCGCCCCCCATACTACCTGATGTCTGGGGTCGCCCCAACATCAGTCCTCAGAATGTTCAGTGCTTTCGTGGCCATCACACCTCCCAGCTAGACTCTAGCGTGTACTGAGAGAGGTGGTGGCTTTAAGCCAATATTCCAGCACCTCCCACTTAACTTTTGTATTGCACTTGTTATTTTGCCTTAACGTAACTTTTCATTTTGTCATTTAAGTATTCTTATTATTTTGATTCATTGATTTTATTATAAGAATTTGTTTGTGCATTATTTTCATGTTTTGATTTATTTAACGTAATTAAAATTTCATTGTTAAAGTTTACTTGTGTTTTGTGTGTCTTCTCCTTACCTTACCACAGACGAAGTTCCAGTTTTTCTATTTTTTTTTATAACTATGTGACGAGGCCATACCCCTAGCCTTAAACAGCCGAACACCAACGCGTTACCGTCACAGTTTATACACCTGTCACTTACGACGGAGAGACAGGTGTTTAGACCATTCGTTGTACATACACACCTGCTACATATGTGTGACCTCCATACACACCTGCTACGTGTGTGTGACCTAATTGTCTGCTCCAAACGTTCGCTTTTTGACGCCATATTAATAAATAAACTAAGTTTGAATTCAAGCTTTCGCACACAGACAGTTTCTTGATGTGTAAACACACGTGTTACGGACCTGAATCCAGCGTCCGAGCACGGAGCAGTGACGACCGCGCCATCTGTGGGTCAGCTCCCGAAACCCCCTCCAAATGGACGACGACACCTGGTGAGGACGAGGTGTACTGGCCACGAGGACCAGTTTCCAGTCCTGTTCAGCTCACAACACAGCCGCCGCTGACCTCTGGTGAGGTGGTGCTCAGACGACAACGCCATCTATGGAGTAGATAGGTGGGCGTTTGGGTCTGAGCCTGTAAGTGAGGTGCTTTAGTGTGTCCCTGTTATTGATGACGTGTCTGCTTACAGAGTCGACCTGGGACTGCTGTAAGGAAAGTTGAGTCAGTCTACCCAAGGCAGCCGTCTCGACACCAAGTGTTTTGCTGCAGCAGCTGAAGAAGAACCAAGTACTTCAGAAGACCAAGTAGCCCTCGAAGGACGAGTCCTAGCAGTCCGAAACACCGGAGTCCGAGGAGGAATGTGGTGTGCTGGACTTGTGGGCAGAAAGGGCATGTAGCTGCTATGTGCCGAGGCAGAAGAGGTAACGGCGCTCGTAGGGAGGTGATGTTGATGAGCTGTGTGACACCACCAGCAGGAAGCCAGTCGACGACTACGCAGGAAGGACCAAGTTTGTTTTCCCCTCACACTTCAGGCGGGTATGTATCGAGTGATCATACTGGTAGATCAGTTGTAGTGCTCAGAGATAGTGGAGCAGCCCAGTCCCTGATCGTGAGAAGCTCGTTACCCGAGGGAGTAAGTGTGGGCGGGAGACAACAGGTTGTCCTGGTTGGGTTTCCTAGGACGCAGTATATCGCCCCCTTAGTGCCGGTACATCTCGACTCGCCTTACTTCAGCGGCACATGTGCATTGGCAGTAGTCGATACCCTCCCTGTAGCTGGGATTGACGTGGTACTAGCCAACGACTTGGTGACAGGTTGGAGCAACAATCATCCCAGGGTCACGGACGAGTCAGCCGGAACAGCAAGGTCTGAGGTAACAGCAGGCAGTGGTAATGTCCAGGTACAGTCAGACCCGGAATCAGGTAATGTGTTTAATCCTTCCTCTCGCCTACAGATCAACGACAGAGTCTACAGCATTATAGCAAAGTCTCCTGATTCTTCTCCCAATAAGGAACATGCGGTTAAGGTAGCGGAAGCTACTGAGCAAGAAGAGAGGTCTCGTGTGCAAGCACCCACGGATACCAACGAGTCTGGAGCGAAGGCGGATGTGTACTTGCGGTATGGCAAGGTACAGCGTTCATTGAACCGGCCAGAGATTCCCCAGACGTCAGAGGTATGTGAGGTATGTTCGAAAGGTCTAGTGCCCTCTTTGGTCCAAACCAGGCTAGTGGATATTGCCGGCTATGGACATGACAGGCTCAGGAAGCTTATCCCTCGGTTGGCCATATGTTTCTTAGCGGTGTTTTTTGTTCTCGTGTGTGTTCTCAGTAAGGACCAGTGGACGACCCGACAGATGATGGCTCCCTTGAACATCGAGAAGAGGTCCCAGGGATTGGTGATTTGCACTGCGAGTGTTGCAGTCAAAGGAGGGACCTGGAAGGTAATGGTAGATACAGGAGGTACGACATATGATAATATGAGTGACTATTTCCAACAGATTGACACCCCCCGTGTGATTGCTGAGCCTGGATTCAGCGTTATGCGGAATGTTGGTCGACCGGACGGTGGCAGAGCGACGATGGCAGATGCCATCTTCGGTGTGCAAGTAGCCCTGTTGGAACTAGGCGTGAGCCTGGTAGAGGCGTATGCAGTAAGTATTGACTTACCCACTGTCGCTATCACTCTGAATTATCAGACCCCTGTATTCCAGGTTCCGGTCTCCCTGAAGGACTACCGGACCGGTACTAGAAATGCCGTCTGTGATCAGCCATCATCGGTGCCACGACACAGGGAAGTGTCGAGTCACCCCAGATCGTGTCGATACCAATCCTTACTCGAGAGATGTGAGAATATGCCCCTGCTTGACATCGCAGTGGAGATGTGGGAAGTTGCAACAGGCAACCCATTGCCTACCATCTTCAAGTTTCATCTGTGCCAGAGTTGTCCAGTAGAACAGTTCTGTGGACAAGACAGCCTCATCACTCCAGTTCATAGTATACGTGAGTCTGTGTGGAGTTGTATCCACATACTAATTTGGTTTGTGTTTTTCTTTATAGAAACCCAAACCAAATCCTTTCTGGTGGGGAGGCGTTACGGACCCGAATCCAGCGTCCGAGCACGGAGCAGTGACGACCGCGCCATCTGTGGGTCGGCTCCCGAAACCCCCTCCAAATGGACGACGACACCTGGTGAGGACGAGGTGTACTGGCCACGAGGGCCAGTTTCCAGTCCTGTTCAGCTCACAACACAGCCGCCGCTGACCTCTGGTGAGGTGGTGCTCAGACGACAACGCCATCTATGGAGTAGATAGGTGGGCGTTTGGGTCTGAGCCTGTAAGTGAGGTGCTTTAGTGTGTCCCTGTTATTGATGACGTGTCTGCTTACAGAGTCGACCTGCGACTGCTGTAAGGGAAGTTGAGTCAGTCTACCCAAGGCAGCCGTCTCGACACCAAGTGTTTTGCTGCAGCAGCTGTGAGTCGCCCCCCGGATGAACACTGTGGTGTTACCCTGCCTGTGAAGTGGCAGATGAAGGATTGTCATACCCGGGACTGACTGGTGGAGACGCTTAACCACTGGGGTATTGTGGAAAGGAGAGTGATCTGTGGTATCACACGAGGCTCCTGACTAGGGCGCGACCCTAGTATCGCTCGTGGAGTGGCCTAACCAGCGTGGCTGGTTTGGAACCTGCCAGCTATCTGCTGGACTTGTGGTTGACGGCCTCCACGACGGTGCCCCCAGTGGAACTGTGTTTTGGCTGGCCTGTGGCCGGGGTAGACTCAAGATTCGCGAAGGATTCGTCGTGAGGCTACGAGAGCACCAAGAGCTTGGCACCGTGAACGTCCAGGGTCTTCAGAGGAGGACTACATAGTGTATATAATAGTGTTTATACCCCCCCCCCCCCGTGTAATCTTATATATATTTATTGGTGATGGTAATAATTATAATACGTTTTTGCCTTTCTTTCCCTTCCCCTTTTAATTTACTTGCGTTACGGATCACATCCCTTGAAAGCCACTACTGGCTTGGGGCCGGATACCCTTCCTCTAACGACATCAGAGTAAGAACCCAGTTGCGACCTGAGAGGGCCGTAACAACACGTTTTCCAGAGTATTTGGTTATTATGGTTCAATATGGTTCTTCCTAGCTAACAATGGGTTGTTAACAACCCAGAGGATGCTTGCAGCATCCAGCACAAGATCAAGATGACTGGTCATCTTGATCTTATCATCTCATCTTGATGGTCAGGAGAGGCCCAGGAGTCATCCAAATATGATAACCTTGTGGGATCAACAGGATGAGTCCTGCCCCCTTTGTTGGAGCACCTTCTATTGTAACTCATCACTGTTACTCTCTCTTATTGTAACTCATCACTGTTACTCTCTCTTATTGTAACTCATCACTGTTACTCTCTCACAGTAACTCATCACTGTTACTCTCTAGTAAGAACAACTGTACCAATACTCTTATGCTTCACTTATTATTTCATGTAATATAGACATAACAAGAATTTTCCCAAAGAATGTGTTCCTTCATGGTAACATTTGTGTCTGTAAGAGAACTTGTCCAAGTTTGGAGACCAGGGGCCAGATTCACGAAGCAGTTACGCAAGCACTTACGAACGTGTCCATCTTTCCTCAATCTTTGACGGTTTTGTTTACATATATTAAACGGTTTATAAGTATGAAAACTTGCCAATCAACTGTTGTTATTGTTATAAACAGCCTCCTGGTACTTCGGAGCTCATTAACTGTTTAATAATTGTAAACAAAGCTGCCAAAGATTGAGAAAAGATGGACAGGTTCGTAAGTGCTTACGTAACTGATTCGTGAATTTGGCCCGGAAGTCACTGACGATTTTTGTCACAACCACAACGCTGTAAATGCTTCACCCACACACTACGTATACAAATTATCGCCAACAAAACCTAAACGCCTAACCTAACCTATGCCTAACTATACATAGAATTTGTATGTATAATATTATTAATTTATATATGAGAAGAAACCAATTTTTAATACACAGTAAGTTAAAGTTGATGAATGCGTCTGGGGAGGACGGCCGCTGCTTTAACCAGCCTAGTGTGAGGACGGGTTGTCTGGGGTGGACGGCCGCTGCTTTAACCAGCCTAGTGTGAGGACGGGTTGTCTGGGGTGGACGGCCGCTGCTTTAACCAGCCTAGTGTGAGAACGGGTTGTCTGGGGAGGACGGCCGCTGCTTTAACCAGCCTAGTGTGAGAACGGGTTGTCTGGGGAGGACGGCCGCTGCTTTAACCAGCCTAGTGTGATGACGGGTTGTCTGGGGAGGACGGCCGCTGCTTTAACCAGCCTAGTGTGAGGACGGGTTGTCTGGGGAGGACGGCCGCTGCTTTAACCAGCCTAGTGTGAGGACGGGTTGTCTGGGGAAGACGGCCGCTGCTTTAACCAGCCTAGTGTGAGGACGGCCGCTGCTTTAACCAGCCTAGTGTGAGGACGGGTTGTCTGGGGAAGACGGCCGCTGCTTTAACCAGCTTAGTGTGAGGACGGGTTGTCTGGGGAGGACGGCCGCTGCTTTAACCAGCCTAGTGTGAGGACGGGTTGTCTGGGGTGGACGGCCGCTGCTTTAACCAGCCAAGTGTGAGGACGGGTTGAATAATCGTCAAAAGAACTGAAACGCCTAACCTAACCTAACCAATGAACATATATGCACAATACGCTAATATTCACCAATATTATTTTGTATCTGAGAAAATATTAATTTTGAGTGAAGAGCATTTCAAAATTTTTGAATGTGTCTTTGGGGTCAAGCGCTGGATGGAATGACCCTAGACTGAGCACGGGTTATTTAGAGGTTGGAGGCGCGTTAAGCACGTCTCCAGTTATAGATAATGTTATAATAAATGGTGGGCTTGCTATGGGGAAACTAGTGCTATTCAGGGGTAAGGTCAGTCAGAATAAAGATGTATCTATTTGGGGAGATCAGTAAGGCCCGGCCCCCATGGAAACTAGAAGTAGTGCTGACTACTTGGCTACACAACAAGGTCAGTCTAGGGAATGATCAAGATCTCCTACACAGGAAGAACGATACTCTTATAATTCATGTACTTATTTATTAGCCCCTTAACAACCCCCCATATACATTTACACCAATAACAATAATAATAATAACTTTACCACACTACCTTACGTTAAAAGCCTTGGTCCACATAAGCAGGATACAAGGTTTTACACTGAACACAAGCTAGGGTAAAGCTCTACTATTGAATAACTTGAAGTTAGAGTCAGCTTAGGGTAGGGGGACCACGTGGTTCCAATGGAACCCCAATTAGAATAACTAGTAATATAAACTCTAAAAACACCTACTACACACAAAATATACTACTCTACACATAGAACATGAGTATGCCAGAGATTGAATAATGTACTCAGTATATACTTATCTTGAACAAGACACCCCCTCCCCGCTCAGCTCGTTGTCGCCGTGTGGGGGCTTCGTGGGCGGCTGCCGGAGTATGATGCTCCTTGGGACAGTCCTCTGTCCTTTTCTAGCCTTGTGCTCCTGCTGCCGTCCTCTCCAATTCTGCTGGGCATCTTTTCCTTTTCCTTCTGTTTCGTTTTTCTCCCCCCTCTTCTCCTATCTGCTTGCCGTTTCCTGCCGACCTTTTGCTCGTTCTGGTTCTTCCCTTGGACTTCTTCTATTTTGACGCCCGGGTGCTTGAGGAGGCATACTCTTGCACCCGTAGAACTGTAGTACCCGACGTCGAGAGCGAGGGGAACCTTTTATTGTCAATCCCCCTTTCGTCACTGAACCCGGTCTCGACGGACTGTCGGTTTCTTAAGGTGGCGTTTGTGGGGCGTATACTCACGACGCACCCCTAGGAGGCCCCGACAAGATCGGCGATAGCTTCTTGTTGGGTGTCCTGCCTCTAATTGTGGCTCCATGGTGGGTGTGGGGGCACATTTGTGAATGAATTCTTCTTTTCGTCAAGATGGTAACCCCTGTTTCGGCTGCTTCTGGCTTACCTTCTCAGGCTCGTGGGGTGGGCGACCAAGTCCCCGAGTCGGTCCGTATTGGAAGACCGGGCTCTGTAGCCTCCGCTGCATTGGGCCCCGACCTTGCTCCTCCTTTGGCCTCTCTGACTCCTTCCCCTGGCTCCTCTCCCTCCTCTGTGGTTGGGTCGAGCCCCAGGCCCCCAGTGGTGACTACCTCGTCCCCTGGCGCGGCTCCTTCTCTAGTTGTAACTACTGTGCCTTTTAACCCCTCTCTCTCTGGGGGTTCTCACCGCCGTCCTCGTCACGGCCGCCCTCGCTCGATTCCTTCCAGTTCTGCTACCTATCAAGCCTTGTTTGGTCCCGCTTCGTGGGCCAAATATTTTGATCTCCTCCCTCTTGATTCTGCGCCTCCTGACAATTTCTCCCTCCATCGACATCTCATTGATTCCGTGGATGCCTCCATTACTTTCAACCCCACTCGTCTCGGTACACGTGTCGTTGCTGCTCCTTCTCAGGATGCTGCTTCCCGCTTGGCTGCCTTATCCTGCCTTGGCGAGATCCCCGTTCGGGTCTCGAAGAACGCTCAGTTGAATGCCAGTGTTGGCACTATTTTGCTCCCGCCCCATGTTGCGACCGGTGTTCGGGACCTGCGCGACTGCCACGACGATATTCGACATATCCTCGCTGCCCAGGGCCATTCTATTCTCCAGGTGGACACGTTTACTCGTCCCCCTCGTGGTAGTCGCCGTCAACCCCTCCGGGTTGTGAAGATTACCTTTGATGGTAGGTCCCTTCCACCCTCTGTCATTCTTGCTGGTGCCAGGTGCTCTGTCCAGGAGTACATTCCTTCTCCTCGGCTCTGCAACAAGTGCTGGAGGTTTGGGCATGGTGCCCTCCACTGCTCCGGGACTGTCTCTCTCTGTCCTTTGTGTGGTGGCGAAGGTCACTCTAAGTCGGAGTGCACTTCTCCCCAGGCTCGTTGCCTCAACTGCGGTGAGGCCCATCCTACCTTCTCCCGTGCGTGTGTCCATTACAAGCTTGAGGCAGCCTTCCTCAACCTGAAGCACCGGGAGCGTTTATCTTTTCCTGAGGCGAGGCGCCAGGTTCGCCGGCTCCCGCCTTATGCTAATATCTCTTATGCTCGCGTGTTGCGCTTTTCCTCTCCTCGTCCTTCCCGCCTTCCTCAGACTCACAACCGTTTCCGGGCCTTGGACCCTGATGCGCCCACTGCCCCCTCCTCTGTTCCTTTGGGTTCTCTCCCGAAGGATCCTCCTCCTGGTCCTCTGTCTGGGGTTCCCCTTCCTTCTACCCGGTCTGTCGTGTCTTCTGTGTCTTCTTCCTCGTCCCCCTCCGATCCTCCTTCCCATCCTCTTCCTCCATCTATCGGCTCTCCCCACCGCCTGTCGGTGCGGGCGGATGTCCATCGCTCTCCTAACGGCCGTCGTGTGTGCTCTCGTTTGGCTTCTCCTGTTGAGACACTGGAATCCGTTGCCCGGTACGTAGTTGCTGGGACACCGGTCTCTTTACGTCAGAAGCGTAAGCCTGGCTCCTCTCCTTCCTCTTCCCCGGCGGGTAAGAAGGCTTCGCTTTCTTCCTCAGCTCCTCCTTCTGGCTCTGTTGCTCCTTCCCCTCCCGTTTCAGTGCTTGCGCCCCCTGTTCCTGCTATGGAGGTTTCTTTGGCCCCTGCTTCCCTTTCGGTTGCTGCTCTTGCTGGGGTGCGCTCCCCTCTTTCTACTCCCCCTCTTCCTGCTGCTGTCCTTGACTGCTCCTCTCCGTTGTCTCCTCCTCTTCCTCCTCCTCCTCCGGACCCTGCCCGCCCACCTCTGATCTGTTCTCCCGTTTCCTTCCCTCCGTCTTTGCTCAGTTTACCCATGCCCCCTAACCCTGACTTTGCTGACCCTGATCCCGACCCTGATATTCTTTAACGTGCTCTTTTGCTCTTTCGCCTTTGTTTCTTCCGTGTTCTCTGTTTTTGTCCTTTCTCTTCTCGTCGTTGTCCATTCTTCAATGGAACGTTCGAGGTTATTACGCTAATTTCCTCGAACTCCAACTTCTGATTTCGCGGTTTTCGCCCCTTTGTGTCTGTCTCCAGGAGCCAATGCTTGGTGCTCGTCCTGGTCGTTTTCGTGGCTATTCCTTTCTCTCCCCCCCCCCCAGCCAATGCTGGGGCTTCTAATTCTTCTGCTCTCTTGATTCGGGCTGATGTTCCCTTTGTTCCTTTACTTTTTCCTTCGCCTCTCCATTGTTCTGCTGCTCGTATCTTTGTGGGGAAATGGTACACAGTTTGTTCCATTTATCTCCCCCCGAGTGTCCCGCTCTCTCTTCCTGATTTGAAACACCTCCTAGACTCCTTGCCGGAGCCTGTGCTCCTGCTGGGTGACTTCAATTGTCGTCATTCTCTTTGGGGTGACGTTCTGACGAATACCCGGGGTCGCCTCCTTGAGCCGTTTCTCCTCTCTTCTTCCCTGTCTCTTCTGAATTCTGGTGAGCCCACTCATTTGGACTCTCGGACTCGCACCCTTTCTTGTCTTGATCTTTCTCTCTGCTCTTCTTCTCTTTACTTAGATTTCACGTGGCAGGTTCTTGATGACCTCCATGGAAGTGATCATTTCCCCATCCTTGTTTCCTTTTTCTCTTTTCGCCCTTCCCTCTCTTTCCCTAGGTGGCAGTTTGCTAAGGCCGACTGGACCCTATTTACCCTCAGTGCTGCTCTCTCTGACCTCTCCCTTCTGCCTCTCTCTCGCGCTCTCCTCCTTTTTCATGACACTGTCTTCAACGCTGCCCTCCGCTCTATTCCTCGCTCTTCCTCTCGGGGTCCACGGAAGTGCGTTCCCTGGTGGAATGCGGACTGTGCTCGGGCTGTCCGCTGTAAGCGTGCAGCCTGGAAGAGGCACCGCCGTAGGCAGACGACCGATTCTTTTCTTTTCTTTCGGAAAGCGAGTGTGGTGGCCCGTAGGGCCATCCGTATGGCTAAACGTGAATGTTGGGCATCTTATGTCTCAACAATTACGTCCGAAACCCCTCTGGCCCAGATCTGGAAGCGTATCCGCAAGATAGCGGGTAAGTTCGTTCCCGATGTTTCACCGGTCCTTCACCTCCATGATACTCTTGTGGCAGACCCGTTGCAGGTCGCTTCCGAACTGGGTTCCCACTTTTCTTCTGTTAGCTCTGGTCTTCATCTTCCCCAATCTTTCCTTCTTCGTAAACCTGTCCTTGAGTCTCGTCCTTTAGATTTCTGCACTCATCTTCGGCTTCCCTATAATGATCCCTTCTCTCTCTCTGAACTTCGTTCTGCCCTGGCCCTCTGCGATTCTACGGCGGCGGGCTCCGATGGTATTCATTATGAGATGCTTCGCCATCTCCCTCCGAGCACGTCTCAGTATTTACTGAGTCTGTATAATCGGATCTGGGAGTCGTCGTCAGTCCCTGAGGACTGGCTCGATGCCGTTGTCCTCCCTGTTCGCAAACCGTGGTCTCTGGGTACTTCCCCTAAGGACTTTCGCCCTATTGCTCTCACAAGTTGTGTCTGCAAACTCTTTGAACGTATGGTTAACGTTCGTCTGATGTGGTTCCTGGAACACCATCACCTCCTCTCCCCTTCTCAATTTGGTTTCCGCAAGTGCCGCAGCACGACAGATGTCCTGGTGAACTTGGAGGTCTATATTCGTACTGCTTTTGCTGCGAAGACCTCCGTTGTTGCCGTCCTTTTTGACCTAGAAAAGGCTTACAACACCACTTGGCGTTATCATATCCTATCTCAACTTCATTCTTTTGGCCTTCGTGGTCATCTCCCTCTCTTTCTCTGCAGCTTCCTCTCTCGTCGTTCCTTTCGGGTGCGCCTTAGTACCGCTCTCTCTCCCTCTTTTCAGCAATACGAAGGTGTGCCCCAGGGTAGTGTTCTGAGCACTACTCTTTTTCTGGTTGCCCTCAATGGTCTTCTTTCCTCTCTTCCTTCTGGTGTCTTCTCTGCTCTCTATGTCGATGATCTTACCCTTTGTTGTCAGGGTGATGATTCGCCTCTCCTTCAACGCCGGCTTCAGCTTGCAATTGATGCCGTGTCGTCTTGGGCCACAGATCATGGCTTCAAGTTCTCTACTTCTAAGACTTGTGCCATGACTTTTACGCGGAAACGGGTTGTTCTTCGTCCCTCTTTGTCACTTTATGGTCATCCCCTTGAATACAAAGATTCCGCGAAGCTTTTGGGGTTATTCCTTGACACTCGTTTGTCTTGGTCTCCCCATATCTCTTACCTCCGTGTTGAGTGCTCTAAGGCCCTTACCCTCCTTTGGGTCTTGTCCCATACTTCTTGGGGGGCAGATAGGCGCACTCTCCTTGCTTTACATTCCTCTCTCGTCCTGTCTAAGCTCGATTATGGTTGCCCTGCTTACTCGTCTGCTTCTCCTTCTACTCTTCGCCGTCTTGATGCTTTGCACCATACTGGGTTGCGCCTCAGTTCTGGTGCCTTTCGTTCGACTCCCATCCTTAGCTTGTATGTTGACACTGGCTTCCTGTCTCTCCAGGACCGCCGTGATCGCTACTGTCTTCGCTATCTTGCGCGGTCCTTGCAACATCCTTCCTCTCGCCTCTGTCGTGCTTTAACTTTTACCCCTCCTGCGGTTCCTGTTCCTCTTCACCACCTCCCTCTTTCTGTCCGGTTATCTCGCCTACAGGATTCTCTCTCCGTTCGTATTTCTGATGTTTCTCCTCGTGTTGTTCCTTCTTTGCCCCCGTGGAGGGTCCCTCTTCCGCGGTTTTGTACTTCCTTGACCCGTATCACTAAAGCTTTTACCCCTCCTACGGTTCTAAAACGCCTTTTCCTCGAGCACTTTTCTTCTCACTCCCGCTCCGTTTCTGTCTTCACCGATGGGTCTAAGTCAGCGGACGGTGTTGGCTACTCTGTTGTTTTTCCTGATCGCACTTATATGTGTCGCTTGCCTCCGGAGACCAGCATCTTTACAGCGGAACTTTATGCTATTCTCTATGCTCTTCGTCTCCTGCTTTCTCGTTGTCAGTCTTCTTTTGTGGTTGTTGTTGACTCTCGTAGTGCCCTCATGGCTCTCGGGTTCTTTAATCCGGTTCATCCAGTAGTTGTCGAGATCCAGCATTGGCTGTTTCTCGTTCACAGTAAATTTAAGTCGGTCGAGTTTTGTTGGGTTCCCAGCCATATTGGTGTGTCTTTAAATGAGCGTGCGGATGCTGCCGCTAAGGAAGCTGTCCGCTCTTGTCCCATCTCTCGTAAAGGCATTCCGTATTCCGACTTTTACCCGGTTATCCATTCCTCAGTCCTTACCCGTTGGCAGGCTTCTTGGTTGTCTGTTACTGGTAACAAGCTACGTACTCTTAAATGTTGTGTTTCCTCGTGGCCGTCCTCCTTCCACCGTAACCGGCGGTGGGAAACAGCTCTGGCGAGGTTGCGTATTGGCCATACTCGCTTAACCCATGGTCACTTGATGGAGCGCCGCCCTGCTCCTTATTGTCCTAGTTGCATTGTCCCTCTTACGGTCGTGCATGTCCTTCTTGAATGTCCTGACTTCCAGGACGAGCGTGTGTCTTGCTTTCCGACCGCCCCTCGCGGTCACCTCTCCCTCGATAGAATTCTTGGTGACTCGGATACTTTTGATATCGTTCGCCTTATGCGTTTTTGTTCTCGTATTGGCATCCTTGGTGATATTTAGCGCCCTCTGATTATTTTGCGTACTTGATGGTGCTACATAGCCTTCCCGGTTTGGTGCCTTCTTTTGATAATTACTTACTTACCTTGTGGTTACCATGTGGTACCTTGTGGTTACCATGTGGGACCTTGTGGTTACCTTGTGGTTACCTTGTGGTTACCTTGTGGTTACCATGTAGTTACCATGTGGTACCTGGTGGTTACCTTGTGGTACCTTGTGGTTACCATGTGGTTACCTTGTGGTTACCTTGTGGTTACCTTGTGGTTACCATGTAGTTACCATGTGGTACCTGGTGGTTACCTTGTGGTACCTTGTGGTTACCATGTGGTACCTTGTGGTTACCATGTGGTTACCATGTGGTTACCTTGTGGTTACCATGTGGTTACCATGTGGTACCTTGTGGTTACCTTGTGGTTACCATGTGGTTATCATGTGGTACCTTGTGGTTACCTTGTGGTTACCATGTGGTAACCATGTGGTATTTTGTGGTTACCATGTGGTACCTTGTGGTTACCATGTGGTTACCATGTGGTTACCTTGTGGTTACCATGTGGTTACCATGTGGTACCTTGTGGTTACCTTGTGGTTACCATGTGGTTACCCTGTGATACCTTGTGGTTACCTTGTGGTTACCTTGTGGTTACCTTGTGGTTACCATGTGGTACCTTGTGGTACCTTGTGGTTACCTTGTGGTACCTTGTGGTTACCATGTGGTACCTTGTGGTTACCTTGTGGTACCTTGTGGTTACCTTGTGGTACCTTGTGGTTACCATGTGGTTACCTTGTGGTTACCTTGTGGTTACCATATGGTACCTTGTGGTTACCTTGTGGTTACCATATGGTACCTTGTGGTTACCTTGTGGTTACCATGTGGTTACCCTGTGATACCTTGTGGTTACCTTGTGGTTACCTTGTGGTTACCTTGTGGTTACCATGTGGTACCTTGTGGTACCTTGTGGTTACCTTGTGGTACCTTGTGGTTACCATGTGGTACCTTGTGGTTACCTTGTGGTACCTTGTGGTTACCTTGTGGTACCTTGTGGTTACCATGTGGTTACCTTGTGGTTACCTTGTGGTTACCATATGGTACCTTGTGGTTACCATATGGTACCTTGTGGTTACCTTGTGGTTACCATATGGTACCTTGTGGTACCTTGTGGTTACCTTGTGGTTACCTTGTGGTACCTTGTGGTTACCTTGTGGTTACCATATGGTACTTTGTGGTTACCCTGTGGTACCTTGTGGTTACCTTGTGGTTACCTTGTGGTTACCATATGGTACCTTGTGGTTACCATATGGTACCTTGTGGTTACCTTGTGGTTACCTTGTGGTTACCATATGGTACCTTGTGGTTACCTTGTGGTTACCCTGTGGTACCTTGTGGTTACCTTGTGGTACCTTGTGGTTACCTTGTGGTTACCCTGTGGTACCTTGTGGTTACCTTGTGGTACCTTGTGGTTACCTTGTGGTTACCTTGTGGTACCTTGTGGTTACCTTGTGGTTACCTTGTGGTTACCATATGGTACCTTGTGGTTACCTTGTGGTTACCCTGTGGTACCTTGTGGTTACCTTGTGGTACCTTGTGGTTACCTTGTGGTTACCCTGTGGTACCTTGTGGTTACCCTGTGGTACCTTGTGGTACCTTGTGGTTACCTTGTGGTTACCATATGGTACCTTGTGGTTACCATATGGTACCTTGTGGTTACCTTGTGGTTACCTTGTGGTTACCATATGGTACCTTGTGGTTACCCTGTGGTACCTTGTGGTTACCTTGTGGTACCTTGTGGTTACCTTGTGGTACCTTGTGGTTACCTTGTGGTACCTTGTGGTTACCTTGTGGTTACCTTGTGGTTACCATGTGGTTACCTTGTGGTTACCTTGTGGTACCTTGTGGTTACCTTGTGGTACCTTGTGGTTACCATATGGTACCTTGTGGTTACCCTGTGGTACCTTGTGGTTACCTTGTGGTTACCATATGGTACCTTGTGGTTACCTTGTGGTTACCTTGTGGTTACCTTGTGGTTACCTTGTGGTTACCTTGTGGTTACCATGTGGTTACCTTGTGGTTACCTTGTGGTTACCATGTGGTACCTTGTGGTTACCTTGTGGTTACCTTGTGGTTACCATATGGTACCTTGTGGTTACCTTGTGGTTACCTTGTGGTACCTTGTGGTACCTTGTGGTTACCATGTGGTTACCTTGTGGTTACCTTGTGGTTACCATGTGGTTACCTTGTGGTTACCTTGTGGTTACCTTGTGGTTACCCTGTGGTACCTTGTGGTTACCTTGTGGTACCTTGTGGTACCTTGTGGTTACCATGTGGTTACCTTGTGGTTACCTTGTGGTTACCTTGTGGTTACCATGTGGTTACCTTGTGGTTACCTTGTGGTTACCATGTGGTTACCTTGTGGTTACCTTGTGGTTACCATGTGGTACCTTGTGGTTACCTTGTGGTTACCTTGTGGTTACCATATGGTACCTTGTGGTTACCTTGTGGTTACCTTGTGGTACCTTGTGGTACCTTGTGGTTACCATGTGGTTACCTTGTGGTTACCTTGTGGTTACCATATGGTACCTTGTGGTTACCTTGTGGTTACCTTGTGGTTACCATATGGTACCTTGTGGTTACCTTGTGGTTACCTTGTGGTACCTTGTGGTACCTTGTGGTTACCATGTGGTTACCTTGTGGTTACCTTGTGGTTACCTTGTGGTACCTTGTGGTTACCTTGTGGTACCTTGTGGTTACCTTGTGGTTACCTTGTGGTTACCATGTGGTTACCTTGTGGTTACCATGTGGTTACCTTGTGGTACCTTGTGGTTACCTTGTGGTTACCTTGTGGTTACCATGTGGTTACCTTGTGGTTACCATGTGGTTACCTTGTGGTACCTTGTGGTTACCTTGTGGTACCTTGTGGTTACCTTGTGGTACCTTGTGGTTACCATGTGGTACCTTGTGGTTACCTTGTGGTACCTTGTGGTTACCTTGTGGTACCTTGTGGTTACCTTGTGGTTACCTTGTGGTACCTTGTGGTTACCTTGTGGTACCTTGTGGTTACCTTGTGGTTACCATGTGGTACCTTGTGGTACCTTGTGGTTACCTTGTGGTTACCTTGTGGTTACCTTGTGGTACCTTGTGGTTACCTTGTGGTACCTTGTGGTTACCTTGTGGTACCTTGTGGTTACCTTGTGGTACCTTGTGGTTACCTTGTGGTTACCTTGTGGTACCTTGTGGTTACCTTGTGGTACCTTGTGGTTACCTTGTGGTACCTTGTGGTTACCTTTTGGTACCTTGTGGTTACCTTGTGGTTACCTTGTGGTTACCATGTGGTACCTTGTGGTACCTTGTGGTACCTTGTGGTACCTTGTGGTTACCTTGTGGTACCTTGTGGTTACCTTGTGGTTACCATGTGGTACCTTGTGGTACCTTGTGGTACCTTGTGGTTACCTTGTGGTTACCTTGTGGTTACCTTGTGGTACCTTGTGGTACCTTGTGGTTACCTTGTGGTTACCTTGTGGTACCTTGTGGTTACCATATGGTACCTTGTGGTACCTTGTGGTTACCATGTGGTACCTTGTGGTTACCTTGTGGTTACCTTGTGGTACCTTGTGGTTACCTTGTGGTACCTTGTGGTACCTTGTGGTACCTTGTGGTTACCTTGTGGTACCTTGTGGTTACCTTGTGGTACCTTGTGGTTACCTTGTGGTTACCTTGTGGTTACCTTGTGGTACCTTGTGGTTACCTTGTGGTACCTTGTGGTTACCATGTGGTTACCTTGTGGTACCTTGTGGTTACCATGTGGTACCTTGTGGTTACCTTGTGGTTACCTTGTGGTTACCATGTGGTTACCTTGTGGTTACCTTGAGGTTACCTTGTGGTTACCTTGTGGTACCTTGTGGTACCTTGTGGTACCTTGTGGTTACCTTGTGGTTACCTTGTGGTTACCTTGTGGTTACCTTGTGGTACCTTGTGGTACCTTGTGGTTACCTTGTGGTACCTTGTGGTACCTTGTGGTTACCATGTGGTACCTTGTGGTTACCTTGTGGTTACCTTGTGGTTACCTTGTGGTTACCTTGTGGTTACCTTGTGGTACCTTGTGGTTACCTTGTGGTTACCTTGTGGTTACCTTGTAGTTACCTTGTGGTTACCTTCTGGTACCTTGTGGTACCTTGTGGTTACCTTGTGGTACCTTGTGGTTACCATGTGGTACCTTGTGGTTACCTTGTGGTACCTTGTGGTTACCATGTGGTACCTTGTGGTTACCTTGTGGTACCTTGTGGTTACCATGTGGTACCTTGTGGTTACCTTGTGGTTACCTTGTGGTTACCATGTGGTTACCTTGTGGTTACCTTGTGGTTACCTTGTGGTTACCTTGTGGTTACCATGTGGTTACCTTGTGGTTACCTTGTGGTACCTTGTGGTTACCTTGTGGTTACCTTGTGGTACCTTGTGGTACCTTGTGGTTACCTTGTGGTACCTTGTGGTTACCTTGTGGTACCTTGTGGTTACCTTGTGGTTACCTTGTGGTTACCTTGTGGTACCTTGTGGTACCTTGTGGTTACCATGTGGTACCTTGTGGTTACCTTGTGGTTACCTTGTGGTTACCTTGTGGTTACCTTGTGGTTACCTTGTGGTACCTTGTGGTTACCTTGTGGTTACCTTGTGGTACCTTGTGGTACCTTGTGGTACCTTGTGGTTACTTTGTGTTTACCTTGTGGTTACCTTGTGGTACCTTGTGGTTACCTTGTGGTAACCTTGTGGTTACCTTGTGGTACCTTGTGGTACCTTGTGGTACCATGTGGTTACCATGTGGTACCTTGTGGTTACCTTGTGGTAACCTTGTGGTTACCTTGTGGTTACCTTGTGGTTACCTTGTGGTACCTTGTGGTTACCTTGTGGTTACCTTGTGGTACCTTGTGGTACCTTGTGGTTACCTTGTGGTACCTTGTGGTTACCATATGGTACCTTGTGGTTACCTTGTGGTTACCATGTGGTTACCTTGTGGTTACCTTGTGGTACCTTGTGGTACCTTGTGGTTACCTTGTGGTACCTTGTGGTTACCTTGTGGTACCTTGTGGTACCTTGTGGTTACCTTGTGGTACCTTGTGGTACCTTGTGGTTACCATGTGGTACCTTGTGGTTACCATGTGGTTACCTTGTGGTTACCTTGTGGTTACCTTGTGGTTACCTTGTGGTTACCTTGTGGTTACCATGTGGTACCTTGTGGTTACCTCGTGGTTACCTTGTGGTTACCTTGTGGTACCTTGTGGTTACCTTGTGGTACCTTGTGGTACCTTGTGGTTACCTTGTGGTTACCATGTGGTACCTTGTGGTTACCTTGTGGTTACCTTGTGGTTACCTTGTGGTTACCATGAGGTTACCATGTGGTACCTTGTGGTTACCATGTGGTTACCTTGTGGTTACCTTGTGGTTACCTTGTGGTTACCATATGGTACCTTGTGGTTACCTTGTAGTTACCTTGTGGTTACCTTGTGGTACCTTGTGGTACCTTGTGGTTACCATGTGGTACCTTGTGGTACCTTGTGGTTACCTTGTGGTACCTTGTGGTTACCATATGGTACCTTGTGGTTACCTTGTGGTTACCTTGTGGTTACCTTGTGGTTACCATGTGGTTACCATGTGGTACCTTGTGGTTACCATGTGGTACCTTGTGGTTACCTTGTGGTTACCATATGGTACCTTGTGGTTACCTTGTGGTTACCTTGTGGTTACCTTGTGGTACCTTGTGGTACCTTGTGGTTACCTTGTGGTACCTTGTGGTTACCTTGTGGTACCTTGTGGTACCTTGTGGTTACCTTGTGGTACCTTGTGGTACCTTGTGGTTACCTTGTGGTACCTTGTGGTTACCATGTGGTTACCATGTGGTACCTTGTGGTTACCTTGTGGTTACCTTGTGGTTACCATGTGGTTACCATGTGGTACCTTGTGGTTACCATGTGGTACCTTGTGGTTACCTTGTGGTTACCTTGTGGTTACCTTGTGGTACCTTGTGGTTACCTTGTGGTTACCATGTGGTACCTTGTGGTACCTTGTGGTTACCTTGTGGTTACCTTGTGGTTACCTTGTGGTACCTTGTGGTTACCTTGTGGTTACCTTGTGGTTACCTTGTGGTACCTTGTGGTTACCTTGTGGTTACCTTGTGGTTACCTTGTGGTACCTTGTGGTTACCTTGTGGTTACCATGTGGTACCTTGTGGTACCTTGTGGTTACCTTGTGGTTACCTTGTGGTTACCTTGTGGTTACCTTGTGGTACCTTGTGGTTACCTTGTGGTTACCTTGTGGTTACCTTGTGGTACCTTGTGGTACCTTGTGGTTACCATGTGGTACCTTGTGGTACCTTGTGGTTACCATATGGTACCTTGTGGTTACCTTGTGGTTACCTTGTGGTTACCTTGTGGTACCTTGTGGTTACCATGTGGTACCTTGTGGTACCTTGTGGTTACCTTGTGGTACCTTGTGGTTACCTTGTGGTTACCATGTGGTACCTTGTGGTACCTTGTGGTTACCTTGTGGTTACCATGTGGTACCTTGTGGTACCTTGTGGTTACCTTGTGGTACCTTGTGGTTACCTTGTGGTTACCATGTGGTACCTTGTGG
>NC_091185.1:7367978-7647978 GCF_040958095.1 Procambarus clarkii
CTCTGATTAGTTCTTGTGTGGTGAAGGGACAGTCACATTCGTCATTTATAGCTATGCTCTCATGAATGACTGTCAACCTCTCTTGTTTTAATTGTTCTTGCTGCCTTCTGACCATTGCAGGAAGCTGATATGAAGCTGTGCAAGTCTCTCAGCCTCCTGCAATGGTTGAATACATGTCTGTGGCCGGGCTGGTCGACCTGATATAGTTTTAATCTGGCCCCATATCTTGCCAAGACTACTATGTTCATTTAGAGTTTGACACCACTCAAACCATCTTGCCTCCTTTACTTCTCTAGAAACTCGTCTGGCTTCAGATATCACCGCTCTTAGCAGAGTTCTTCCTTCTGGTGTGGGGTTTCTCTTTAGATGTTTTCTGAAGATGTTGACTCTGTGGTTTTGTTCTTTAACTTCATTACTATAGAACCAATAGTTCTTTCGTTTTGTTTCCTGGGATAATGATTGGAATAGCTTTGTTTGCAGCAGCTGCAATGGCTTCCTGCAGATTGGTCTCGTGTATGTTCAAATCCTCAGGTGGCGTGTATGTTGCATGCCATTTTTCAAGTTCCTCCTCTTTTATATATATTCCAATTGGCCTTTTTTAAATTCCACCTAGGTTGTGCAGGTGGTGTAGGAGGTCGTGCCAGGTTTAGTGTCGTGACAGTAGCATAGTGGTCACTGGTGATCACCGGGTCTACTTCCCACGTCGCCTGTTGCTGGAGTGCTGTTGAGATGAATGTAAGATCAAGGGAACCTCCTAGAATGTGATTGGGTTCCCCAGTGTTGAGAAGTGTAATTTCAGGTACTTCTCGCAGAGCTGCAGCTAAATGGCGCCCATCTGCATTGGCTGGCCCAGTCGCACCTAACTCTTGATGATGAGCATTAAAATCCCCAGCAATAATTACATTTTCCTGCGTGGCCAAGGCAAGCACTGCCTCTGCTTCTAGTTTACGTCTAGGGGGCTTGTAGACGTTGTATATGAGGAGCTCAATATTAGCCATATTCACTGTTACTGCTAATACCTCTACTCCATCCCCACATGAAACTGGGTCTATTTTCTTGCTGGGTATGGTGTTCCTGACTAGGGTCATTAACCCTCTTTGTCTCCCCTGCTCATACGGTATAACATAGTGCTGATATCCAGCTAACCTGACGGATTTCGTGGCTGGGAAAAGTTTCTTCCAAAACGATTATATCTGCTTTCGTGCTGATTGCAGCCTCCTGAAGGGTGTGGTTTTTATTTCCAAGACCTTGTATGTTCCACTGCAGTATTCGTAATGGCCAGACGACGGGTTCGGTTGGTTTTGTCTGTTCTATTAGAACTCCTCTTCGGAATCGACGTCTATATTCTCCACCTTGCAAGTTATGTCGCTGCAAATCAGATTGCACTGATTGCTCGCGGTCATCCCCTGCATTGTTGGAATCTATGCATCCCTTTTGTCTATCACTTTGCTGGTGGTATTGCTGCATATTGGGCTGCATTAATTGTTCATGCCTGCCTCTTGTGTTGTTGGAACCTGTGCATCTCTGCTGTCCAATACGTCTTTGTTGGAGTTGTTTGCATATCAGGCCACATTGGCTGTTGTTGTCTGTCTCTTGTGCTGTAAGATTCTGTTGATCTTGGGTGGTCAGTGCTTCTTGCAGTTGTTGTTGTAAATGTTGATGTTCTGGTGTCTTGACTACCCGACTGTTGTTGGTAGTCTGTATGTCCGTGTTGCGTTGTTTGTCCTCTCGTGCTCCGTCTTGTCTCAGACTGTCTATTTCTCGTGTAACTGTGGTCTGCTGCACGATCTTGTCCATTATCACACAAGTGATGTCTTGAGTCTGTTGCTGCGAGGCGTTCTGCGTCATCTGTAGGCAATTAATAATGGTTTCTGCCATGATCTTCACCATGTTTTTCAGCTGGACCTCGGTGGTAAAACTATATATCTGTAGTGTTGATTCCGAAAGTAATTGTTTTTTGCTCTTTTGCATTTGCTGTATTTCTGCAGCACTTTTGTGTATTTTCTGATTTGGAATTAATAGATTCGGGAAATTTTGCTCTGTGAGAGTGTGTGTGTGTTGTGGCTGTGCACGAGTGTTCCAGACGTTGGTGTTGGTGTATGTAGTGCTGGTCTGTGTGTTTATCCTGGCCTCAGCTGTCTGCACTTTTTCTTTCCGTGTAGAGCAGGTTGTGTTCCAGGCATAATGTTTGCCTCCACAACTTGGACATTTGGCTGTTGTGGCCTGGTTTGCCTTGTGCTTGGCTATACAGTCTTTGGTTGGATGTCTCAGGCTGCACACTCCACATCTCTCCTGTCTGGTGCAGCGTGATTGATGGTGGCCGTATTTCTGACACCTGAAGCAGCGCAGGGGTTCTGGGACGTATGGTCTCTGTCGGTATGTTCCCCAATTTCCAAGACTGAATATTTCTGGCATATGTCCCATGACGGTCACCAGAACCTGACGTGTCGCTGCCTTGTCTACTTTTGTGCGGCATCGTTTCGCATTCAGGAGTTGCTAGTGTTATAGCACTGGATCCAGGGGAAAGTCGATTGGGTATCCCAAAAGCACGATTCGTGTGCGTCTTTCTGAAGGGTCCAGCTTTACCAAGCATACAGGTTTCCCTTGCAGGACTCTTACTTTTTCTAAGTAATTTGCAGTCTGTTGGTCTTGTGGTGTCATTATTATTTCTCCTTTCAGGTTGACTGTAATGGAAAGTTTGAGCTCTGGTTGTTCTGTTTCCATTGCCGTTACTACTCCATATGCTGTAGGAAAGTGGTCTGTCTGCATTATCTTGAATTTTGGAAGATGTGCAGAGGCTGGCGATGTCTGGTGTGAGACTGTTGGTGTCCTCTCCTGTCTCATACTGTCGCCTTGACCCATGGTGTATTCTACACTTTCACAAAGTTGACACATGGTGTATTTTACACTTTCACAAAGTTGACACATGGTGTATTTTACACTTTCACAAAGTTGACACATGGTGTATTTTACACTTTCACAAAGTTGACACATGGTGTATTTTACACTTTCACAAAGTTGACCCATGGTGTATTCTACACTTTCACAAAGTTGATACATGGCGTATTCTACACTTTCACAAAGTTGACACATGGTGTATTTTACACTTTCACAAAGTTGACACATGGTGTATTCGACACATAAAAAATTGAGAGATGTATTCGACATCTGAGTTTTGAGATAGCTGCTAAACACCCTTCTATCCCGGGGCGTATTCTGGCCACCATACCATCACATCGTCGTGACCTGGAGCGACACAATGTCTCACACAGGCAAAGCAACTCGACACAGCTGGACAATGACACGTCTAATGGCTCTATTAAAGCAGTATTTACTTGGCACTTTCCTTATCCCAATTTAACTTCAATTTTTTTTAAGTCTTACTCAAAGAAGTTGAGGTCACTCGCCCCAGTTGGCAGCTTCATTTCCAGCTGCTTGGTGTTGTGGTTTTGTGGGAGGGTTGTAGGAGGGTTGTGGGAGGGTTGTAGGAGGGTTGTGGGAGGGTTGTGCGAAGGTTGTAGAAGGGTTGTGAGAGGGTTGTAGGAGGGTTGTGGGAGGGTTGTAGGAGGGTTGTGGGAGGGTAGTGCGAAGGTTGTAGGAGGGTTGTGGGAGGGTTGTAGGAGGGTTGTGCGAAGGTTGTAGGAGGGTTGTGGGAGGGTAGTGCGAAGGTTGTAGGAGGGTTGTGCGAAGGTTGTAGGAGGGTTGTGGGAGGGTTGTGCGAAGGTTGTAGGAGGGTTGTGCGAAGGTTGTAGGAGGGTAGTGCGAAGGTTGTAGGAGGGTTGTGGGAGGGTTGTAGGAGGGTTGTGGGAGGGTTGTGCGAAGGTTGTAGGAGGGTTGTGGGAGGGTAGTGCGAAGGTTGTAGGAGGGTTGTGCGAAGGTTGTAGGAGGGTTGTGGGAGGGTTGTGCGAAGGTTGTAGGAGGGTTGTGCGAAGGTTGTAGGAGGGTTGTGGGAGGGTTGTGCGAAAGTTGTAGGAGGGTTGTGGAAGGATTGTAGGAGGGTTGTGTGAGGGTTGTAGGAGGGTTGTGGGAGGGTTGTGTGAGGAGTGTAGGAGGGTTGTGCGAAGGTTGTAGGAGGGTTGTGAGAGGGGTTGTAGGGGGGTTATGGGAGAGTTGTAGGAGGGTTGTGAGAGGGGTTGTGGGAGGGTTGTGGGAGGGGTAGTGGGAGGGGTTCTAGGAGGGTTGTAGGATGGTTGTGGGGGAGTTGTAGGAGGGTTGTAGGAGGGTTGTAGGAGGGTTGTGGGGGGTTGTAGGAGGGTTGTAGGATGGTTGTGGGGGGGATTGTAGGGAGGATGTAGGAGGGTTGTTGGAGGGTTGTGGGAGTATTGCAGGAGTGTTGTAGGAGGGTTGTGGGAGGATTATAGAAGGGTTGTGGGAGGGTTGCAGGAAGGTTGTTTGAGGGTTGTAGGAGGGTTGTGGGAGGGTTGTAGGAGGGTTGTGGGAGGGTTGTGGGAGGGGTTGTAGGAGGGTTGTGGGAGGGTTGCAGGAGGGTTGCTGGAGGGTTGTGGGAAGATTGTGTGAGGGTTGTGGGAGTATTGCAGGAGTGTTGTAGGAGGGTTGTAGGAGGGTTGTGGGAGGGTTATAGAAGGGTTGTGGGAGGGTTGTAGGAGGGTTACAGGAGGGTTGTGGGAGTATTGCAGGAGGGTTGTTTGAGGGTTGTAGGAGGGTTGTGGGAGGGTTGTAGGAGGGTTGTGGGAGGGTTGTGGGAGGGTTGTAATAGGGGTTGTGTGAGGGTTGTAGGAGGGTTGTGGGAGGGTTGTAATATGGGTTGTGTGAGGGTTGTGGGAGGGTTGCAGGAGGGTTGTGGGAGGGTTGTAGGAGGGTTGTGGGAGGGTTGTAGGAAGGTTGTGGGAGGGTTGTTTGAGGGTTGTAGGAGGGTTGTGGGAAGGATAAGGAGGTTTGTAGGAGGGTTGTGGGAGGGTTGTAGGAAGGTTGTGGGAGGGTTGTAGGAGGGTTGTGGGAGGGTTGTAATAGGGGTTGTGTGAGGGTTGTAATAGGGGTTGTGTGAGGGTTGTTTGAGGGTTGTAGGAGGGTTGTGGGAAGGATGTAGGAGGTTTGTAGGAGGGTTGTGGGAGGGTTGTAGGAGGGTTGTGGGAAGGTTGTAGGAGGGTTGTGGGAGGGTTGTAGGAGGGTTGTGTGAGGGTTATAGGAAGGTTGTGGGAAGGATGTAGGTTTGTGGGAGGGTTATGGGAGGGTTGTGGGAGGGTTGTGGGAGGGTTGTAGGAGGGTTGTGGGAGGGTTGTGGGAGGGTTGTGGGAGGGTTGTAGGAGGGTTGTAGGAGGGTTGTGGGAGGGTTGTAGGAGGGTTATGGGAGGGTTGTGGGAGGGTTGTAGGAGGGTTGTGGGAGGGTTGTAGGAGGGTTGTAGGAGGGTTGTGGGAGGGTTGTAGGAGGGGTGTAGGAGGGTTGTGGGAGGGTTATGGGAGGGTTGTAGGAGGGTTGTGGGAGGGTTGTGGGAGGGTTATAGGAGGGTTGTGGGAGGGTTGTAGGAGGGTTGTGGGAGGGTTGTAGGAGGGTTGTAGGAGGGTTGTAGGAGGGTTGTGGGAGGGTTGTGGGAGGGTTGTGGGAGGGTTGTAGGAGGGTTGTGGGAGGGTTGTGGGAGGGTTGTGGGAGGGTTGTAGGAGGGTTGTAGGAGGGTTGTAGGAGGGTTGTAGGAGGGTTGTGGGAGGGTTGTGGGAGGGTTGTGGGAGGGTTGTGGGAGGGTTGTAGGAGGGTTGTGGGAGGTCTCCTCGGCGCCCATAGTGGCTCGTATACACATTAATTAATTAATGTAACATCTTGGGAGAATCAGTCATAATGACGCAGGTGTCATTGTTAATATTCCTCTTCCATCCCTTCCATCAACACCGTCTCTACCATCATCTCCCATTCCTCTTCTTCTAGTTATATCCTCTTCCCCATATTCCCACCTTCCCTTCCATCCACAAAGTCTCTTCCCTCTTCTTTTCCAGCTACACTCCTCTCTCTCTCTCTCTCTCTCTCTCTCTCTCCCTCTCTCTCTCTCTCTCTCTCTCTCTCTCTCTCTCTCTCTCTCTCTCTCTCTCTCTCTCTCTCTCTCTCTCTCTCTCTCTCTCTCTCTCTCTCTCTCTCTCTCTCTCTCTCTCTCTCTCTCTCTCTCTCTCTCTCTCTCTCTCTCTCTCTCTCTCTCTCTCTCTCTCTCTCTCTCTCTCTCTCTCTCTCTCTCTCTCTCTCTCTCTCTCTCTCTCTCTCTCTCTCTCTCTCTCTCTCTCTCTCTCTCTCTCTCTCTCTCTCTCTCTCTCTCTCTCTCTCTCTCTCTCTCTCTCTCTCTCTCTCTCTCTCTCTCTCTCTCTCTCTCTCTCTCTCTCTCTCTCTCTCTCTCTCTCTCTCTCTCTCTCTCTCTCTCTCTCTCTCTCTCTCTCTCTCTCTCTCTCTCTCTCTCTCTCTCTCTCTCTCTCTCTCTCTCTCTCTCTCTCTCTCTCTCTCTCTCTCTCTCTCTCTCTCTCTCTCTCTCTCTCTCTCTCTCTCTCTCTCTCTCTCTCTCTCTCTCTCTCTCTCTCTCTCTCTCTCTCTCTCTCTCTCTCTCTCTCTCTCTCTCTCTCTCTGTCTCTGTCTCTGTCTCTCTCTCTCTCTCTCTCTCTCTCTCTCTCTCTCTCTCTCTCTCTGTCTCTGTCTCTGTCTCTCTCTCTCTCTCTCTCTCTCTCTCTCTCTGTCTCTCTCTCTCTCTCTCTCTCTCTCTCTCTCTCTCTCTGTCTCTGTCTCTGTCTCTCTCTCTCTGTCTCTCTCTCTCTGTCTCTCTCTCTCTGTCTCTCTCTCTCTCTCTCTCTCTCTCTCTCTCTCTCTCTCTCTCTCTCTCTCTCTCTCTGTCTCTCTCTCTCTCTCTCTCTCTCTCTGTCTCTCTCTCTCTCTCTCTCTCTCTCTCTCTCTCTCTCTCTCTCTCTCTCTCTCTCTCTCTCTGTCTCTCTCTCTCTCTCTCTCTCTCTCTGTCTCTCTCTCTCTCTCTCTCTCTCTCTCTCTCTCTCTCTCTCTCTCTCTCTCTCTCTCTCTCTCTCTCTCTCTCTCTCTCTCTCTCTCTCTCTCTCTCTCTCTCTCTGTCTCTGTCTCTGTCTCTCTCTCTCTGTCTCTCTCTCTCTCTCTCTCTCTCTCTCTCTCTCTCTCTCTCTCTCTCTCTCTCTCTCTCTCTCTCTCTCTCTCTCTCTCTCTCTCTCTCTCTCTCTCTCTCTCTCTCTCTGTCTCTGTCTCTGTCTCTGTCTCTCTCTCTCTCTCTCTCTCTCTCTCTCTCTCTCTCTCTCTCTCTCTCTCTCTCTCTCTCTCTCTCTCTCTCTCTCTCTCTCTCTCTCTCTCTCTCTCTCTCTCTCTCTCTCTCTCTCTCTCTCTCTCTCTCTCTCTCTCTCTCTCTCTCTCTGTCTCTGTCTCTCTCTCTCTCTCTCTCTCTCTCTCTCTCTCTCTCTCTGTCTCTGTCTCTCTCTCTCTCTCTCTCTCTCTCTCTCTGTCTCTGTCTCTCTCTCTCTCTCTCTCTCTCTCTCTCTCTCTCTCTCTCTGTCTCTGTCTCTGTCTCTCTCTCTCTGTCTCTCTCTCTCTGTCTCTCTCTCTCTGTCTCTCTCTCTCTCTCTCTCTCTCTCTCTCTCTCTCTCTCTCTCTCTCTCTCTCTCTCTCTCTCTCTCTCTGTCTCTCTCTCTCTCTCTCTCTCTCTCTGTCTCTCTCTCTCTCTCTCTCTCTCTCTCTCTCTCTCTCTCTCTCTCTCTCTCTCTCTCTCTCTCTCTCTCTCTCTCTCTCTCTCTCTCTCTCTCTCTCTCTCTCTCTCTGTCTCTGTCTCTGTCTCTCTCTCTCTGTCTCTCTCTCTCTCTCTCTCTCTCTCTCTCTCTCTCTCTCTCTCTCTCTCTCTCTCTCTCTCTCTCTCTCTCTCTCTCTCTCTCTCTCTCTCTCTCTCTCTCTCTCTCTCTCTCTCTCTCTCTCTGTCTCTGTCTCTGTCTCTCTCTCTCTCTCTCTCTCTCTCTCTCTCTCTCTCTCTCTCTCTCTCTCTCTCTCTCTCTCTCTCTCTCTCTCTCTCTCTCTCTCTCTCTCTCTCTCTCTCTGTCTCTGTCTCTGTCTCTCTCTCTCTGTCTCTCTTTCGCTCTCTCTCTGTCTCTCTCTCTCTCTCTCTGTCTCTCTCTCTCTCTCTCTCTCTCTCTCTCTCTCTCTCTCTCTCTCTCTCTCTCTCTCTCTCTCTCTCTCTCTCTCTCTGTCTCTGTCTCTGTCTCTGTCTCTGTCTCTGTCTCTCTCTCTCTCTCTCTCTCTCTCTCTCTCTCTCTCTCTCTCTCTCTCTCTCTCTCTCTCTCTCTCTCTCTCTCTCTCTCTCTCTGTCTCTCTCTCTCTCTCTCTCTCTCTCTCCCTTCTCATTTCCCTTCCATCCACACACTGTCTTTCCTCCCTTTCCCATCATTTATTCCATCTACACCTTCTCTTCTCCTCCTATCTCTCTCTTGTCTTCCCTACCCCCTTCCCCCCTTGCCCTCTCACTCTCTTCACATCAACACCCAAACTGGGAGTGGTGCACCTCCACCGCGTGTCCCAAACACCAATTACTCCACTACCCCTTCACAGCCTCTACAACGGCGCCAAAACACTTCACACACCACACAACAGAGTCCCTCCTGAAGCCCAGCATCATGGCGGACCGCGCTTCCTGCGCCTAGAACCGCAAACGACTCTAGCCGCAATGGCCCGGGAACACTAGGCGGGGAATTGGGCGCACCTCGTTGGTTGGTAGCGTTTGTTTACGTGACGTCACCTCGGGGGATCAAAGAGACAAACACTAATCATTACCACAATCCTCCGCCCTGTATGAACATTCACACAAATTGACCACTTTGAGTATGTCTGTGACCGTATTTATATATGTTTGTTTGAGTTAGGCTTAACATGTGTGAGTGAATCTGAATGTGTGTGTGTGTGTGTGTACTCACCTAATTGTGCTTGCGGGGGTTGAGCTTTGGCTATTTGGGCCCACCTCTCAACTGTCAATCAACTGGTGTACAGATTCCTGGGCCTACTGGGCTCTATCATACCTATATTTGAAACTGTGTATGGAGTCAGCCTCCACCACATCGCTGCCTAGTACATTCAATTTGTTAACTACTCTGACACTGAAAAAATTCTTTCTAACGTCTCTGTGGCTCATCTGGGTACTAAGTTTCCACCTGTGTCCCCTTGTTCGTGTTCCATCCGTGCTGAAGAGTTTGTCTTTGTCCACCATGTCAATTCCCCTGAGAATTTTGTAGGTGGTTATCATGTCTCCCCTTACTCTTCTGTTTTCCAGGGACGTGAGGTTCAGTTCCTTTAGCCTTTCCTCGTAGCTCATTCCTCTCAGTTCCGGGACGAGCCTGGTGGCATACCGCTGAATCTTCTTTAACTTTGTTTTGTGTTTGACTAGGTATTGTAGGTTCCCTGACATGCTGTCTTAGGAAGTTTCTTGTCGCCACCTCCAGTTGTTTGCTCTTCATGTTTCCTCATCTCCATGCGGTTCCTTGTTCTCCCAGTCTATCCTTCCATGATTGAAGTCCCCCATGATGAGCAGATGGGATCTTTTCTACATGCAGCAGAGGTTGCCCTCTCAATTATAGTGTTAACTGCCATGTTGTTGTTGTCATATTCTTGACTGGGTTGTCTGTCATTTGGTGGAGGGTTATATATCATTGCTAACACTACTACTCTTGGTCCTCCCATTGTCATGGTGTCTGTTGTGTAGTCTCTGAATCCATCGCAGCCCAGGATACCCATCTTCTTGAAACTCCATTCCTTTCTCATTAGTAGGGCCACTCCACCTCCTCCCCTTCCTTTCCTCTCTTTCCTTATTACAGTGTAGTCCTGGGGAAACACCACATTTGTTATGATTCCTGAGAGTTTTGTTTCCGTGAGTCCGATTACATCTGGGTTCACTTCTTGTGCTCTTTCCCTTGGTTTGCTTGCCTTGCTTGTAATCCCATCTATGTTCGAGTACATCATCCTGAATCTGACTCTTCTGTCCTTCCTCAGTTTCTGTTGATTCCCCTGAAGCAGGGAAACAGGGAGGGTCCGGGATGGGAGGGCCTAGGAAGGGGGACCTGGGGGATCTGGGGTGTGCAGGGGCTGGGAGGGCAGTGAAGGACATGCCACTTATTTAGTGACATGTCTTTGCACCTTTTCCAGTTTGTTGATGTGCTTCTTTATATATGGGGGACCGTACAACCGCTGCATATTCCAGCTTTGGTCTAACAAAAGTAGTGAACAATTTCTTTAGTATTTCACCATCTATGTATTTAAGAGCAATTCTGAAGTTAGAAAGTGTAGCATAGGCTCCTCACACAATGTTCTTAATGTGATCCTCAGGTGATTGTTTACTATCTAGAACCACCCCTAGATCTCTTTCTTTATCAGATTTCTTTAAAGATTTCTCTCATAATTTATAGGTTTTGTGGGGTCTATGTTCTATTCCGCATTCCATAACATGCCATTTATTTACATTAAATTCCATTTGCCAAGTGGTGCTCCATATACTTATTCTGTCCAGGTCTTCTTGAAGGGCATGACAATCTTCTAAGTTACTTATTTTCCCTATTATCTTAGCATCTTCAGCAAACATGTTCATATAATTCTGTATTCCATCTGGTAGATCGTTCATGTAGACAATAAACATCACCGGTGCAAGAACTGAACCCTGTGGTACTCCACTTGTGACATTTCTCCAATCCGAAACACTTCCTCTTATTACTGCCCACATTTTTCTATCAGTCAGAAAAATTTTCATCCATGTTAGCAGCTTTCCTGTCACCCCTCCAATGTGTTCCAGTTTCCAGAACAATCTCTTGTGTGGAATTCTGTCGAAAGGCTTTTTTTAAGTCCAGATAAATGCAGTCAACCCAACTATCCCTTTCCTGTAAAATCTGTGGCTCGATCATTGAAACTGAGTAAATTTGTTACACAGGATCTTCCAGATCGAAAACCCTACTGACATCTGATATTATATCGTTTGTTTCCAGGTCTTCTACCCATTTAGTTTTAATTTTTTTCCAATATTTTCACTATTACACTTGTCAACGATTCAGGTCTGTGATTGAGGGGGTCTTCCTTGCTTCCACTTTTGTAGATTGGAACTATGTTAGCCTTTTTCCACACATCAGCTACAACTCCTGTAAACAGGGATGCCTGAAAAATCAGGTGAAGTGGAATACTGAGCTCAGGTGCACATTCTCTCAGAACCCATGGTGAAACTCCATCTGGGCCAACTGCTATGTTCTTACTTAGCTCCTTGAGCACATTTTCCACTTCATCTCTAGAAACCTCTATGTGCTCTATGTTGTTCTCTGGAATTCTTATTTTGCCTGGTTTCCTGAAGATTTCATTTTGTACAAACACAATTGTAACGTACGATTAAGTTACGTTGTTGTGTAGATTAGATACACAGTGTTTAGTAATACACATATTTATTTAGTAGTCCTGGATACAGCAGTGTCATAGACGTTGAGACGGAGCTTGGAGCAGAGCAGAGCTGAGTGTGGCCGGAGTCGCGAAGCTCTATGTGGAAGAGCTTTGTAGCTGGATGCGGTCCTAGTCTGCTGCCTGTTCTGTGTCGGAGCTGTTACTCTGAAAATTAGAACTGTGCTACATTCTTGACTGGAAATTGTACTGTTGACTATTTGCAATTCGAATGGTTATATTCGGTGACTACACCTCAGCTTCCTCCACTAGGAGAGGTGGATGGAAGAACTGTTACCGGTAAATAGGGATAGGATTGTAGCTTGTGTAGTTAGTGCTAATTAGTTAATCCATTAGGGTAATGAGATATTGGAGCGCGTCTAAGGTTTACTCGCTACAACACTGGAACTTTTCGTTTAATGTTTCACGCATTTCGTTTTCATTTTCCGTGAATCTGTTTCCCATTTTCAACCTCTGGATATTATCCTTTACCTGCAATTTCTTGTTTATGAATTTGTAGAATAGGCCCGGTTCTGTTTTACATTTATCCGCAATCCCTTTCTCAAAATTTCTTTCTGATTTCTCCTTACTGCTGTGTAGTTGTTTCTCACATCTTTGTATCGTTGGTATGTTTGGGAGTTTGGCCTCTTCCTATACTGATTCCATTTTTGTGTCTTTTGGTCTCTGGCCCTCTTGCAATTTCTGTTGAACCAATCCTGTTTTCTGGCGCTGCATCTCTGTTAAGGTATGAAAGTTTGTGTTCCTTCATCATATATTTTGCATAGTTTGGCATACATCACATTTACTTCCCGGTCTAGCAACAAGTCTGTTCAATTACACTCATTAAAAAATTTTCGAAGTTCCCCAATTGAAATTGGGGAAAAATTCCCCAAATCCTTGAAATCGAGTTTAACAAATGTTTCAATGTCCCCATTTTCTTCTAGATGATAACTTAAAGCGTATTTAATGTCCAACAGGACGTGATCACACTTTCCTAAGGGAGTAAGGTACTGGATGTCAAAATATCTCTTCTTCTTTCCTGGAGAATATTAGAACTGACTGAACATCTTCCCTCATTCTTGTGGCCTCTTGACGTGTTGATACGTGAATGTCTCCAGAATGAGGTTTACAAATCTGCTTGTCCAAATGTCCTCCGTTCTTGCTTCATAGGCCTCCCAGTCTATTACTTTAAAGTTGAAGTCTCCCAGTATCAAGAGTCGTTCGTGATTTATCTTTATCTGCTTGTACTATAATATCTCTCATGACCATTATGAGGCCCTCTCGTTTGTCATCCAGTCCTTCCTCTGTCCATGTGTTGCTTGCTAGTGGGCTGGAGGCATTTACAATTATCAGTTTATCATCATTCTACCAGTGTGTGGGTGTATCCACCTGGTTGTATTCACCTAGTTGTGCTTGCAGGGGTTGAGCTCTGCTCTTTCGGCCCACCTCTCAACTGTCAATCAACTTTTTTTTCACCCACACACACACACACACACGCACCTGGGAAGAAACCTGTACCAGCTGTCTAATTCCCGGGTACCTAATTACTGCTGGGTAACAGGTGCCTCATTGTTAAAGAAACTCTGCCCATTTATTTCCGCCTCAACTGGGGATCGAACCCGGAACCTCAGGACTACGAATCCGAAGTGCTGTCCACTCAGCTGTCAGGGCCCCCTCCACTCAGCTGTGAGCAGTGTTTTTTATTTTGTGTGTGTGTGTGTGTGATAGTGAGCGTTTGTGCTTTCATGGGTGTGGCATGTCTGTTTTTGGATGAAAGGGGGTGGGGTGTGGGGGATATAGGTGTTACACTGTGGGGGTTTGTGCATAGGGGGAGGGGAGGGGAATGGGTGTTTTGGAAGAGTGTGAGGGGATGAGAAGCTGGGGGGGGGGTGAAATCGGGGTAATGGTGGTCAGAGGGCCTTGTTCCAGAGGTGTCAAACTACTACCCGGAGGAGTCCACCTGGAGCTGGCGTGAGGTACAGATGTGTCGCCTGGCCTCTGGTAGTTTGGGGTGTTTGCCGTTTTTATCGCCAGGGGGTGTGGACGTCTCTGCCTTCCCTGCTGTTGCTGCCTGGCTGCGTGTTGACGTAGCGAGCTTGCCATGGGAGGCCATCTTCCTCCTGTTGTGCGGGTAAACTCCGTGGGCCTGGAGTTCACTGGTCGTGCTGGATATGCGGACATCGAGATGATTATGTGCGACATGCTCCGTGTCCCTGTGATGGCCATCTACGGTGTTGAGCTTGTAACTGCCCACCGGGTTGTTCTCAAGTTCGTGAGGGAGAAAGAGTACCATGACTTCCTCAGGCATTACGAGGGGCGTTCGTTGCCGTTGTCGGGTGGTGCCGGCTCTGTGGCCATCTCGGACCGTAGTGGTGCTCTGACTTATGTCAGTGTGCATGGGACGCCCCTGGAGTTTCCCCGAGGACCTCCTCCGACGTTACTTTCAGAGGTTTGGAACGGTTGTCAGTGTGCGGGTGAACACGCTCTCCTCAGGGAGGTATGCAGATAGGCGGACAAACATTCGCACCTTTTGGATGCGCCTGCGGTCGGATATTCCATCTTCTGTCCGGCTTATGGGGTACTACGTCCTGGTGTACTATGCCCGGCAGCCCCGTTTCCGGTGTGGCCTGTTGAGGCATCAGGCTGCCGGGTGCACTGCGGCTCCGGTTGCTCCCGTCAACTTGTTCCGGGAAGAAGATTTCCCACCGCTCCCTCTGGAGGAGGACTCCGAGGGTGAGGAGGTGAACATCCCGTTGGCTGATGAGGCTCTCCCAGCGTCGCCCGACGTTGCCCCGTTTGTCGCAGCCCCTCCTCCGGATGTTGCGGTGCCATCGGATGATTCTTCTGCTCCTGTCACTGGCCCTGCTGCTCCCGTGGGCCTTCCTGGTGCTCCCTGTGAGGCGTCGCCGTCTTCTCCCTTGTCTTCGGCTGCTGCGCCTGGCCTTGCATCCACAACTCAGGTCCCAGGTGCTGGGTGCTGGGGTGGCTGCGGGGCCTCCTGCTGTGTGTGGTCCGGTTCCCCCCTGTGGTAGAGACTGCTGCCGTTCTGCGTCGGGCGTCGGTTCGTCCGGCTGGTGGTGCCCGTGTTTCTGGGTCAGCTTCCGGCTCTGACGATATCCGGCCGGAGCCCAAACTTTCCCGGCTTTCGTATTCTGCCTGGGCCGATGTTGAGGACTTCAGTGACTGTGGGTCTTCGGGTGAAGACGGTGGGGATCCGGCTGCGTCGATGTCTCCGCAGTTGGTGGTGGCGGAGGACCATGTGCTTGCTGGTGCCCGTGTCTCGGGAGTGCCTTCTGTTCCTTCACCACCAGGGGTCTCTCTGCAGTGGGGTGTGGTGCCTTCCGCTGCCAGGGATAGTGCGGATGCTGGTGCTGGGTGTGGCCTGGTAGTGACTTTGAGAAAGGATGCGCGCCGCCCTGGTTCCCTGCAGTTATCTGGTGGTGTGCCCGTGGCCGCTGGTGCTCCTGTGGTGGTGCCCTATGTCCAGCCCCCTCATGTGAGGATGCGCGTTGGGGACCTGGAGGATGTGTTGCCGGCGTCTGTGATGCCGCCGGGTCACTGGGCAGTGATTGCCGAGTTCATGCTGTCTGAACGGCCGGTAGACTTTCATGGTGAGCAGGTTCCATGCGTGTGGGGTAGAGTGGCGGTTACTCACCTCCAGGGAGATACCATCTGGGTCCCCTATTTGCAGGTGTTTGTTGCCGGGGTTCCGGATGAAATGGCGTCCCCAGTGGGTGGTCCAGACCCTTGGAGGTGGCTGCGTTGGGAGGCGTTCAATGTGCGGTTCCCCCGGGTCTTGTTCCCGGGCAAATATGTCAGCTGATTTTGTTTTTTTGCTATATGTAGTGTTGTATGCCCCTATGGCGTTTTGTTTGCCCAAATGTATTATGTGTCCGTGCCTCTCCCTTATTTGTTGCGTGGCTGCTGTTTTGGTGAGAGTGTTTTTATTCCTGTATTTGCTTTTGTGTTGTTACTTTGCCCTGTGTTTTCTATTTATGCTTTAAGCGATGTGTTTGTTTGTTGTATGCTGTGCTTTCTTGTTGTATTTCGTGTTGTTCATACTGATGTACTTTGTTTGTCGGTCCTTCAGGCCGGTGATTTTGTTTGTTTTGTTCTATACTGCTATATTGTTTTATAATGTTACTATGTTTTATTGTTTTGTTTGTTATGCTTGCCTGTTTGTAATTGTTTTCTATGTTGTGTCTTGATGTGTGTTTTACATGAATACCTTATTCCCTTCTCATGTTTGATAATTATTGTACTGGGCTGTCGGTCCTTCTGGCCGGCGGTCTCTTCTTTTGTTTTGATATATTGCACTTGTTGTTTTACTGTATTTATTGTCTTTCCTTTGCATGCTTGCATGTAAAAATAAAAATTAAATAAAAAACTACTACCCGGAATGAGCCACTTGAGATTTTAAATATATATGATATTCTGAAGAAAAAGTTAATTTTTGACCGCGTTCTGTATACGAGAAAGATGACTTAGAAGGCCGCACGTCTGAGCCAAGCCTTCCCGCTCACACAAACTAGGCGAGTTAGTAATGGTGTCGTTATAGCAAGGTTCGTCGGTAATCGTGTCCTGTTGAACAGGGCGGCCACGTGGTCGTTGTCCACTATCTTGAGGTTATCTTGAGATGATTTCGGGGCTTTTTTTTTAGTGTCCCGGCGGCCCGGTCCTCGACCAGGCCTCCACCCCCAGGAAGCAGCCCGTGACAGCTGACTAACTCTAGGTAACTGCTAGGTAACAGGGGCATTCAGGGTGAAAGAAACTTTGCCCATTTATTTCTGCCTCGTGCGGGAATCGAACCCGCGCCACAGAATTACGAGTCCTGCGCGCTATCCACCAGGCTACGAGGCCCCTGGCCTCGTAGCCTGGTGGATAGCCTGGCCTGGACTAAGTGGCCGTCAATGTGGAAAACTTCTCACACGGTGCGAGATCAAAGACTGTGGTGCCATAATAACACATCACAACACTGTCGTCTGTTGCACAGTGGCAGACCCGCTTTACACAAGACAAGACCTCATCCACCATTGCTCCCGGCGGCTGTGGTGTTGCCACAAGAGATTCTTATTTTGATTTATCTTACCTAAATGGATAATTTACGAATGGCTGTATTAAATTTACTATGATAAGATGTTCACTGCTGTGTTGTACACTGTGTGACACCAACACTCTGTGTGTGTGTGTACTCACCTAATTGTTCTCACCTAATTGTGCTTGCGGGGGTTGAGCTCTGGCTCTTTGGTCCCGCCTCTCAACTGTCAATCAACAGGTGTACAGGTTCCTGAGCCTATTGGGCTCTATCATATCTACACTTGAAACTGTGTATGGAGTCAGCCTCCACCACATCACTGCCTAGTGCATTCCATTTGTCAACTACTCTGACACTAAAAAGTTCTTTCTAATATCTCTGTGGCTCATTTGGGCACTCAGTTTCCACCTGTGTCCCCTTGTGCGTGTGACCCTTGTGTTAAATAGACTGTCTTTATCTACCCTATCAATTCCCTTGAGAATCTTGAATGTGGTGATCATGTCCCCCCCCCCCTAACTCTTCTGTCTTCCAACGAAGTGAGGTTTAATTCCCGTAGTCTCTCCTCGTAGCTCATACCTCTCAGCTCGGGTACTAGTCTGGTGGCAAACCTTTGAACCTTTTCCAGTTTGGTCTTATCCTTGACTAGATATGGACTCCATGCTGGGGCTGCATACTCCAGGATTGATCTCACATATGTAGTATATATATGTGTGTGTGTGTGTGTGTGTACTCACCTAGTTGTACTCACCTAGTTGTGCTTGCGGGGGTTGAGCTCTGGCTCTTTGGTCTCGCCTCTCAACCGTCAATCAACAGGTGTACAGATTCCTGAGCCTATTGGGCTCCATCATATCTACACTTGAAACTGTGTATGGAGTCAGCCTCCACCCCAGTACTTCCTAATGCATTCCATTTGTCAACCACTCTGACACTAAAAAAGTTCTTTCTAATATCTCTGTGGCTCATTTGGGCACTCAGTTTCCACCTGTGTCCCCTAGTGCGTGTGCCCCTTGTGTTAAATACACTGTCTTTATCTACCCTATCAATTCCCTTGAGAATCTTGAATGTGGTGATCATGTCCCCCCTAACTCTTCTGTCTTCCAGCGAACTGAGGTTTAATTCCCGTAGTCTCTCTTCGTAGCTCATACCTCTCAGCTCGGGTACTAGTCTTGTGGCAAACCTTTTTTGAACCTTTTCCAGTTTAGTCTTATCCTTAACTAGATATGGACTCCATGCTGGGGCTGCATACTCCAGGATTGGCCTGACATATGTGGCATACAAAGTTCTGAATGATTCTTTACACAAGTTTCTGAATGCCGTTCGTATGTTGGCCAGCCTGGCATATGCCGCTGATGTTATCCTCTTGATATGTGCTGCAGGAGACAGGTCTGGCGTGATATCAACCCCCAAGTCTTTTTTTTCTCTGACTCCTGAAGAATTTCCTCTCCCAGATGATACCTTGTATCTGGCCTCCTACTCCCTACACCTATCTTCATTACATTACATTTGGTTGGGTTAAAGTCTAACAACCATTTGTTCGACCATTCCTTCAGCTTGTCTAGTTCTTCTTGAAGCCTCAAACAGTCCTCTTCTGTCTTAATCCTTCTCATAATTTTGGCATCGTCCGCAAACATTCAGAGAAATGAATCGATACCCTCCGGGAGATCATTTACATATATCAGAAACAAGATAGGACCGAGTACAGAGCCCTGTGGGACTCCACTGGTGACTTCACGCCAATCTGAGGTCTCACCCCTCACCGTAACTCTCTGCTTCCTATTCCTTAGGTACTCCCTTATCCACTGGAGCACCTTACCGGCTACACCTGCCTGTCTCTCCAGCTTTTGTACCAGCCTCTTATGCGGTACTGTGTCAAAGACTTTCCGACAATCCAAGAAAATGCAGTCCGCCCAGCCCTCTCTTTCTTGCTTAATCTTTGTCACCTGGTCGTAGAATTCTATTAAGCCAGTCAGGCAAGATTTACGCTCCCTGAACCCATGTTGGCGATTTGTCACGAAGTCCTTTCTCTCCAGATGTGTTACCAGATTTTTTCTCACGATCTTCTCCATCACCTTGCATGGTATACAAGTCAAGGACACTGGCCTGTACTTCAGTGCCTGTTGCCTGTCGCCCTTTTTGTGTATTGGGACCACATTCGCCGTCTTCCATATTTTTGGTAGGTCTCCTGTCTCCAATGACTTACTATACACTATGGAGAGTGGCAAGCAAAGTGTCTCTGCACACTCTTTCAGTACCCATGGTGAGATCCCGTCTGTACAAACAGCCTTTCTAACATCCAGATCCAGCAGGTGTCTCTTGACCTCCTCTCTCGTAATTTCGAACTCTTCCAAGGCCGCCTGGTTTGCCTCCCTTTCTCCTAGCACAGTGACCTCACCTTGTTCTATTGTGAAGACCTCCTGGAACGTCTTGTTGGGTTCTTCACACACGCAGGCGATGAGTCACAATAACGTGGCTGAAGTATGTTGACCAGACCACACACTAGAAGTTGAAGGGACGACGACGTTTCGGTCCGTCTTGGACCATTCTCAAGTCGATAGACTTGAGAATGGTCCAGGAATGGTTCTTCACACACCTCTTTGTCATTCTCTGTATACCTGTCCTTGCCTGTTCTAAGTTTCAATACCTGTGTGTGTGTGTGTGTGTGTGTGTGTGCGTGTGTGTGTGTGTGTGTGTGTGTACTCACCTAGTTGTGTCTGCAGGATCGAGCATTGACTCTTGGATCCCGCCTTTCGAGCATCGGTTGTTTACAGCAATGACTCTTGTCCCATTTCCCTATCATACCTGGTTTTAAAATTATGAATAGTATTTGCTTCCACAACCTGTTCCTTAAGTGCATTCCATTTCCCCACTACTCTCACGCTAAAAGAAAACTTCCTAACATCTCTGTGACTCATCTGAGTTTCAAGCTTCCATCCATGTCCCCTCGTTCTGTTACTATTCCGTGTTAACATTTCGTCTATGTCCACTCTGTCAATCCCTCTGAGTATCTTATACGTTTCTATCATGTCCCCCCTCTCCCTTCTTCTTTCTAGTGTCGTAAGGCACAGTTCCCTCAGGCGCTCCTCATACCCCATCCCTCGTAGCTCTGGGACGAGTCTCGTTGCAAACCTCTGAACCTTTTCCAGTTTCATTATATGCTTCTTCAGATGGGGACTCCATGATGAGGCGGCATACTCTAATACTGGCCTTACGTAGGCAGTGTAAAGCGCCCTAAATGCCTCCTTACTTAGGTTTCTGAATGATGTTCTAACTTTTGCCAGTGTAGAGTACGCTGCTGTTGTTATGTGTGTGTGAGTGTGTGTGTGTGTGTGTGAGTGTGTGTGTGTGTGTGTGTGTGTGTGTGTGTGTGTGTGTGTGTGTGTGTGTGTGTGTGTGTGTGTGTGTGTGTGTGTGTGTGTGTGTGTGTGTGTGTGTGTGTGTGTGTGTGTGTGTGTGTGTAAGTGCGTGTGCGTGTGTGTGTGTGTTTACTAGTTGTGTTTTTACGGGGGTTGAGCTTTGCTCTTTCGGCCCGCCTCTCAAATGTCAATCAACTGTTTACTAACTACTTTTTTTTTTTTTTTCCCACACCACACACACACACACACACACCAGGAAGCAGCCCGTGACAGCTGACTAACTCCCAGGTACCTATTTACTGTTAGGTAACAGGGGCATTCAGGGTGAAAGAAACTTTGCCCATTTGTTTCTGCCTCGTGCGGGAATCGAACCCGCGCCACAGAATTACGAATCCTGCACGCTATCCACCAGGCTACGAGGCCCCCTTGTGTGTGTGTGTGTGTGTGTGTGTGCGCGCGAGTGGATTTGTGTGTAAGCGAATGTATGGTTTTTGTGAGTGTGTGCGCGCACAGTATTGTAGACACAATAGATAAACTATGCCTTGACCCATTACAGTGGACAACCAACGGTGGGAATGGCAGCGTCCAAGAGCTAAAGATTCACGGCTGCATTCACAAATAGATGAACACCAATAGGTGAACACACACAAACTGAAAGAATAGTTCAACAATGGCTATAAGAGTTTAACTCAATTAAATGTAAAGTAATTAAGCTAGGCGGAGGGAGCAGGAGGCCAGACACGAGACAATAAATGGGAGAAGAAATCGTTCATGAAACGGAGAAAGAGAAGGATCTAGGAGTTGATATGATACATAACGTGTCTCCTGAAGCCCATATCAATAGGATATCATCAGCGGCGTATGCAAGCCTGGCAAACATCAGACTGGCTAACTGGGAATGACGAGGAGGGAAGGAGAGGAGAGAGAGAGAGAGAGGTGGGGAATAATGGAATGGAAGAGGAGAGGAAGTGACAGAGGGAAGAAAGATGAGCGAAGGGGAGAGCCCTTCAGAGAGAGGAAGTGAGAGTGAAAGAGAGGAGTAGAGGGAGGGGGGGGAAGAAGACACCAGGGAACCGCAATATATATATAATATATTATATATATATATATATATATATATATATATATATATATATATATATATATATATATATATATATATATATATATATATATATATATTGTCACGGGGGGGTGGGCTGGGGCTCTGCTAGCACTCGGCTGCTAGGGGCTCAGAAGGCAGAATACTCAGCCCCTCTGGTTCCCGGGATTCCCTGGAGTCTCCTTGGTCCCACAGGAGAGGACCAACAATGCCCACCACCGCAGGTCTTTGCTCCCACCACTGTGGGGGTGCCACTGATTCACCCTGGGAGCCCCTCAGTCAACCACGGGGAAACTGCTGTTAACAGTTCCGGCCTAGACCCGTTAAGAAGTGAAGGAAGACTCAGGCTTACCCTTTAACAATAACTTCCCTGAGTCTTGCCTGCCAGACAAAAAGGTTGCAGTAACTCCTTTCCCGCCTGCCTTCCCTATCTTTTTTTAACAAGGTCGCCAGCTGGGTTAGTGTATCTGCACCCCAGCGATGCAATTCAGTGGGTGTATTCTATTACTGTTTGTTGCCAGAATGTTGCTACTTCCATAGATCTGCCACTGGACTGTCAGCCCAGAGTACTCTCCCATAAAAGTCTGTGTGGCTTTACCTCTCTCCAGCCATTACGTTGCTTGTTACCACAATGTTACCACCATTCCAGCTCCGATACTGGTCGGATGGTCTAGGGTACACTTTTATATAAGTCTGTGCTGTTTTACCACTCTCCAGACGATAAGAGCTTCTATAGAAAACGTGATGTTCCCTAGGTGGTACTATGATAACTCTCGTGTATGCTCATAGAGAATATTATAATGGAGGCACACTTAAACACGATGATGAAATGTGTGAATTTACTGACACAAACTACATGATCACACATACAATCACAGTCAATACAGAAAATGAAAATAATGAGAATAATAAATCTGGAGATCTTCAGCAACTCTTCTTCCATGACCTCCAACACTCCTTCAACTGGGCAGATTAGACAGGAGTCACACACTCTCTCACAGGAGGGCCTCTTCGCCACGTCGGCACCTCCTCTTGAACTGTCCTGCCGTCCACACACACTGTCCTCTCCAACAGTCCTGGACACAAGCTGCCCTGCAGCCTATCCTACTACTAAAGTATTAATGCTATACTGCCACATATATAGGTAAATATCGTGGCCTATCTAGCCTACTCAAACAAGGGGTAATGGGAGGGAAAATTGATCTACCTTTACATTCCTGGCTCACGACGCCAGTCCCTCGATGGTGTGAGGTTCCCACGCTTCCTGAGTCGGTCCTTGACGATCCAGGAACGTTCCACAGGTCCTCAGGTGTCGTGAAGCCTTCGCGTCGTCGCCGAACCACTCCCAGAGATACAGATATCCCAATCCTGGTTCACCAGTGGGCACTGAGCTAATCACTATATGCACACACTCGTCCCTTCCACAAGGCATTGCTCCTTGTCCTAGGAACGGTGTCGTCACTCCAAAACCCTCAGTGAACGTGACCCGGTCACAGCTAGGCCTGCCCGCCACACCCACCAGACCCTCAGCGTCGAGCGGCGCCGCCCAGCGTCGTCGCCGACCACTTTTCCAAGTTTGGCACTCCTCTGCTCAATGAACTTGGCTTCTTCTTGCTTCCCAGAAGCGCAGGGTTTCCAATTACGACGGTGGGCTGCGATGGCTAGCTCTAATCCACTGAGTAAGGCTTGTAGAGCCTCAAATCCTTGAGAGCTGACCGAGAAACACTCCCCTTCGTAGTCAGACCAGCTCTGACGTTGACGCCGCCCGGGGCACTCGGTGACGTCACGGCGGGCTCTGATTGGTCTCCCGCGACCTAAGGCGGCCAATCGGCTAGTGTCCTTTACAAAACGTCATATCTGCAGGTAGGGGGTACTCTTTCATTTATATCAGGGCGCTACTTTCCCCTTACCTACAACTTATAATGTAAATTTCTCCCTTATCTGGGGGCCGGTCTGGTCGCCACATACACCAACAGACTCCCTGTACCTCAGAAAATCAGTAGGGAGAGCTGATATGACTCTTAGAGCAGGCAAACGAAAGAAATAGGAGAGGGCACCGTAACAATATATATATATATATATATATATATATATATATATATATATATATATATATATATATATATATATATATATATATATATATATATATATATATATATATATATATATATATATATATATATATATATATATATATATGTGTGTGTATGTATAAATGAATAGAAATTAGTTGGGCAACAAGGTAAATAATTATAATGACAAATCATGTGTGTTTTAATTCAAGCACATTATTGAGCACACAAGCAGAGCCGTGACTTACAAGCAGGTGTGGCGGAGGATGCACAGTCCTGTCTTAACACCTTAAGACAGGACTTAAGATCCTGTCTTAAGGACAGATAGGCACCTTTGGCCGCCATTTTATGCCATGGTCGCTTGCGATTTCAATTAGTTTACCGCCTGGCTGAGCTCAGGTGCTCAGAGTGTGAGAGTGAAGGCTAATTAACCCACACACTCACATCTAGACGTGTTGGAGAACAGCGAGCAAATTATCTGAGCAGCATAATTAGTCCTAATTAGGCTAATTAGGTAGTTGAGAGATGCCCTATGAGGTGGTGCCAGGAGCGGTGGAGAGTGTGAAGAGTTGTTGTGATGCCAGCGACGGTTGTCTCGTGTGCCTGTACTGGAGAGTGGCACTGGCACCACCTGTAGGTCAAGCCGCCACACATGTATCACACTGTGGCATTACCATGTATGTATCACAGCATGGCTCAAGCACACATAAGAATGAGGTTATGAAAACGTCTCATGAAGCACACATTTGTAAGCTTAATATGTCGCAAGTTAAAGCTTATTATTACCTGTGGCAAATGAAACCAGTCAGCTTCTGCCAAGAGCGCTGCCGCCACACTGTATTAGACGCCAAGCTGACGCCCTCAGCTTATTGTCTTCACTGAAGGATGAGTCCTGTATGGAGTCTGCAGCTCTCAGCTTATTCTCTTCACTGAAGTATTCAATCGGGTGTGTGCCTCACGTTACCCATAATACAATTACTCATGTTGTACGTAAAGGAACCTTCAAACATACCATTACCCAAGATGTTGTAATGAAATGGAAAACGTCATACTCACCTTTGTACTATGGGTCCATTAAAAAGAAATGGGAAATTTGGAAACATGTCAGATATAAAAGCAGAGAAATTGATGTAACGATGACCAGATTAAGGCTGGGACACACCAAACTAGCAGTACACAGCTATAAGTTCAGAACAGACATCAACGAACTCTGCAACCACTGTCAGGTGCCTGAAACAATCGAACACTATCTCCTTCACTGCTTCCGACATTATAGTGCCAGAGTAAACTTCAGACAAGTATTTATCGTACTTAAAATACCCTTCACCATCGAGCATATATTAGAAGGCGGTGACCACTCGTTACAGGAAAAATAACAAATAGTTAAGGCACTGGCTAAATATCTCCAGTCGACCAACAAATTGGGTCACATCTGACCCGCGCCACATATATACCTGGCGCCGCCAGCAGCCAAACACAGACAACAACTGCCTGGCCGCAACACCATGGATCAGCTGACGCCATAAACACAACACACCGCCCTACGGTGCGGCAAGTCTCCCTCTAACACACACTGCTCTTTAGTCGCCGCTCCTCTACCTACACCACAACCCAACAAACACCTTTGAAACCTTGTCACAATCAACATTGACTCGTCTCCCAACATGTGTACTGGTGCAGTAGTCATCGGGAGGCCAGACTCTTCACACAAACTGCAGCTACCATCAAGGAGAAGAATCACAAGAGGGTTCCCAGTCCTACGTGACATTCTTCCCATTCTTCATTCTCCTACGTCTCTCCCGAGGGAGAGACATAGAAATGAATGGCTCTCTTGAGGCAATATGAATCTATTATCGACATAGTTACATTACATGGCAAATGCAGTTTGTGTCTCTGAATCCCCGAACCCTTCCACGGGAAGACTGCTCTGCGTGTGGTGAGGTTCAGGAGTCTGTGGCTGTGGCCGCCTCCTGGAGCTCCTCAGTTGATCCATTGCCTTCCACTAGGCGGGTCCATCATTCTTCACCCTTATATAACTGTCCCATCTATTCTTGAGACCTGATGGAAGTGTATATCACTATTCCATTAGCTGGCAGCCCATTCCACTCGTCTACAACCCTATTTTCAAACAATTACTTTCCTGTTTCCCTTCTAAATCTAAATTTCTCCAGCTTGTTCCCATTGTTGGGGGGGGGCTGACCCCATCCCACGGTGGCAAGACTGTTTGAATCCCCCCTTCTTTATGTCCCCAACCCCATGTTTATGCCCCCCCCCCCCCCTTCTGCAGGTTGAGACACTTCACTGTCTTTATGTGCAAGGTGTGTGTCCAGGTGGTGCCCCGGGCTGTATGATGTGTCCAGGTGGTGCCCCGGGCTGTATGGTGTGTCCAGGAGGTGCCCCGGGCTGTATGATGTGTCCAGGTGTGCCCCGGGCTGTATGGTGTGTCCAGGTGGTGCCTCGGGCTGTATGGTGTGTCCAGGTGGTGCCCCGGGCTGTATGGTGTGTCCAGGTGGTGCCCCGGGCTGTATGGTGTGTCCAGGTGGTGCCCCGGGCTGTATGGTGTGTCCAGGTGGCGCCCCGGGCTGTATGGTGTGTCCAGGTGGCGCCCCGGGCTGTATGGTGTGTCCAGGTGGCGCCCCGGGCTGTATGGTGTGTCCAGGTGGTGCCTCGGGCTGTATGGTGTGTCCAGGTGGTGCCCCGGGCTGTATGGTGTGTCCAGGTGGTGCCCCGGTCTGTATGGTGTGTCCAGGTGGTGCCCCGGGCTGTATGGTGTGTCCAGGTGGTGCCCCAGGCTGTATGGTGTGCCCAGGTGGTGCCCCGGGCTGTATGGTGTGTCCAGGTGGTGCCCCGGGCTGTATGGTGTGTCCAGGTGGTGCCCCGGGCTGTATGGTGTGTCCAGGTGGTGCCTCGGGCTGTATGGTGTGTCCAGGTGGTGCCCCGGGCTGTATGGTGTGTCCAGGTGGTACCCCGGGCTGTATGGTGTGTCCAGGTGGTGCCCCGGGCTGTATGGTGTGTCCAGGTGGTGCCCCGGGCTGTATGGTGTGTCCAGGTGGTGCCTCGGGCTGTATGGTGTGTCCAGGTGGTGCCCGGGCTGTATGGTGTGTCCAGGTGGTGCCCCGGGCTGTATGGTGTGTCCAGGTGGTGCCCGGGCTGTATGGTGTGTCCAGGTGGTGCCCCGGGCTGTATGGTGTGTCCAGGTGGTGCCCCGGGCTGTATGGTGTGTCCAGGTGGTGCCCGGGCTGTATGGTGTGTCCAGGTGGTGCCCCGGGCTGTATGGTGTGTCCAGGTGGCGCCTCACTAGTGCTACATGTTGATAATGAATGATACGTGTTTTTGGAAAGGCGGGGTCCAAGAGCTAGCAGCTGTCTCGGAGCAGACAGAAATAGTAATGTACACATAGGCGAGGACACGCAGGCACAGCTGCCAGACGCAGGAGTATATAACAACAGCAAGAGACCGCTGGGTGGGGTAAAATGGGGCGGTTTTAGAAGAAAATAAAGCAAACAGGGCTTAATTACTGTCACTGGCGGGACTACGGGAGAGGGGAAGGCGGGGAGGGAGGTGGTGGGGGAGGGGGAGACAAAGAGGAAAGATGGGGTCCAAAACAAAAGGTGAGGTGGGGCAGTGTGTGTTTGTGTGTGAGAGAGCGAGGACTCAGGCACAAACACGGGCGACAAACACGGGGACAAGCCAGGCAGAGCGAGTCACAAACACTGCTTCATTACCGCCACATTCACATCACAAGGGAGCCCTCAAAAGAAAGCCGTTTTCGTCAGATTGTTGCCTAATTATCAGCTTTTCCGAGCCTTCGTCTCGTGCAGGATTGCTTCGGACTCCACCACGACGCCCACACTCTGTCCTCCTGGCGTCGGTGCCGACGTCCGGGGCGGGAACCGTCGGGGACGAGGTCGGCGAAAACATTCCGTCCCCGAAAATCAAAGTCGGAGAGTCAATCGTTCCCAAAACAGCGGCTGGAGTCACACAGGAGAGAAACCCCAGTGGGCGGGAGCGAGGCGGGGCGCCCTCCCTGGCCTCCTCCACCAGGGGAGACTAAACCGTATTTTGTGACTAAATTACAAATGAGGCAGCAACCTTACTGATGAGGGGAGGTGTTGTGAGGGAGGTGGTGGTGAGGGAGGGAGAGGGAAAGGGTGGGATGGGACGGAGGGGCCACAAATAACAAGGAAGGGATAAAGAAGAAGGCAATAAGAGGCCAATGAGACCCAGTAAGGCAGGAGATAATTGAGAGGGTTGTGTGGGGCTAGAAGAATGAGGGAGTGATTGGCAGTGTAGGGGGGTAGTGTGAGGGGTAGGGATGGGGAAGTGTGAGGGGAAGGGATGGGGCAATGTGACAGGAGGGAGGGAGCAGTGTGAGGGGATGGAGGGCCAGTGTGAAAGGTGTGGGAGGGGAGCAGTGTGAGGAGAGAGGGGTGTTTAACATATCGGAAATTAAGGGAAGAAAAGAAGAAAGGGTGAGGGAGGTAGATAGGTAGATAGGAGTAGTGAGGAAAGTGGTCAAGGGAAAGTTTAGAATGAGAGAGAGAAAATGAGATCAAGGAGGAAAGTAGAGGAGTAGAAAGTAAGAGTGTTAGAGTGTAGAAAATAAGCTAGAATAGTAGAAAATAGAAAGGTTGAAGAGTAGAAAGTAGAAGGTTGCTGCCACCTTCCATTCAAGTTAAATTTGTAAAACACAAGGAATAGAACTTGTCTGCACAACAATATTCTCTGCTGTTATCATGTATTAAGTGTAAGCATGTCCCCGTACAGCCATGACTCTTGGCCATAATCTTCACCCACTAACCTTCAGCTCTCACTCTAGCTTCCACTACATCATACACAATCCAACATCTAAGGATCACAATTAAAGGCAATTTAAAAAGTAAGTTAGTCAATGATATATTTCCTATTAGATCTTCACTCATACGGATATCATAATTCAAGCATATCATCGTATGTTAAATGTCAACACAATTTGAGTCACCACAAGACATAGAGAACAACTACAGCTGACTGCCCCTGAGAACCACAACATACCTAAGTTGAAATCACAATATACGTCACCTTACAACTGCGTGATGCATCACGTGAACAAATCCACAAGGGCCGTGACGAGGGTTCGAACCTACGTCTCGGACATAGGTTCGAATCCTCGTCACGGCCCTTGTGGATTTGTTCATCTGATGCATCTCGCTATTGTGATTTCTGTGTGTAATGAAGCAAGGGCGAAGAGGGAGAACAGCCTGTTGACATAGCTCGGGTGCATGGGGAGGAGTTGTGTAACACCTTGGTTTGTGTCTCGGAGAGGCTGCAGGATCCGTTGGTAAATCAAGATAATTTCCCGGTTGCAATTTTTTCCATGTCGTAGCTCAGTCGATTAAGGCAGCGTCTGGGATCCTCTCGGACGTAGGTTCGAACCCTCGTCGCGGCCCTTGTGGATTTGATCACCTTACAAGTTCACTCACCAAGCTCTCTGAGACTAAGTTTGATAGAGAGGGGGGGGGCCACGGCTGACAGACATAGTTCCCACCCGGCCTAGGGAGGCCTAGTCTGGCTGCTCGAACCTCTCTCTGGAGTAGCGGACTAGCTATTGCTCTCCTCAATGCCTAAATGTACAGTTACACGGATATATATGGGGGGACCGGGAGCTAAGCTCTACCTTCCAGGAAATAGCCTCTGGCTATCTACCTACCCCACCTAGACAGCGGCTTGTTTGATGGACAGACACAGCCAACCGGCTGCAATTATTAGCTTAGCAGAAAGCAAGGACACTTCACACGACCTGACCCCTACTCAACCTATGATCATTAAATCTCTAAAGGTGTGACTTCTTAACTGCTAATGGCCGACAACCTGGCGACACCCATATCCTCTGTGACTTGATTCTCGTTTTATGTAACATCTATATGAATAACAATGGAAATGTTCGTTTGTGCATCTCCGAAAGTTCTTCACCGATTGCTTTGAAATTTTCACACAATGTTCCATTCGCATCCGAGCAAGTTTATATATATATATATATATATATATATATATATATATATATATATATATATATATATATTATTAAATATGACCGAAAAAGTAAGATTAATAATTCTAACACGAATTTTCTCAATCTTTCGTACATTATGCTTCACTGTTGGAGGTAAATCAAAAATCACTTCTCCAAAATTCATTTTTATTTCTAGTCTGACGCGACACGGGCGCGTTTCGTAAAACTTATTACATTTTCAAAAACTTCACAAATACACAACTGATTAGAACTTGCGTTTCCCTGATTTTATATCTACATTTGAGTGAGGTGGGAAGGGTGATGTGGCATTACATTTGAGTGAGGTGGGAAGGATGATGTGGCATTAGAGGATATTAATAGGGTATTAAAAGTATCAACACAAGACAGAACACGAAACAATGGATATTGAATAGAAGTGTTTGTAGAAAGCCTATTGGTCCATATTTCTTGATGCTTCTATATTGGAGCGGAGTCTTGAGGTGGGTAGAATATAGTTGTGCAATAATTGGCTGTTGATTGCTGGTGTTGACTTCTTGATGTGTAGTGCCTCGCAAACGTCAAGCCGCCTGCTATCGCTGTATCTATCGATGATTTCTGTGTTGTTTACTAGGATTTCTCTGGCGATGGTTTGGTTATGGGAAGAGATTATATGTTCCTTAATGGAGCCCTGTTGTTTATGCATCGTTAAACGCCTAGAAAGAGATGTTGTTGTCTTGCCTATATACTGGGTTTTTTGGAGCTTACAGTCCCCAAGTGGGCATTTGAAGGCATAGACGACGTTAGTCTCTTTTAAAGCGTTCTGTTTCGTGTCTGGAGAGTTTCTCATGAGTAGGCTGGCCGTTTTTCTGGTTTTATAGTAAATCGTCAGTTGTATCCTCTGATTTTTGTCTGTAGGGATAACGTTTCTATTAACAATATCTTTCAGGACCCTTTCCTCTGTTTTATGAGCTGTGGAAAAGAAGTTCCTGTAAAATAGTCTAATAGGGGGTATAGGTGTTGTGTTAGTTGTCTCTTCGGAGGTTGCATGGCTTTTCACTTTCCTTCTTATGATGTCTTCGATGAAACCATTGGAGAAGCCGTTATTGACTAGAACCTGCCTTACCCTACAGAGTTCTTCGTCGACTTGCTTCCATTCTGAGCTGTGGCTGAGAGCACGGTCGACGTATGCGTTAACAACACTCCTCTTGTACCTGTCAGGGCAGTCGCTGTTGGCATTTAGGCACATTCCTATGTTTGTTTCCTTTGTGTAGACTGCAGTGTGGAAACCTCCGCCCTTTTCCATGACTGTTACATCTAGAAAAGGCAGCTTCCCATCCTTTTCCGTCTCGTAAGTGAAACGCAGCACGGAACTCTGCTCAAATGCCTCCTTCAGCTCCTGCAGATGTCTGACATCAGGTACCTGTGTAAAAATGTCGTCAACATACCTGCAGTATATGGCCGGTTTCAAGTTCATGTCGACTAAGACTTTTTGCTCGATGGTACCCATGTAGAAGTTTGCAAACAGGACACCTAGGGGAGAACCCATAGCGACCCCATCTACTTGCTTATACATATGCCCATCCGGGCTCAAGAAGGGTGCCTCTTTAGTACAAGCTTGGAGTAGTTTCCTCAGAATACTTTCTGGCATGTCAAGAGGAGTACAGGCTGGATCACGATACACTCTGTCGGCTATCATTCCGATTGTCTCGTCCACAGGTACGTTGGTAAACAGCGATTCTACGTCCAACGAGGCTCTTATCCCTGTGGCCCGTGCGCCCCGCAGTAAGTCCACAAATTCCTTTGGAGACTTCAGGCTGAAGGCGCAAGGAACATAAGGCGTCAGCAGGCCGTTGAGTCGCTTTGCCAATCTGTACGTGGGTGTGGGTATCTGGCTAATGATTGGCCGAAGTGGGTTTCCAGGCTTGTGCGTCTTGACATTTCCATACGCATATCCAGGTTTATATTCCCCAATGATCTTTGGCAGGTGGAGTCCGGATTTCTTGGCGTTCACAGTTTCGATCAGTTTGTTGACCTTTGCTTTTAATTCGGCTGTAGTGTCCTTCGTTACCCTTTGGAACTTAGTTTGGTCAGAGAGTATGATGTTCATTTTCGCCAGATATTCGTCTTTTTTAAGAATGACATATATTGGCGACTTGTCACCTCTCCTGACAACTATCTCCTTGTTCTCACGAAGGCTTTTAGCTGCCGCTCTAAGCTCGGGGGACAGTATGGTCCCCCGAGAGTTGGAGTTGGAAATTCTGTTGGACGACATATTCGACCTCGAGACACAAAAGAAGGTCACTACCAAAGATACCTTACAAGCAGAACTTATTGCAGAAGGAGGAAAGAATCGAGGCAACTACAGAAGCACCATACTGTCCCCCGAGCTTAGAGCGGCAGCTAAAAGCCTTCGTGAGAACAAGGAGATAGTTGTCATTAACGTAGATATATGACCGAACCTAACCAACCCTACCTAACCTAACCTAACCTATATTTATAGGTAAGGTTAGGTTAGGTAGCCAAAAAAAGCTAGGTTAGGTTAGGTTAGGTAGGTTAGGTAGACGAAAAAACATTAATTCATGAAAACTTGGCTTATTAGGCAAATCGGGCCTTGAATAGTAGGCTGAGAAGTGCGTTCTGGCTATTAGGTACGACATATATATATATATATATATATATATATATATATATATATATATATATATATATATATATATATATATATATATATATATATATATGTCGTACCTAATAGCCAGAACGCACTTCTCAGCCTACTATGCAAGGCCAAATTTGCCTAATAAGCCAAGTTTTCATGAATTAATGTTTTTTCGACTACCTAACCTACCTAACCTAACCTAACCTAACTTTTTCTGCTAGCTAATCAAACCTAACCTATAAAGATAGGTTAGGTTAGGTTAGGTAGGGTTGGTTAGGTTCGGTCATATATCTACGTTAATTTTAACTCCAATAAAAAAAAATTGACCTCATACATAATGAAATGGGTAGCTTTATCATTTCATAAGAAAAAAATGAGAGAAAATATATTAATTCAGTAAAACTTGGCTTATTAGGCAAATCGGGCTAGTGCATAGTTGGCTGAGAAGTGCGTTCTGGCTACTACTCTCATTTTTATATATATATATATATATATATATATATATATATATATATATATATATATATATATATATATATATATATATATATATATATATATATATATATATATATATATATATATATATATATATATATATATATATATATATATATATATATATATATATATATATATATATATATAAATGTCACGTCTGTGATGGTAAAAAAAAAATGCTTTTTCTGCAAAACTGTGTTTTTCAGGTGAGGAAAATCTTCGAAACCTCTTTACCGATTGCTTTGAAATTTTGACACAACGTTGCATTCGAATAAGCGCCTCTTTATATATATCTACTATATACATGCCTCACTTTTGACAGGTAAAAACATGCATTTTTGAAAAATAGCGCCATCTGTTGCACATAATAGCAACATGCACGCTATACTAAATATGTCACGAATTCTATTTCAATGTTTCCGATTGCATTGATAAATTTTATTTTCATAGATTTCGATTTATTTTATTTTTTATTTAATTATTTTGTGTGACATTGTGTTGGAATTGAGTTGTGTTGTTTACCATACCGTTCATTTCATAAGTATAAGTATAGATGCCACACTTGAGACAGGTAAAACTATGCTTGTCTTGAAAAACAGCGCCATCTGTTGCATGTAAAAGCAACACACACGCTATACTAAATATGTTACAATTCCATTTCAATGTTTCTGATTGCATTGATAAATGGAATATTCATAGATTTTGATTTATTTTCATTTTGATTTAATTATTTTGTGTGAATTGCGATGGAATTGAGCTGAGTTGTTTACCAGACCGTTCATTTCGTGAGTATAGTTTATTTTTTTATTTTTTCATATTTTCATATCATTTTTTAACTGTTTTCTTATATTTCAGTGATGGGAACATCAGATCACTTGATGTTCCCAATTTCCTGATGGGAGTATCAGACCATTTGGGAAGGGATTGGACGAGAGAGTGGGGAATGGTGGGGAGGACGAGGGGACGGAAGTGAGAGATGGTGGGGAGGACGAGGGAGGGGGTAATGGTGGGGAAGGACGAGGGGATGGGGGAGGTTGGAGTATTGGGGACGAGGGGATGGGAGAATGGAGAATGGTGGAGGAGGACAAAGGGACAGGAGAGTGGGGCATAGTGGGAAAGAAGAGGATATGGTGCAGTGGGGAATGGTTGGGAGGACGAGGGAACGGTGGAGTGAGGAATGGTGGGGAGGACGAGGAGACGGGTGAGGGGTGAATGGTGGGGAGGACTGGGAGGACATAGAAGGTTGCTGTGGCTCAGCAATAAACACGCGTTGCTGAGCCACAGCAACGCGTGGCCGGGTACTGCTAGTATTAAATAAAACACATTTATGGTGTTACATCTCCCCTTAATAAAGTTTCTGCTACACTGCTACAGTAAGTAAGCTGGGTGCAAAAATTTTATAGAAAAAAAATACATCCTAGCTAAACACTTATACATCATCCTACTCTAAAATATATATATATATATATATATATATAGGCAAGAAATATGGAATTTCTAGGTGGAAGACGTCACTGCCTGGTCTTGTAGATAGTCTTGCGACGTGTTTCTTCAACACAAATGGATCAGTCGCTGCTCCTTCGGGGTCGTGCAACAACGCCGTAGCCAACCACGGAAGCTGTACTTCTTTCACTGCGCACAGTACCGCGGAGGTCGGTCGAGCCAGCTGATCTTTAATTGGCCGTTCGTCTTTCACCATGAGGGTTCTTCACAGTCATAGGGACCCCTTCTCCTTTCCCATCTGCATTACCTTACACTTCTTGGGATTGAATTCCAGTAACCATTGTTTGACTGCTCCCGGAGATTATCTAGTGCCTCCTGTAACTTCCTGCAGTTTTCATCTGTTTTTACATTCCTCATCAGCTTTGTGTCATCTGCAAACATTGATATGCATGAGCTCACTCCCGCGGGTAAGTCTTTTCACTTAAATTACAAACAGCAGTGGTCCTAGGACTGGGACCCCCTGGGGGACCCCACTTGTTACATTCCTTCAGCTAGTTGTCTCGTCTCTGACTGTGACTCTTTGCTTTCTGTCCTTTAGGTACTCCCTTACCCAGTTCAGTGTTGACAGTTATCCCACTCTGCGTCTCCAGCTTGTACATCAGTCTTTCACTAGGAACACTGTCAAATGCTTTGTGATAATCAGCAAAAATGCAGTCTACCCAGTCTTTTTTTCCGGTGTTTTTTCTTAAGTGGTACTGGGAAAGGGCCTCACAGCGCCTGTTAGGGCCTCAGACGCGCGTGTCAGAGCCTCAGCGGCACCCCATGAGGCCCTCAGAGCTGTGAGGGCCTCAGCACCGCCTCAGCACCGCCTCAGAGCTCGTGTGAGGGCCTCAGCACCGCCTCAGCACCGCCTCAGAGCTCGTGTGAGGGCCTCAGCACCGCCTCAGAGCGCGTGTGAGGGCCTCAGCACCGCCTCAGAGCGCGTGTGAGGGCCTCAGTACCGCCTCAGAGCGCGTGTGAGGGCCTCAGCACCGCCTCAGAGCGCGAGGGCCTCAGCACCGCCTGTGAGGGCCTCAGCACCGCCTGTGACGGCCTCAGCACCGCCTGTGAGGGCCTCAGAGCGCGTGTGAGAGCCTCAGAGCACGAGTGAGGGCCTCAGCACCGCCTGTGAGAGCCTCAGCTCCGCCTTAGAGCCGTCTCGCCGCTCTCCGCCAAACTAGGACGGTCATCTCACAATGCAATTTCGTTTGTTAATGGATTTTCCTTAAGGAGAGATCCGTCTCCTCCCGGCTGCTTGACACCTAAACCATCAAACTATTGTAGTTTCTTTGGTCACTCTCGCTGCACACGGCACCTCTCCCACACCTCCGTCCACACTCGCCACTCTCACCCCTTGGGCCAGGGGTCAGAGGGGCGAGAAGGGCCCCTTCCGGTGCCCCTGCGAGGGGTACGCCGATCAGCCCGGCGGGAAGGGCCGGTATTGAAGGCGTCTCCCAGGGGAGGCCGGGCTGCATTTGCCGCCGGCAGCCATATTGAAACTTCTGAATTAGATTTATTGACATTGTTGACACACAAAGCGGAGCCCTTTCCACACCGGACACTCCCGCCTCTATTATTTATGGCCTACCTAACTTGGGAGGGAGGCGCGGGGTGAGGCAGGAGCGGGGTGAGGCAGGCGCGGGGTGAGGCAGGCGTGGGGTGAGGCAGGCGTGGGGTGAGGCAGGCGCGGGGTGAGGCAGGCGCGGGGTGAGGCAGGCGCGAGGTGTGGCAGGCGTGGGGTGAGGCAGGCGCGGGGTGAGGCAGGCGCGGGGTGAGGCAGGCGTGGGGTGAGGCAGGCGCGGGGTGAGACAGGCGTGGGGTGAGGCAGGCGCGAGGTGAGGCAGGCGTGGGGTGAGGCAGGCGCGGGGTGAGGCAGGCGCGGGGTGAGGCAGGAGCGGGGTGAGGCAGGCGCGGGGTGAGGCAGGCGTGGGGTGAGGCAGGCGTGGGGTGAGGCAGGCGCGGGGTGAGGCAGGAGCGGGGTGAGGCAGGCGCGGGGTGAGGCAGGCGTGGGGTGAGGCAGGCGTGGGGTGAGGCAGGCGCGGGGTGAAGCAGGCGCGGGGTGAGGCAGGCGCGAGGTGTGGCAGGCGTGGGGTGAGGCAGGCGCGGGGTGAGGCAGGCGCGGGGTGAGGCAGGCGTGGGGTGAGGCAGGCGCGGGGTGAGACAGGCGTGGGGTGAGGCAGGCGCGAGGTGAGGCAGGCGTGGGGTGAGGCAGGCGCGGGGTGAGGCAGGCGCGGGGTGAGGCAGGCGCGGGGTGAGGCAGGCGTGGGGTGAGGCAGGCGCGGGGTGAGGCAGGCGCGGGGTGAGGCAGGCGCGGGGTGAGGCAGGCGCGGAATGAGGCAGGCGCGGGGTGAGGCAGGCGAGGAATGAGGCAGGCGAGGAATGAGGCAGGCGTGGGGTGAGGCAGGCGCGGGGTGAGGCAGGCGCTGGGTGAGGCAGGCGCGGGGTGAGGCAGGCGCGAGGTGAGGCAGGCGCGGGGTGAGGCAGGCGCAGGGTGAGGCAGGCGCGGGGTGAGGCAGGCGAGGAATGAGGCAGGCGCGGGGTGAGGCAGGCGCGGGGTGAGGCAGGCGCGGGGTGAGGCAGGCGCGGGGTGAGGCAGGCGCAGGGTGAGGCAGGCGCGGGGACAGGCGCAGGAGACTACGTAAGGAGACAAAGATCGAGATATAAATATTAAATACATACGAAGAGCAACGAAAGTAAGAGAAAATGTAAAGTGTTTCGTGTCAAAGAAAACTAGTTGAAGGGTTAACTAAGAAAATGTAAATAAAGTTGTCAGGCTTTAATTACGTAAGGAAGATAAATGAAAGAGTAGGCGGGGCGGAAATGAAGAGACTGAGCATGAAAGGCAGTTGAAGGAGGGAGGAAGAGACACTAGTGCATGGAGGAGAGAGGACGGTGGTGAATAAAAGGAAACGAGAGGAAGGGAAAATATGAGTAGAAAGTGTGGAGGAGTAAGAGTGTGGTCCAGGGTGTGGCCACACCTCTAGGAGTGTGGCCACACTCTGGACCTCCTCCACACTCCTGGAGGTGTGGTCAGAGTGTGCCGGGCCACCTCACCGTGACGACCTGTGCAGGTATAATAACTTTGTGTGTTAAGACAAGATCGTCGAGGACGCCAATGGCAGCATGCTGGGTATTAACTGTTGAGCCCCTCGTATCATGCCCTATAACACCGTTATTCACACATCTCTACCTGCTGGGATTAACATGTCTCCCACTTAAGATGGTGGCCTTAGTGAGGGCCCCCACTCATCCCGCTTAAGACGGTGGCCTTAGTGAGGGCCCCCACTCATCCCGCTTAAGACGGTGGCCTTAGTGAGGGCCCCCACTCATCCCACTTAAGACGGTGGCCTTAGTGAGGGCCCCCACTCATCCCACTTAAGACGGTGGCCTTAGTGAGGGCCCCCACTGATCCCACTTAAGATGGTGGCCTTAGTGAGGGCCCCCACTCATCCCACTTAAGACGGTGGCCTTAGTGAGGGCCCCCACTCATCCCACTTAAGACGGTGGCCTTAGTGAGGGCCCCCACTCATCCCACTTAAGATGGTGGCCTTAGTGAGGGCCCCCACTGATCCCGCTTAAGACAGTGGCCTTAGTGAGGGGCCCCCACTGATCCCGCTTAAGACAGTGGCCTTAGTGAGGGCCCCCACTGATCCCGCTTAAGACGGTGGCCTTAGTGAGGGCCCCCACTGATCCTGCTTAAGACAGTGGCCTTAGTGAGGGCCCCCACTGATCCCACTTAAGACGGTGGCCTTAGTGAGGGCCCCCCACTGATCCCACTTAAGACGGTGGCCTTAGTGAGGGCCCCCCACTGATCCCACTTAAGACGGTGGCCTTAGTGAGGGCCCCCCCACTGATCCCGCTTAAGACGGTGGCCTTAGTGAGGGCCCCCACTGATCCCGCTTAAGACGGTGGCCTTAGTGAGGGCCCCCACTGATCCCACTTAAGACGGTGGCCTTAGTGAGGGGCCCCCACTCATCCCACTTAAGACGGTGGCCTTAGTGAGGGCCCCCCACTGATCCCGCTTAAGACGGTGGCCTTAGTGAGGGCCCCCACTGATCCCGCTTAAGACGGTGGCCTTAGTGAGGGCCCCCACTGATCCCGCTTAAGACGGTGGCCTTAGTGAGGGCCCCCACTGATCCCGCTTAAGACAGTGGCCTTAGTGAGGGCCCCCACTGATCCCGCTTAAGACGGTGGCCTTAGTGAAGGCCCCCACTGATCCCGCTTAAGACGGTGGCCTTAGTGAGGGCCCCCACTGATCCCGCTTAAGACGGTGGCCCCAGTGAGGGCCCCCACTGATCCCGCTTAAGACGGTGGCCTTAGTGAGGGCCCCCACTCTTCCCGCTTAAGACGGTGGCCTTAGTGAGGGCCCCCACTGATCATGGACCATTGATCTATGTGTCCCGGCGTGACTGGGGTTGGTAATAAAGAGAGAGGCGGCATAACACTTTCCGTTACAACTTTCTTCAACCAAGTTGTGACAACTTTATTTACATATATATAATGACAATGTCCTGTTGTATAAACTAATTTCAGATAGATTGTGAACATATACTTCCGTGGTGACATGTTTTGTGGCGGCTCAGAGTTGGGCATTATAGACTATACCCTGGAAACACAAACCGTAACTGTCTCTATTTTCCGCTTGTTACAACTTGTAATAAAGTTGTTACATCTTGGCTTAACGTGTTTATGACGTATTAGAACGTTGTTACAACTTGCTATATTGGTTGTTATAACTGGTTAGGAGGTGTTAAAACTTGTTCCAACGTTGTATCCACGTCGTAGTTTCGGTGTGTGTTTGGCGGGTAGTAAACATTGTTGCCAGTATTTATCACCAAGACCCGTTATCTTCTTGAGATATCTTGAGATGATTTCGGGGCTTTTAGTGTCCCCGCGGCCCGGTCCTCGACCAGGCCTCCACCCCCAGGAAGCAGCCCGTGACAGCTGACTAACACCCAGGTACCTATTTTACTGCTAGGTAACAGAAGCATAGGGTGAAAGAAACTCTGCCAATTGTTTCTCGCCGTCGCCCGGGATCGACCCCGAGACCACAGGATCACAAGTCCAGCGTGCTGTCCGCTCGGCCAACCGGCTCCCTCCCGTGTTTACAGAACACACAGAGAGTAGGGACCATAAATATAAGAAGAATTCTCACCGTTGTGAGAGAATATCACATTGTTCTTGGCGCCATTTAGTGAAGTTAAGATGATCAAGATGACTTGTGTTCGCAGTCATTGTATAATTAGGTGTCCCTGTAGCGCGGGTAGAATAGGAAAATAAAGGAACAGGTTCTGGAATCAAACTTTCAGAAGAGTTTCATGTAGAGTTGGTCTGATAGAGAAATATGTCAGGAGTCATTACAGCAGACTCCGGCGGCTGGAACTGCAGGGTCCAGGAGCTTAATGCCGATCCTGCACAAACAAATAGGTGAGTACACGCCAGTTCTCTCAGTGACCCTTCAAGGGTTCGAACCCTGCTCGCCATGGTAGCAGTCAGTATTAAAGCAACTCAGCCATCGAGAGAGTATTAGTCAATAGACCTACTTGTATACAGTACCCCTCAACGGTGAGGGGAAGTGGGCGGTGAGGGTGGAACAGCGAGTGGGCGGTGAAGGGCGGCCGGTGGGCGGTGAAGGGGCGGCCGGTGGGCGGCGAGGGCGGGGCGGCCTGATGCCTCACCGGATAATAACATAAATGAAGCGTGAAATTGATAGTGATGGAGGAGACCCTCGCTCCCTCCCTCTAGTCTCCGGCTCCATCTCTACTGCCCTCTAGTCCCCTCCTCTGCCCTCTCTGTACTTCCTCTCCCATGTTATCCTTCCCTTACCTCCTCCTCCTCCTCCTTCCTCTCCCCTTGTTGAACCCTTTCCTCACACCCCCAACCTCTCCCCTCCTCCCTCCTCCTCACTGATACAATCTCTCTCATTGTTCCTCCTCCTCTTAACCCACCAGCAGCCGCACTGGCGACTGAGAAATATGAGGAGGAGAAGGAGACAGCAGGAGGAGGAGGAGGAGACAGCAGGAGGAGGAGGAGGAGACAGCAAAAGGAGCAGAAGGAGGAGGACGAGACAGCAAAAGGAGCAGAAGGAGGAGGACGAGACAGCAGAAGGAGGAGGACGAGACAGCAGAAGGAGGACGAGACAGCAGAAGGAGGACGAGACAGCAGAAGGAGGAGGACGAAACAGCAGGAGGAGGAGGAGAAGACAACAGGAGGAGGTGTCGTTATATCCTTTATGTCGCCTCCGACTCCCTTATGTCGACTTAAGACATAAGGTGAATCGGCTTCGCGACCCCAGTAGGAATGAGCGACCACAGTGTACTGGTGTTTGAGTATCTGATCGAAGAAGGATTAAAGTACTCACAGAAGGGACCTGAAAACAAAAGGCTGACATTCCGTAAAGGAAACTATGTGGAGATAAAAAAAAATCCTAACAGATATAACATGGGAAACAGAGCTCAGGGGACAGTCGGCCCAAGACATGATGGACTACATTACGCAGAAGTATAAGGACGCAGCAGACAAGTTTGTCCCGGTCCAAAAGATAAAAAATGAAATGAAGATGAGAAACCCATGGTGTAATCAGAGATGTAGGCTAGCTAAGCAACTAAGTAAAAGGGCGTGGAGAAACTATAGAAATAACAGGACACTTGAACAGGTACTGAAACTGAGGATAGGGGCAGACAGATTCACTACAAACGACAAAGAAGTGTGTGAGGAACTCAATAAAAAATTCCAGGAGGTCTTCATATTAGAGCAAGGAGAAGTTCCAGAGATAAGATAAGGATTAGTTAACCAGGCACCATTAGAGGAGTTTCGGGTAACCAGTGGGGATGTAAGGAAGCTTTTGCTAGAGATGGATGTGACAAAGGCTATAGGACCAGATAGAATATCGCCATGGATACTAAAGGAAGGAGCAGAAGCAATTTGCCTGCCACTCTCCATGATGTATAACAAATCACTGGTGACAGGTGAACTGCCAAAAATTTTGAAGACAGCAAACGTAGTCCCGATATACAAGAAAGGGGATAGACAGGAGGCACTGAACTACAGGCCAGTGTCCCTAACTTGCATACCATGCAAGCTAATGGAGAATATTGTGCGAAAATAGTGGAACATCTGGAACGAAGGAACTTTGTGACACAACACCAACATGGTTTCAGGGATGGCAAGTTTTGCCTCACAGGATTAATTGAATTCTACGATCAGGCAACTAGAATCAGGCAAGAAAGAGATTAGTGGGCTGACTGCATATTTTTGGATTGCCAGAAAGCCAGGCAGCTGTACCCACAGTACCACACCAAACACTAGTGCACAAGCTGGAGATGCAGGCAGGAGTGAAAGGGAAGGTACTCCATTGGATAAGGGAGTACCTAAGCAACAGAAGACAGCGAGTCACCGTGAGGGGTGAGGTCTCAGATTGGCGAGGCGTCACCAGTGGAGTCCCGCAGGGTTCAGTCCTTGGACCTATATTGTTTCTGATATATGTAAATGATCTACCAGAGGGTATAGAATCATTCCTCTCATTGTTTGCTGATGAAGCAAAAATTATGAGGAGCATTAAGACGGAGGAAGATAGCATGAGGCTACAAGATAACCTAAACAAACTGAACGAATGGTCCAACAAATGGCTACTAAAGTTCAACCTAAGTAAATGTAAGGTAATGAAACTAGGCAGTGGAAAGAGGAGGCCAGACACAGAATACAAAATGGGAGATGAATTCCTTCGTGAAACGGACAGAGAGAAAGATCTTGGAGTTGATATCACACCAAACCTGTCTCCTGAAGCCCACATAAAAAGAATAACATCTGCGGCGTATGCGAGGCTGGCTAACATCAGAACTGCCTTCAGGAACCTGTGCAAGGAATCATTCGGAACCTTGTATACTACATATGTAAGACCAATCCTGGATTATGCGGCCCCAGCATGGAGCCCGTACCTTGTCAAGCACAAGACGAAGCTGGAGAAAGTTCAGAGGTATGCCACTAGGCTAGTCCCAGAACTAAGAGGCACGAGTTACGAGGAAAGGCTGCGGGAAATGCACCTTACGACACTGGAAAACAGAAGAGTAAGGGGAGACATGACCACTAACTACAAAATTCTCAGAGGAATTGACAGGATAAAGATAAACTATTCAACACTGGTGGTACGCGAAAAAGGGGACACAGGTGAAAACTGAGTACCCAAATGAGCCACAGGGACGTTAGAAAGAACTTTTTCAGTGTCAGAGTAGTTAACAGATGGAATGCATTAGGCAGTAATGTGGTGGAGGCTGACTCCATACACAGTTTCAAATGTGGAAATGATAGAGCCCAATAGGCTCAGGAATCTGTACATCAGTTGATTGACGGTTGAGAGGCGGGACTAAATAGCCAAAGCTCAACCCCCGTAAGCACAACTAGGTGAGTACACACACACACACACACACACACACACACAGGAAGCAGCCCGTAACAGCTGTTTAATTCCCAGGTACCTATTTACTGCTAGGTGAACAGACGCATCAGTGTGAAAGAAACTACCCATTGGTTTCCGCCTCCACCGGGGATCGAACCCGGACATTTAGGACTACGAGTCCCAAGTCTACTCAGCCACAGGGCCCTATACTCACCAAGAAGCAGCATGAGTACACACAAAGGTTATACCCATTAACATCTTGTTAAGTATCGTAGCCCAATTTAATTTAGTAACAAGTAGTAGTGTAAGAGTGTAAAGTATCCAGATCTGAGCACTAGTCAAAATATATCTTCTTGAGGTTATCTTGAGATGATTTCGGGGCTTAGCGTCCTCCGCGGCCCGGTCCTTGACCAGGCTTCGTTTTTGTTACACACCTCCAGGAAGCAACCCGTAGCAGCTGTCTAACTCCCAGGTACCTATTTACTGTTAGGTGAACAGGCTCATCAGGGTGAGCCTGATACACTCAGAGGTAGTGTAGGTACACTCAGAGGTAGTGTTGATACACTCAGAGGTAGTGTAGATATACTCAGAGGTAGTGTAGATACACTCAAGGGTAGTGTAGATACACTCAGAGGTAGTGTAGATACACTCAGAGGTAGTGTAGGTACACTCAGAGGTAGTGTAGATACACTCAGAGGTAGTGTAGATATACTCAGAGGTAGTGTAGATACACTCAGAGGTAGTGTAGGTACACTCAGAGGTAGTGTAGATACACTCAGAGGTAGTGTAGGTACACTCAGAGGTAGTGTAGATACACTCAGAGGTAGTGTAGATACACCCAAAGGTAGTGTAGGTACACTCAGAGGTAGTGTAGATACACTCAGATGTAGTGTAGATATACTCAGAGATAGTGTAGATACACTCAGAGGTAGTGTAGGAACACTCAGAGGTAGTGTAGATACATCCAGAGGTAGTGTAGATACACTCAGAGGTAGTGTAGGTACACCCAGAGGACTAAACTGGTGGTGGAAGACAGCCTTGTAGAGAGAGTGAGGTTCTGGCGGGTTACAACGATAATGAACACAGTTAGACAACCAGGACGTGTCAGCCCAAGTCCTCAGACAGCCTATCAGTAAGTTGAGTCCAATTATTATGTATCCAACACTCGTCCTGTGGGCGCTGGAGGAAAAGGTTGCACAGACCAAGTGTAAACTGTGTCAACAAAATTATCCACACACCCTCCGTCACTATGTGATGGAGTGCGAAAAGATACGTGAATTCAGAGACAATTCTATAACAAATGTTTCAGATATATAAATATATTGTTATGTTCAAGTGATGTGTCAATATTTCATTCAAAATGATCTGCTACCAGAAATTTTAGCCAAATATCCCCAGTTTGCTAACTGTAGGTAGTAACTGAGTGATTGTAACCTATCCACCGCTGCCCACTGGATGGGGGGCGGTGTGCAGGACAAACATATCAATTGTGACACAAGCTCTCCACATATGTCAGTTGCTTAATTTAGAACCTGTACTTGTGGTCGATCTCGAACCCATTGTTTATGTGACGACTTATATTGAATTTTGTAACTAGCTCATCAAGATTGTAACTTGCTTAGCTAAATGAATTGTGAGGTTCAGTCCCTGAGCCCATTATGTGCCTCTGTAACCCTTTCCACAACCGCCCACAAGATGGGTATGGGGTGCATAATAAATGAACTAACCTAACTTGAGGCACATAATGGGCTCGGGAACTGAACGCATATATGCATTTAGCTAAGCAAGTTATATCACCGGTGAGTTAGCTACAAAACTTGCTAACATATAATCAGTTCATCAAAGTAACATCATCGTGACCCCAAGACACCCCTAATGCCATCGATATTAGTTTAATTAGTGTATTATTGACACCCCCAATACCCATCCCGTGGGAGAGTATAAAGCAGAACGGTACTGACAGTACACGGCCACCACCACCACCTGCTTCCAGTAGTCAGGAAATGCGTTATCTGTGGAGCATTTGCTATATCTTGGCTGCACAGAGCGCGTCGCGGCGTCTTCCTCTGACAACAAACATCTCAATCCCATAATCGATCAATAATTACCCCCGCAGCGTCTTGGCCCCGTGCAGTCTGATGGAGGGAGCAGGGAAGGTTGAGACGATGTCGCAGGGGTGGCGTTCCCCCACCTGCAGTAGCTCTGAACAAACACCGCAACACCTACAGGCAAGGGATCCGTGGGACCTCTCGGCCAGCAGAGGCGCTTTATGTCATTTGAGTTACCCCTCAATATACTCGAAAATGTACCCAGGCTTTGGTGGCAGACCGTTTTCTTTCACCTTTTCAGGGATATCTTAGCTTTTTAATTTTCTAGTGCGTAGGAAAGAGTGTGGAAGAGTGAGGTATGCTATTAAGGGGAGTGCCTGGCGTCGACTACAAAGGGAGGTATGTAAACACTGAGGTTTCTCCCAGGATTGGCATCGTCTGGGGATAAAGCGGGCCAAGTGTTTTGTCATTTACTCAGGGTAAATATTGGGGAAATTTCAAAGAGAATAATAGCCGTGGGTGAGCGGCATTTAGGCAAGACAATGGGACCCAGACTCAACTAAAGGAGTTTTGGGTGACACACATGCACACACTCACTTGCGCTCTTGCACACACTCACATGCGCGCGGCACACACACACATGCGCGCGTCAACACACTCACATGCGCGCGTCAACACACTCACATGCGCGCGTGCACACACTCTCATGGGGATGGTCATTCCGGGCTGCGAGGGATTCAGAGACTACACAACAGGCACCATGACAATGGGAGGACCAAGAGTAGTAGTGTTAGCAATGATATATAACCCTCTACCAAATGACAGACAACCCGGTCATGAGTATGACAACAACATGACAGTTAACACTATATGTGAGAGGGCAGCCTCTGCTGCCTGTAGAAATAGATCCCACCTGCTCATCATGGCGGACGTCAATCACGGAAAGATTGACTGGGAGAACAAGGAACCGCATGGAGGCGAGGATACGTGGAGAGCCAAACTATTGGAGGTGGTGACTAGAAACTTTTAAAGCCAGCATGTCAGGGAACCCACAAGGATGAGAGGAAACGATGAACCAGCGAGACTTGACCTAGTCTTCACTCTGAACGTCTCCGACATAAGAGAAATCGGTTTCGAGGCCCCAGTGGGAATAAGCGACCACAGTGTACTGGTGTTTGAGTACTTGATTGAAGAAGGGTTATTGAACTCGAGGAGGGATACCGAAACCAAAAGATTGGCATTCCGAAAGGAAAACCATGAGGTGATAAGAAAATTCCTAACAGTTATAACATGGGAAACAGAACTCAGGGGAAAGACGGCCCAAGACATGATGGACTACATCACGCAGAAGTGCAAGGACGCTGCAAACAAATTTGTCCCAGTCCAAAAGGAAAACAGTGAAATGAAGATGAGAAACCCATGGTTTAATCAGAGATGTAGGCTAGCTAAGCAGCAAAGTAAAAGGGCATTGAGAAACTATAGGAATAACAGGACACTGGAGAGCAGAGAAAGATACCAGAATGCCAGGAATGAATATGTCAGGATGAGAAGAGAGGCAGACAGACAATACGAAAATGACATCGCAAGCAAGGCAAAGACTCAACCTAAATTGCTGCACAGCCACATCAGGAGAAAAACAACAGTAAAGGAACAGATAATGAAATTAAGGATAGGGGCAGAAGGATTCACTACAAACGACAAGGAAGTGTGTGAGGAACTGAATAAGTAATTCCAGGAGGTCTTCACCTTAGAGCAAGGAGAAATTCCCGAGATGAGGGAATAGTTAACCAGGCACCACTGGAAGAGTTTGAGATTACCAGCGCGGAAGTAAGGAAGTGTGTACTAGAGTTGGATGTGACAAATGCTGGAGGTCGTTGGCCTGAAGCTGGAGGTTGGAGGCCTGGTGCTGGAGGTTGGAGGCCTGGTGCTGGAGGTTGGAGGCCAGGTGCTGGAGGTCGGAGGCCTGGTGCTGGAGGTTGGAGGCCTGGTGCTGGAGGTTGGAGGCTTGGTGCTGGTGGTGGGAGGCCTGGTGCTGGAGGCCTGGTGCTGGAGGTAGGAGGCCTGGTGCTGGAAGTTGGAGGCCTGGTGCTGGAGGTGGGAGGCCTGGTGCTGGTGGTTGGAGGCCTGGTGCTGGAGGTTGGAGGCCTGGTGCTGGTGGTTGGAGGCCTGGTGCTGGTGGTTGGAGGCCTGGTGCTGGTGGTTGGAGGCCTGGTGCTGGTGGTTGGAGGCCTGGTGCTGGAGGTTGGAGGCCTGGTGCTGGAGGTAGGAGGCCTGGTGCTGGAGGCCTGGTGCATGAGGTAGGAGGCCTGGTGCTGGAGGTAGGAGGCCTGGTGCTGGAGGTTGGAGGCCTGGTGCTGGAGGTGGGAGGCCTGGTGCTGGAGGTTGGAGGCCTGGTGCAGGAGGTGGGAGGCCTGGTGCTGGAGGTTGGAGGCTTGGTGCTGGAGGTTGGAGGCCTGGTGCTGGAGGTTGGAGGCCTGGTGCTGGTGGTTGGAGGCCTGGTGCTGGAGGTGGGAGGCCTGGTGCTGGAGGCCTGGTGCTGGAGGTTGGAGGCCTGGTGCTGGAAGTTGGAGGCCTGGTGCAGGAGGTGGGAGGCCTGGTGCTGGAGGTGGGAGGCCTGGTGCTGGTGGTTGGAGGCCTGGTGCTGGAGGTTGGAGGCCTGGTGCTGGAGGCCTGGTGCTGGTGCTGGAGGTGGGAGGCCTGGTGCTGGAGGTGGGAGGCCTGGTGCTGGAGGTTGGAGGCCTGGTGCTGGAGGTTGGAGGCCTGGTGCTGGAGGTGGGAGGCCTGGTGCTGGTGGTTGGAGGCCTGGTGCTGGAGGTTGGAGGCCTGGTGCTGGAGGTTGGAGGCCTGGTGCTGGAGGCCTGGTGCTGGTGCTGGAGGTGGGAGGCCTGGTGCTGGAGGTGGGAGGCCTGGTGCTGGAGGTTGGAGGCCTGGTGCTGGAGGTTGGAGGCCTGGTGCTGGAGGTGGGAGGCCTGGTGCTGGTGGTTGGAGGCCTGGTGCTGGAGGTTGGAGGCCTGGTGCTGGAGGTTGGAGGCCTGGTGCTGGAGGCCTGGTGCTGGAGGTTGGAGGCCTGGTGCTGGAGGTGGGAGGCCTGGTGCTGGAGGTTGGAGGCCTGGTGCTGGTGGTTGGAGGCCTGGTGCTGGAGGCCTGGTGCTGGTGCTGGAGGTTGGAGGCCTGGTGCTGGAGGTGGGAGGCCTGGTGCTGGTGGTTGGAGGCCTGGTGCTGGAGGTTGGAGGCCTGGTGCTGGAGGTTGGAGGCCTGGTGCTGGAGGCCTGGTGCTGGAGGTTGGAGGCCTGGTGCTGGTGGTTGGAGGCCTGATGCTGAAGGTTGGAGGCCTGGTGCTGGTGGTTGGAGGCCTGGTGCTGGTGGATGGAGGCCTGGTGCTGGAGGCCTGGTGCTGGAGGTTGGAGGCCTGGTGCTGGTGGTTGGAGGCCTGGTGCTGGAGGTGGGAGGCCTGGTGCTGGAGGTTGGAGGCCTGGTGCTGGTGGATGGAGGCCTGGTGCTGGTGGTTGGAGGCCTGGTGCTGGTGGATGGAGGCCTGGTGCTGGAGGCCTGGTGCTGGAGGTTGGAGGCCTGGTGCTGGTGGTTGGAGGCCTGGTGCTGGTGGATGGAGGCCTGGTGCTGGAGGCCTGGTGCTGGAGGTTGGAGGCCTGGTGCTGGTGGTTGGAGGCCTGGTGCTGGTGGTTGGAGGCCTGGTGCTGGTGGTTGGAGGCCTGGTGCTGGTGGTTGGAGGCCTGGTGCTGGTGGTTGGAGGCCTGGTGCTGGTGGTTGGAGGCCTGGTGCTGGTGGTTGGAGGCCTGGTGCTGGTGGTTGGAGGCCTGGTGCTGGTGGTTGGAGGCCTGGTGCTGGAGGCCTGGTGCTGGAGGTTGGAGGCCTGGTGCTGGAGGTTGGAGGCCTGGTGCTGGTGGTTGGAGGCCTGGTGCTGGAGGTTGGAGGCCTGGTGCTGGTGGTTGGAAGCCTGGTGCTGGAGGTTGGAGGCCTGGTGCTGGAGGTGGGAGGCCTGGTGCTGGAGGTTGGAGGCCTGGTGCTGGAGGCCTGGTGCTGGAGGTGGGAGGCCTGGTGCTGGTGGTTGGAGGCCTGGTGCTGGAGGTTGGAGGCCTGGTGCTGGAGGTTGGAGGCCTGGTGCTGGTGGTTGGAGGCCTGGTGCTGGTGGTTGGAGGCCTGGTGCTGGTGGTTGGAGGCCTGGTGCTGGAGGTGGGAGGCCTGGTGCTGGTGGTTGGAGGCCTGGTGCTGGTGGTTGGAGGCCTGGTGCTGGTGGTTGGAGGCCTGGTGCTGGAGGTTGGAGGCCTGGTGCTGGTGGTTGGAGGCCTGGTACTGGAGGTTGGAGGCCTGGTGCTGGTGGTTGGAGGCCTGGTGCTGGAGGTTGGAGGCCTGCTGCTGGTGGTTGGAGGCCTGGTGCTGGTGGTTGGAGGCCTGGTGCTGGAGGTGGGAGGCCTGGTGCTGGTGGTTGGAGGCCTGGTGCTGGTGGTTGGAGTCCTGATGCTGGTGGTTGGAGGCCTGGTGCTGGAGGTGGGAGGCCTGGTGCTGGAGGTTGGAGGCCTGGTGCTGGTGGTTGGAGGCCTGGTGCTGGTGGTTGGAGGCCTGGTGCTGGTGGTTGGAGGCCTGGTGCTGGTGGTTGGAGGCCTGGTGCTGGTGGTTGGAGGCCTGGTGCTGGTGGTTGGAGGCCTGGTGCTGGTGGTTGGAGGCCTGGTGCTGGAGGCCTGGTGCTGGAGGTTGGAGGCCTGGTGCTGGAGGTGGGAGGCCTGGTGCTGGAGGTGGGAGGCCTGGTGCTGGAGGTGGGAGGCCTGGTGCTGGAGGTTGGAGGCCTAGTGCTGGAGGTTGGAGGCCTGGTGCTGGAGGTTGGAGGCATGGTGCTGGAGGTGGGAGGCCTGGTGCTGGAGGTTGGAGGCCTGGTGCTGGTGGATGGAGGCCTGGTGCTGGTGGTTGGAGGCCTGGTGCTGGAGGTTGGAGGCATGGTGCTGGAGGTGGGAGGCCTGGTGCTGGAGGCCTGGTGCTGGAGGTTGGAGGCCTGGTGCTGGTGGTTGGAGGCCTGGTGCTGGTGGTTGGAGGCCTGGTGCTGGTGGTTGGAGGCCTGGTGCTGGAGGTTGAAGGCCTGGTGCTGGAGGTTGGAGGCCTGGTGCTGGTGGTTGGAGGCCTGGTGCTGGAGGTTGGAGGCCTGGTGCTGGAGGTTGGAGGCCTGGTGCTGGAGGTTGGAGGCCTGGTGCTGGAGGTTGGAGGCCTGGTGCTGGAGGTTGGAGGCCTGGTGCTGGAGGTTGAAGGCCTGGTGCTGGAGAACACACTTGACAGTGAGAGTCAACTTCGTTCAGTGGTCCGAGAGTTAAGGTAGTGAAATGAGTCGTGTCATTACCGCAGAGTTAACTGCGCTAGTCGGGTAAAACAGTGGTTCAACCTTTAATAATTTAGCAGCGAGCATTGTGCGGTGGGTACGAGAAGTGGAATATCCCGGACACACCGTGACCGAACACCCGGTGACACTGTGATCCCGGAGCCTCGCCGGAACTGATTGTTTCAGCACCAAACTTCCTACTCTGATGGCAGTGAGTCAGACGGCTGGACCCTGAACCAGTTTGGCTCATAGTCGGCCGGTGAGTGTGTCAAGTGATGACCCCGGGGCGCCCCAGCTGGCTTACCAACACCTCACACCACGCTGTTTGGTGATGACCGGCCTCATACACGAAGGCCAAAGACCATTCCATCCACCCGCCACACCCGCTGTTTATGAAGGAAAAACGGTTTACACACGACTCACAACTGCTGACGTTCGAACACTTCCGGAACAAGTGCTTCACTGACGACTTGTGTTCGAACCACAACGCTGTAAATGCTTCACCCACGTACTACAAATACAAATAATCGCCAACAGAACCTAAACTCATAACCTAACCAAAGCCTGTACAATATGGTTATATAAAATAATATTAATTTATATTTGAGAAAATTCCTGTTTTGAATGAACAGCATGTTAAGATTTATGAATGCGTCTTTGGGGTCGACCGCTGGATGGAATGGACCTGGTGTGAGGACGGGTTGGGAGATGGACACGACGACACGAGAATTAGCTCTCCAGAGAACACCGTTGTGAGTTATGAGAAGACGAGGCTCTCATGTCCTTAGTGACTCATGAAGAGTGAGGTGACACAGGTCCTGATGTATCATGTATACGATGGAAACATATATTATATGTGTTACGGAGAACACATTCCTTCCTCACCCTTCTCCTCCTCTTCTCGTTCCTCACCTCCCTCCTTCTCACCTTCCTCACCCCCTCCTTCTCTCCTTCCTCACCCCCTCCTCCTTCTCTCCTTCCACACCCCCTCCCCGCCACCATCTATCATTGCTCCTCCCCCAATTCCTACTCCTCCCACACGTTTCCTTCCCCCCCCCCCTTCATATTCTTCCCCTCCCCCAATCATACTCGTCCCTCCCTCCCCCCCCCCCCCCAGTAACAATAGCCAGAGCGCGGGTGCTGTTGTTGAGCACACAGTGGAGGAGCGAGGAGCCACCACCATGCATTATTGAGGCCGATCATCTTTCCCCTCTGTGGACATTGTCTCCCGCCACCCAATGGCGCTTCTTTCACCAGAGTTAGTGAAGAGAAAACTGGAAAAAAAACTGCTGCATCGCGTTGGAGTCGTGAGCACAAACAGGCGGAGGAGGCGAGGCTGGCGAGGTGGGGTGCCTCAGGGCCTCGTCAGGGTCCTCCTCTCTCCGTGCTCCAGCCCGCCATTGTTGCTCCATGTTGTGTTTGGTTAGGACCGTTGCCTTCCGCTCCCGTCTTGATTATTCTCTCTTTTTAACAGCTGGACTGTGATGATAGGCTTTGTTTTACAGCTTTTCTATCTAGGTTTGTTGTGTTTTTTCCTCCCGTGGGGGAAGATGTGTTGTTCTCAGGCCCGCCATCACGGCTGTGTTTACCTTCTTGTGCTGGTGGGCTACGGGCGTAAACACCAGGCATTGTTGCTGCCCTCCCGTCTCCCAGGACGGGCAGGGCTCTTGTCTTCCTCCCTCTGTCTGCGTCTGTCTATGCCTGTCTCTCTCTGTCTCTCTATCTCTCTCTCTGTCTCTCTCTCTCTCTCTCTCTGTCTCTCTATCTCTCTCTCTCTCTCTCTCTCTCTCTCTCTCTCTCTCTCTCTCTCTCTCTCTCTCTCTCTCTCTCTCTCTCTCTCTCTCTCTCTCTCTCTCTCTCTCTCTCTCTCTCTCCCTCTCTCTCTCTCCCTCTCTCTCTCTCTCTCTCTCTCTCTCTCTCTCTCTCTCTCTCTCTCTCTCTCTCTCTCTCTCTCTCTCTCTCTCTCTCTCTCTCTCTCTCTCTCTCTCTCTCTCTCTCTCTCTCTCTCTCTCTCTCTCTCTCTCTCTCTCTCTCTCTCTCTCTCGCTCTCTCTCTCTCTCTCTCTCTCTCTCTCTCTCTCTCTCTCTCTCTCTCTCTCTCTCTCTCTCTCTCTCTCTCTCTCTCTCTCTCTCTCTCTCTCTCTCTCTCTCTCTCTCCCCCCCCCCACCCCTCCCACCATATAGTGTTTGCACAATATCATTTTGTATCCATAAAGTAAAAAACAATTTGAAAGCTTCATTAAAAACTATTATACATTTTTCCTTTCAGTGTGGACTAATGACTTTTTCAGTGATCATTTTTTCTCTGTCTGGGTTTTTCTACTGACATTTTTCCGACAATATTCCATTGGTCATTGCCATAATTTAAATCTTTTATTTTTTTCAGGTCATATATTGCGTTTGTAAATTACGGTTTTTATGGACGTTATCTAGCAGAGAAAATATTTTACAGTGTTTGTGTGGTGTGAAAAAATGTATAATGAAACATTTTTGTATATATAATGAAAGTTGTGTATCGTGTTTTGGTAGATGTGAGTCGTCGGCCTGTCATTAGGCTAATATGGAAACTGTCCCGCCCGGGAAGCGGAGTGTGAAGCTGTCTTTCCTAATACTCCAGTGAATGGGTAAGAGAATCAAATACTTTTAATGGACGCTGCTCCCCTTTGGCTATGAAAGAGCCAGAGGATCGGAACCCCCAAGCCTTTATTCTAATTGAAGGTGACTCTGTATAGATGACTTGATCTTCCTTCACCGATACATCAAGGGGGTAGCACACACACAAGTTGCCGGACATTACCTTCTGCCAGTTTCCCTTTCTGATTTATCCGAATTTCTCAGTTTCTCCTTTCGAAACAGGCATATTTGATCACATCCAGGAATATGTTTATTAACATTACACCAGCTATATGTGTCTTCAAGTCCTGCAAGTGCAATAAAGCTATAAATCTTAGTATAAAGAGGAGACAAACTGCTCCGAAATAGGTAGCTGATCGGCGGCCATTGATGCGTGTGTTTCTTTCAGAGCGCGGGCCTCCAGGCTGCCAACAAAGGCGACCGCGGGCTTACTTTGACTTCACGTAAATAAGGCATCGGTCTGTAGTTTCCATTCAGCTTATTCTGCCCTCTGGTCCCAAACGGATTATTAAATATTTAGTTCTGAGCAGCGCTCCTCCTGCGCGGTTCACAGGAGGGAAATCTAGCCTTTGAGTTTCTTCCTTGCTGTTGAAGCCTAATTAGTTTTATTGATGTGAAAATGTGGTTATATTAAAGTTTTTTTTATTTTTGGGAAGTTAACATAACGCGGAGAGCATGTTATTATTTTTATCTGGCTTTGTGTATTCCTACTTTAGATGAATGGAAAGATGAGCCGTTTAATATATATATATATATATATATATATATATATATATATATATATATATATATATATATATATATATATATATATATATATACAGCTTAGTGACATCACACACACACACACACACACACACACACACACACACACACACACACACACACACACACACACACACACACACACACACACACACACACACACACACACACACACACACACACACACACACACACACACACACATACACACACACACACATAGGACTGTTTGAGGCTTCAAGAAGACCTAGACAAGCTGAAGGAATGGTCGAACAAATGGTTGTTAGAGTTTAACCCAACCAAATGTAATGTAATGAAGATAGGTGTAGGGAGCAGGAGGCCAGATACAAGGTATCATCTGGGAGAGGAAATTCTTCAGGAGTCAGAGAAGGAAAAAGACTTGGGGGTTGATATCACGCCAGACCTGTCTCCTGCAGCACATATCAAGCGGATAACATCAGCGGCATATGCCAGGCTGGCCAACATACGAACGGCATTCAGAAACTTGTGTAAAGAATCATTCAGAACTTTGTATACCACATATGTCAGGCCAATCCTGGAGTATGCAGCCCCAGCATGGAGTCCATATCTAGTCAAGGATAAGACTAAACTGGAAAAGGTTCAAAGGTTTGCCACCAGACTAGTACCCGAGCTGAGAGGTATGAGCTACGAGGAGAGACTACGGGAATTAAACCTCACTTCGCTGGAAGACAGAAGAGTTAGGGGGGACATGATCACCACATTCAAGATTCTGAAGGGGATTGATAGGGTAGATAAAGACAGTCTATTTAACACAAGGGGAACACGCACAAGGGGACACAGGTGGAAACTGAGTGCCCAAATGAGCCACAGAGATATTAGAAAGAACTTTTTTAGTGTCAGAGTGGTTGACAAATGGAATGCATTAGGGGGTGATGTGGTGGAGGCTGACTCCATACACAGTTTCAAGTGTAGATATGACAGAGCCCGATAGGCTCAGGAATCTGTACACCTGTTGATTGACGGTTGAGAGGCGGGACCAAAGAGCCAGAGCTCAACCCCCGCAAACACAACTAGGTGAGTACAACTAGGTGAGTACATACTCATACACACACACACACACACACACACACACACACACACACACACACACACACACACACACACACACACACACACACACACACACACACACACACACACACACATATAATATAATAGAGAGAGCAGCTTCAGTTGCCTGCAGGAATGGCTCAAGACTCTTAATCATGGGTGATTTCAACCATGGAAAGATAGACTGGGAGAATGGGGACCCACATGGAGGTGCAGATACGTGGCGAGCTAAACTCTTGGAAGTGGCAACAAGGAATTTTCTGAGCCAGCATGTCAAGGAACCCACAAGAGTGAGAGGCAATGATGAACCAGCTAGACTCGACTTGATATTCACATTGAATGAGTCAGAAATAAGGGAAGTCAAAGTTGAAGCCCCCAAAGGAATGAGTGACCACAGTGTACTAACATTTATTAACAGTTATTAACATTACACCAGCTATATGTGTCTTCAAGTGTACTTCAAGTGTCTTCAAGGTCAGTGTACTGACCTTTGAGTACTTGGTGGAGGTAGGGATAACCTATCCAAGGATGGGAGTGGAGGGGAAAAGACTAAATTACTGAAGAGGAAAATATGACGAGATGAGGAACTTCCTCAGGGGAATACCATGGGAAACAGAACTTAAGAAACAAGAATGTGCAGGTCATGATGGATTTTGTCACCCAGAAGTGCCAGGAAGCTGCAGACAGGTTTATCCCCGTCCAAAAGGAGAAAAACGAAAAACAACAGAAAAACCCATGGTTCAACCAGGAATGCAAGGTAGCGAAGCAACTGAGTAAAAGAACATGGAGAAACTACAGAAATAACAGAACACCAGAGAGCAGGGAGAGATACCAGAGGGCCAGAAATGAGTACCTCAGAGTGAGGAGGGAAGCAGAGAGACAGTTTGAAAATGACATTGTGAGTAAAGCCAAGACCCAACCAAAGCTGCTCCACAGCCACATCAGGAGGAAAACAGCAGTGAAGGAACAAGTGATGAAATTGAAAAAAAGAGGAGAACAGATACACATAGAAGGACAAGGAGGTGTGTGAAGAGCTTAACAAGAGATTCCAGGAGGTCTTCACAATAGAACAAGGAGAAGCCCCTGCACTAAATGAGGAGGAGGCAAACCAAGCAACCTTGGAGGAATTTGACCTCACCAGTGATGAGGTCAAAAGGAGTCTGCTGGAGCTGGATGTGACAAAGGCTGTTGGGCCTGACAGAATTTCACCGTGGATACTAAAGGAAGGTGCAGAAGTACTAAGTGTGCCACTCTCTATGGTGTATAACAGGTCACTGGAAACAGGAGACCTACCAGAAAGTTAGAAGACAGCTAACGTAGTCCCAATATACGAGAAGGGTGACAGGCAAAAGGCACTGAACTACAGGCCAGTTTCCCTAACTTGTATACCATGCAAGGTGATGGAGAAGATCGTGAGGAAAAGGTTCGTAGAGCATCTGGAGGGAAATAACTTTGAAACACACCACCAACATGGTTTCAGGGATGGTAAATCGTGCCTCACAGGTTTAATAGAATTCTATGACCAGGCAACAAAAATTAGGCAGGAAAGAGAAGGATGGGCCGACTGAATTTTCCTGGACTGCCAGAAAACCTTTGACACAGTACCCCATAAAAGGCTGTTAATTTAAAAAAGTTGGAGCAACAGGCAGGAATAAAAGGGAAGGTGCTGCAGTGGATAAGGGAGTATTTAAGCAACAGGAAACAGCGAGTAACGGTGAGGGGGAAGACATCAGAGTGGCGAGATGTCACCAGCGGAGTCCCACAGGGCTCAATACTTGGACTCATCCTGTTTCTAATATATGTAAACGATCTTCCGGATGTTTGCTGATGATGCAAAAATTATAAGAAGAATCAAGACGAATGAAGATCGACAGAGACTACAGGATGACCTGGACAAACTAGAGGAATGGTCTAGAAAATGGCTGCTAAAGTTCAACTCAGGAAAGTGTAAGGTAATGAAATTAGGCGAAGGGAGCAGGAGGCTGAACACAAGGTACCATCTGGGAGGCGAAATCCTGCAAGAGTCAAACAGAGAGAAAGATCTGGGGGTCGATATCACACTGAACCTGTCCCCCAGAGACCCACATCAAAAGGATATCATCAGCGGCATATGCTAGACTGGCCAACATAAGAACTGCCTTTAGAAACTTGTGTAAGGAATCATTCACAACCCTGTATACCACTTATGTCAGACCAATCCTGGAATATGCAGCTCCTGCCTGGAGTCCATACCTAGTTAAACACAAGACAAAGTTAGAGAAGATTCAGCGGTATGCCACCAGGCTCGTCCCAGAACTGAGAGGTATGAGCTACGAGGAAAGCTGCGAGGAAAGGCTAAAGGAACTGAACCTTACGTCCCTGGAAAACAGAAGAGAAAGGGAAGACATGATAACCACCTACAAAATTCTCAGGGGAATTGACAGGGTGGACAAAGACAAACTCTTCAGCACGGGTGGAACACGAACAAGGGGACACAGGTAGAAACTTAGTACCCAAATGAGCCACAGAGACGTTAGAAAATTTTTTTCAGTGTCAGAGTAGTTAATAAATGGAATGCACTAGGCAGTGATGTGGTGGAGGCTGACTCCATACACAGTTTCAAATGTAGATATGATAGAGCCCAGTAGGCTCAGGAATCTGTACACCAGTTGATAGACAGTTGAGAGGCGGGACCAAAGAGACAAAGCTCAACCCCCGCAAGCACAATTAGGTGAGTACACACACACACACACACACACACACACACACACACACACACACACACACACACACACACACACACACACACACACACACACACACACACACACACACACACACACACACACACACACACACACACAAATCGCCAACATGGGTTCAGGGAGGGTAAATCTTGCCTTACAGGCTTGATAGAATTCTACGATCAGGTGACAAAGATTAAGCAAGAAAGAGAGGGCTGGGCGGACTGCATTTTCTTGGATTGTCGGAAAGCCTTTGACACAGTACCGCATAAGAGGCTGGTACATAAGCTGGAGAGACAGGCAGGTGTAGCTGGTAAGGTGCTCCAGTGGATAAGGGAGTATCTAAGCAATAGGAAGCAGAGACTTACGGTGAGGGGTGAGACCTCCGATTGGCGTGAAGTCACCAGTGGAGTCCCACAGGGCTCTGTACTCGGTCCTATCTTGTTTCTGATATATGTAAATGATCTCCCGGAGGGTATCGATTCATTTCTCTCAATGTTTGCGGACGATGCTAAAATTATGAGAAGGATTAAAACAGAAGAGAACTGTTTGAGGCTTCAAGAAGACCTAGACAAGCTGAAGGAATGATCGAACAAATGGTTGTTAGAGTTTAACCCAACCAAATGTAATGTAATGAAGATAGGTGTAGGGAGCAGGAGGCCAGATACAAGGTATCATCTGGGAGAGGAAATTCTTCAGGAGTCAGAGAAGGAAAAAGACTTGGGGGTTGATATCACGCCAGACCTGTCTCCTGCAGCACATATCAAGCGGATAACATCAGCGGCATATGCCAGGCTGGCCAACATACGAACGGCATTCAGAAACTTGTGTAAAGAATCATTCAGAACTTTGTATACCACATATGTCAGGCCAATCCTGGAGTATGCAGCCCCATCATGGAGTCCATATCTAGTCAAGGATAAGACTAAACTGGAAAAGGTTCAAAGGTTTGCCACCAGACTAGTACCCGAGCTGAGAGGTATGAGCTACGAGGAGAGACTACGGGAATTAAACCTCACTTCGCTGGAAGACAGAAGAGTTAGGGAGGACATGATCACCACATTCAAGATTCTGAAGGGAATTGATAGGGTAGATAAAGACAGTCTATTTAACACAAGGGGAACACGCACAAGGGGACACAGGTGGAAACTGAGTGCCCAAATGAGCCACAGAGATATTAGAAAGAACTTTTTTAGTGTCAGAGTGGTTGACAAATGGAATGCATTAGGAAGTGATGTGGTGGAGGCTGACTCCATACACAGTTTCAAGTGTAGATATGATAGAGCCCAGTAGGCTCAGGAATCTGTACACCTGTTGATTGACGGTTGAGAGGCGGGACCAAAGAGCCAGAGCTCAACCCCCGCAAGCACAATTAGGTGAGTACAACTAGGTGAGTACACACACACACACACACACACACACACACACACACACACACACACACACACACACACACACACACACACATCTGTTGGAGCTGGATGTTAGAAAGGCTGTTGGGCCGGACGGGATCTCACCATGGATATTGAAAGAGTGTGCAGAGGCACTTTGCTTGCCACTCTCCTTAGTGTATAGTAGGTTACTGGAGACGGGAGACCTACCAGGAATATGGGAGACGGCGAATGTGGTCCCAATATACAGAAAGGGCGACAGACAAGAGGCACTGAACTACAGGCCAGTGTCCTTGACTTGTATACCATGCAAGGTGATGGAGAAGATCGTGAGAAAAAACCTGGTAACACATCTGAAGAGAAGGGACTTCGTGACAACCCATCAACATGGGTTCAGGGAGGGTAAATCTTACCTTACTGGCTTAATAGAATTCTACGATCAGGTGACAAAGATTAAGCAAGAAAGAGAAGGATGGACAGACTGCATTTTCTTGGACTGACGGAAAGCGTTTGACACAGTACCGCATAAAAGGCTGATGTATAAGCTGGAGAGACAGGCAGGAGTAACTGGTAAGGTGCTCCAGTGGATAAGGGAGTTCCTAAGCAATAGGAGGCAGAGAGTTACAGTGAGGGGTGAGACCTCCGATTGGCGTGGTCACCAGTGGAGTCCCACAGGGCTCTGTACTCGGACCTATCCTGTTTTTTATATACGTAAATGATCTCCCGGAGGGTATAGACTCATTCCTCTCAATGTTTGCTAACGATGCCAAAATTATGAGAAGGATTAAGACAGAGGAGGACAGTTTGAGGCTTCAAGAAGACCTGGACAAGCTGCAGGAATGGTCAAACAAATGGTTGTTAGAGTTTAACCCAAGCAAATGCAATGTAATGAAGACAGGTGTAGGGAGCAGGAGGCCAGATACAAGGTATCATTTGGGAGATAAAATACTTCAAGAGTCAGAGAGAGAGAGAAAGACCTGGGGGTTGATATCACGCCAGACCTGTCCCCTGAAGCTCATATCAAGAGGATAACATCAGCAGCATATGCCAGGTTGGATAACATAAGAACGGCCTTTAGAAACTTGTGTAAGGAATCTTTCAGAACATTATATACCAGAACATTATATTAGCAACCAGGAGGCCTGGTTGCTTAGCGACCGGGCCGCAGGGACGCTAAGCCCCGGAAGCTCCTCAAGGTAACCTCAAGGTAACCTCAAGGTAAGGTAACCACATATGTCAGACCAATCCTGGAGTATGCAGCCCCAGCATGGAGTCCATATCTAGTCAAGCATAAGACTAAAGACTGGAAAAGGTTCAAAGGTTTGCCACCAGACTAGTACCCGAGCTGAGAGGTATGAGCTACGAGGAGAGACTACGGGAATTAAACCTTAGACATCAGCAGGATAACATGGGCAGCATATGCCACACTGACAAATGTTCCGTTATCCTTCACCAACTTGGACAAAGATCCCTTCCGAGTGCTGTATACAACCTTCGTGAGACCCGTTATTGAGTATGCAGCACCGGCATGGAAACCCCCCTAACTAACGAAACACAAAACCAAATTAGAAAAGGTCCAAAAATAAGCAACAAGACTGGTTCCCGAGCTCAGGGGACCGAGATATGCGGCAAGACTGAGGGAACTGGACCTCACAACATTAAAGGAAAGGAGAACTAGAGCAGACATGACAACGACGTCTCCCTAGGAGTGAAGGAGCGAGCCTCGACCCCAGACCAATTAAGAAGGCGAGACAAAAACAAGGGTTCCCGAGTCAGCCTCCCGGCCGCTACCAGTGTGTTTCGGTCATTGTGTTATCGTTCAATGTGGCGCTGACTCCGTCTTCCGGCACTTGTCCGGAATGGTGCTGCCATTAATCTTCGTTGCTTGTCACACTCTTTCACTTCCTTCCAGAACATGTCAGACTGCCCAAAATATATATATATATATATATATATATATATATATATATATATATATATATATATATATATATATATATATATATATATATATATATATAATGGTTACTAATCGCTGAAGTGAAAAACATTTCGAAATTCAACTTGGAAATTACGCGGGAAAATCCCAAGAAAGCTGAGGAAATTACAAGTAAATATATTGGGAGAGCAGCGGGCCAATAATACGTGAGCGAAGATGATTATCCCGCTTGGCGGAGTGGGGGGGAGGAGGGGAGGGGAGGGGGTGAGAGGGAAGAGGAGGGGGCAGGGTGAGAGGGGAGAGGGATGGGGGGAGGGGGAGGAGGGGAAGGCGGCGCTCCGGGGAACCAGACCTGTTGGCGGAAACCGTGTGTTTGTTTGAGCCAGGAACCGGCAACGCTTTGTCTCTTCAGAACCATTGACCCGCTCTAATGACTGTGAATGTTGACTCCGCCTGTGTCAGGGGCGGCCAGGGGCTGTTGTGCCGCCTGTGTCAGGGACGGCCAGTGGCTGTTGTGCCGCCTGTGTCAGGGGCGGCCAGAGGCTGTTGTGCCGCCTGTGTCAGGGGCGGCCAGTGGCTGTTGTGCCGCCTGTGTCAGGGGCGGCCAGAGGCTGTTGTGCCGCCTGTGTCAGGGGCGGCCAGAGGCTGTTGTGCCGCCTGTGTCAGGGGCGGCCAGTGGCTGTTGTGCCGCCTGTGTCAGGGGCGGCCAGAGGCTGTTGTGCCGCCTGTGTCAGGGGCGGCCAGTGGCTGTTGTGCCGCCTGTGTCAGGGGCGGCCAGAGGCTGTTGTGCCGCCTGTGTCAGGGGCGGCCAGTGGCTGTTGTGCCGCCTGTGTCAGGGGCGGCCAGTGGCTGTTGTGCCGCCTGTGTCAGGGGCGGCCAGTGGCTGTTGTGCCGCCAGGTCGGGGAGACGCCAACAGGCACCTACGGGTCTGTGACAGGGAGGTCTGTGAGAGGAGGGGTCTGGCAGAGCCCTAATTATTGTCTACCACAGACGTGGCCAGACATTTACAATGCTAACTAGCATATATATATATTGTCTTCTGTCCTCCATGGACAGGGTGAGAGATCTGTTAAACATATTGTTCAGGGATTTATTGAACAATAAACCGCAGGTGGTTGTAGTGCTTTTACAATGCTAATCTAACCTACATAGATACACAGCTTTACGGCTGCCCTACATAAATAGTGCTTTAGGCGAGTTCTTTTTATACATAATGTGATTAATGTGTGTTACGGACCCGAGTCCAGCGTCGGAGCACGGAGCAGTGACGACAACGCCATCTGTGAGTCCGCTCCCGAAACCCACTCCAAATGGACAACGCCATCTAGTGAGGACGGGATATACCGGCCACAGGAGCTGGATTCCCGTCTTAATCAGCTCATAACATAGCCGCTGCTGACCTCTGGTGAGGTGGCGCTTAGACAGCAACGCCATCTATGGAGCAGAGAGGTGGACGTTTGTGTCTAAGCCTGTAAGTGAGGTTCCCTAGTCCCAGTATTAATGACGTGTCTGATTACAGAGTCGACCTGGAACTGCTGTATTGGATGATGGATCAGTCTACCCAAGGCAGCCAAGGGTCTCTTCACGAGTTTGCTCTGAAGAAGCTGTGAGTCACCCCCGGACGAACTCTGTTGAGAGTGTTAGCCTGCCTGTGACGTGGCAGTATCAGGAATCGCCTTATCCGGGGCTGGCTGGTGGAAGAGACTAGCCACTGTGGTGCTTAGAGAGGAGAGTGATCAGAGGGATCACACGAGGCTCCTGCCTAGGGCTCGCAACCCTAGTATCGGTCGTGGAGTCGCCTACACAGCGGAGCTGATCGGAACCTGCCAGCTACAGGCTGAATTGTGGTTGAAGGCCTCCACGACGGAGCCCCCAGTGGGACTGTGATTTGGCTGGCCTGTGGCCAGGGTAGATTCGCCGAGAGAATCATCCAGGATTCATCGTGGGCCACAGAGGAAGGAACCAGGGCTACCCAAAGTGCGCATCGTGGAGCATCCTGTGTCTTCGGAGGAAGACAAGCCATTGTACATAATCGTGTATGATAAACCCCGTGTGCAACTGGTATTTATTTATTTATGGTGGTGGTGAAAATATATATATAAATCAGAGCATTTGTATCTCTCCCCCTTTAATTTAACTTGCGTTATGGAACACATCCCTTGAAAGCCTCTACTAACTTGGGGCCGGATTCCCAAACTCTAATAACATCAGAGAAGAACCCGGTTGCGTCCCAGTAGGGCCGTAACAATGTGCAAATTACACACAGAGATCACATTAACGTGATGCATCAAATGAACAAATCCACAAGGGCCGTGACGAGGATTCGAACCTGCATCCGGGAGCATCCCAGACACTGCCTTAATCGACTGAATTACAACAGGGTTAAAAAGAGTTGCAATCGAAGTTCTACTGAACTTACTGGATCCCGTAGCCTCTCTGAGGCACAAACCAGGATTTTAAACAACTTCCCCCTGCACCCGAGCTATGTCAATAGGCCGATTAAGGCAGTGTCTGGGATGCTCCCGGACGCAGGTTCGAATCCTCGTCACGGCCCTTGTGGATTTGTTCATTTGATGCATCACGTTAATGTGATCTCTGATCACATTAACCGTCCTCTGGTTAATGTGATTAGTAAAGTAAAGTAAAGACGGCCGATTAGTAAAGCGGCCGTCCACCCCAGACAACCCGTCCTCACACTAGGCTGGTTAAAGCAGCGGCCGTCCACCCCAGACAACCCGTCCTCACACTAGGCTGGTTAAAGCAGCGGCCGTCCTCCCCAGACAACCCGTCCTCACACTAGGCTGGTTAAAGCAGCGGCCGTCCACCCCAGACAACCCGTCCTCACACTAGGCTGGTTAAAGCAGCGGCCGTCCTCCCCAGACAACCCGTCCTCACACTAGGCTGGTTAAAGCAGCGGCCGTCCTCCCCAGACAACCCGTCCTCACATTAGGCTTCACACTAGTGCTCTTGCGAGCAACAGATGGTGCTGTTTATAAATTTTGTTTTATAAGTTTTGTTTTCATACGCTGTTTATAAACATGCTAAAAAAAAAAGCATGTTTTTACTTATGACAGGTGTTGCATCTATATAGTAGGTATATGAAAAGACGCGCCTATTCGAATACAACGTTGTCTCAAAATTTCAAAGCAATCGGTGAAGAACTTCCGGAGATTACAGCGTGTGTTGCTCTTACGTCCAACAGATGGCGCTGTTTTTCAAAAAAAGGATGTTTTTTCCTGTCACAGGTGAGGCATGTATATAGTATATATATAAAAAAGAGGCGCCTATTCGAATACAACGTTGTGTCAAAATTTCAAAGCAATCGGTAAAGAGGTTTTGAAGATTTCCCTCACATGAAAAACACAGTTTTTCAGAAAAAGCATTTTTTTTTTACCGTTACAAACGTGATATCGATATAGTATGTATATTAAAACCCGCTCAGATGCGAATGGAACGTTGTGCGAAAATTTCAAAGCAATCGGTGAAGAACTTTCGGAGATTAGCGATTTTGAACAAACGAACATTTCCATTTTTATTTATATAGATATATACGGAAACCCCAGTTTTGAATAAGAGAGAATGCTTAACGCGCTTCCGGCTAATTCGCCTTCATTAGAGCAAAGTAGAATGAAGCCTTCCTTCATTCTACTTTGCACTGATGAAGGCGAATTAGCCGAAAACGCGTTAAGCATTCTCTATTTTTCAAATGTGGTTTTTCCGCATACTTGGATTAGTGTTTTTGTAATCATTGTTGCCTATACAAATGTATTTTGGTAGCCGTCTTTCTTGCAAATATATGCAGTTGAATATGACTGAAAGAGTAAGATTAATATCAATATTTCTGATGTTTTCTTCACTGTCGAGGGAAGTTGAAAAATGAACTCTTCATAAGTTCATTTAACACTATATGTCTGATCTGACGCTTAAGGGAAACGTTGTTTCGCAAGGTTCTCCTTACATTTTCAAAGACAAAATTTCCATACTCTGCCAAGACATATAATCGCTTGGGGTGAGGTGATATAGGACACGATTGAGATGAACAAATAGAACAAGTACCATAATGGTATTAATAGGCCATTGTGTTTTTAAAAGGCAAAGTGGAAAGGGTTACAGAGGCACATAATGGCCTCAGGGACTGAACCCCACAATTCATTTAGCTAAGCAAGTTACAATCTTGATGAGCTAGTTACAAAAATTCAATGCACATCGTCACATCAACAATGGGTTCGAGATCGACCACAAGTACAGGTTCTAAATTAAGCAACTGACATATGTGGAGAGCTAGTGTCACAATTGATATGTTTGTCCTGCACACCGCCCCCCATCCAGTGGGCAGCGGTGGATAGGTTACAATCACTTAGTTACTACCTACAGTTAGCAAACTGGGGATATTTGGTAAAAACTTCTGGCTGCAAATAATTTTGAATTAAATATTTACACATCTCTAGAATATCTGTTATAGAATTGTCTCTAAATTCACGTATCTTTTCGCACTCCATCACATAGTGACGGAGGGTGTGCGAATAATTTTGTTGACACAGTTTACATTTGGTCAGGTCTACATCAGCAGATAATGAGAATTCCCAGAGATACTTGTAACCGAGTCTAAGCCGAGCAGTAGTAACATCTAGAAGTCTGCTGATTTTATTGGATGACCCATAGATGTGTGGCTCCTCTTGCATGATAGTATGATGATAGATGGAATTACTGGTGTCAATTTCACTTTGCCTCAGATCTACAAGAGTTGTGAGACGGGGGACTGGGAGAGATTTTGTGTGCAGGGATATTCCTGCGCGGGCCCTAAGCCTCTGGCTGGCCCACTAAGTGTTGCTTGTTTCTGTTTTACTTGGGCGGAGTATGAGTATTTATGACTCGTATGGTCGCTTCAGTAAGATTTTGTCCCATGTGTTTAACAACTTATTCTGCTCTGTTGAATCTAAGTTAAAATCTTAATGGGTTTGTAACTGTGCACTGTGTTAGATAATGTTCCAGTGGTCTGTTGTGGCTGTAACTGAGCACTGTGTTAGATAATGTTCCAGTGGTCTGTTGTGGCTGTAACTGTGCACTGTGTTAGATAATGTTCCAATGGTGTGTCGGGCATTTCTCCACAGAGCTGATATTTCCTCTCATCATTCTGCCAAAACATTAGTTAATTTACAAACGTTTAATAGAAACAATCTTTAGTAACAGTCGGGAGACTTTGACAAGTAGCCAGCTTCCAGTCCCCGACGCGTCCACTAGGGAGTTCGTAGCCTCAGATAAATAATCTGGACTATAATTTTAACTTATTTCAAAGTTAAGCTCATTTTTAATCTGGCATTCTTGCATTCCTCGTTTCCTGTTGCACTTTTGGTGTCACGCTGTTGAGGCGCGCGTCCCTCCCCTCGGTCATGTCTATAAACTTCGGGTCTTCTCTATACGTTCTGGCTGAAAAAAATATACGGCATTTGTAGTGTTCATTTTCTGCACGCGGTTTACACAAGTCTATCTTGATCGACGTTTTCTTTCATGTACTCCGTTTTCTTTCATATGTCCCATCCCCCCCCCGTTGCTTTATTGGGTGCTTGGCTATCTCCAATTATTCGTTCCTGAGTTTTTACCTTTTATATCTGACGGCGCCAAAGTATTTTATCTCTTGTGGATTCGCGCGCCTTTACTAGAGCTTATTTAAATGTTTCTGATTTTTATTCTCGTCGCCTTTCGCCTGGCGCGAATGGTCAGGTGTACTCACCTAGTTGTGCTTGCGGGGGTTGAGCTATGGCTCTTTGGTCCCGCCTCTCAACCGTCAATCAACTGGTGTACAGATTCCTGAGCCTACTGGGCTCTATCATATCTACATTTGAAATTGTGTATGAATTCAGCCTCCACCACATCACTGCCTAATGCATTCCACCTGTAACATACAGCTATGTTACAGGTTGTTGGGTAGATTAGATATACAGTAATTAGTGAGTTTTATATTTATTTAGTAGTCTTGATTACAGTAGTCGGTTGTTGGCATTGGAGTAGACGTTGAGGTGGAGCTTGGAGCAGAGCAGAGAGCTGAGTGAGGCCGGAGTCACGGAGCTCTATGTGTGAGAGCGTACCGGCTCGATGGGAAATCGTGAGTGTCTAAACTCGATGGGGAGTGAGAGCATTGTAGCTAGAAGCGGTTGAAGTCTGCTGTCTGCTCTGTGTCGTAGCTTGTAGCATCTTGGGGTCGATTAGAACTGTACATGCCGAGTGCTACATTTTTGAGGTTGAAGAGATGTGGTAAGTCCTAAGCGTCTGTACTGAAGTTAACTGAATCACTGTGGAAATTGTACTGTCAGCTATTCATGTTGTTTAAGTTTCCTTACTTGGAACAAAAAGTTGCAAGTAGCACGGGCTATGGTGAGCCCGTTGTGGACTTACCTGGCACAGGAGCGGGGCTGTAACTTGGTCAGCTATTCACTTTTTGCTTGCTTATATTTGGTGACTACACCTCAGAGTCCTCCAATAGGATAGAAGGATGGAAGAACTGTTACCTGTAATTAGGGAAAAGATTATAGCTTCTGTAATTAGTGTTAATTAGTTACGCCATTAAGTTAATAAAAGATTGGAGTGAGTATATTGTTTGTACTCGCTACACACCTGTTAATTACTCTGACACTGAAAAAGTTCTTTCTAACGTCCCTGTGGTTCATTTGGTACTCAGTTTCTACCTGTGTCCCCTTGTTCGCAAACTACCCGTGTTAAACAGTTTATCCTTATCTACCCCTGTCAATTCCTTTGAGAATTTTGTAGGTAGTGATCATGTCGCCCCTTACACTGTCTTCACTGGAAGACAGTGGAAGACACAGTCTTCCAGTGTCGTGAGGTGAATTCACGCAGCCTTTACTCGTAACGCATGCCTCATAGTTCTGGGACTCGCCTAGTAAAATACCTCTGAACTTTTTCCAGCTTCGTCTTGTGCTTGACAAGGTACGGGCTGCATGCTGGGGCCGCATACTCCAGGATTGGTCTTACATATGTGGTGTACAAGGTTCTGATTTTATTTATTTATTTATTTATTTATTTATTTATTTATTTATTTATATACAAGAAGGTACATTGGGATTGTGAGGATACAAAGGAAAGTAATTACAATCTTGTAAAGTCACTAGTTCGCGCAGCGTTTCGGGCAGGTCCTTAATCTAAAAAAATATGTAAGTAGGTAAATGCTTGCAAAATTGATAAAAATGATAACAGCTACATAGCAAGAAAAAAAAAGATAAGAGAAAAATTGTAGGTATATTAAAGCCCATAGGTAGCTAAGATTGATTGCAATGACAGCTTGAATGGTAGTTTAACAAAAATTAGTAGGCACAATACAGCATATGGCTAGCACATAAAAGAAGACAGCAATGAACACAATGATAAAGTTGTTTGGATTAAGTACATAAAGATTGGGGGATTGGGTTAAGTACATAAAGATTGGGAGATTGGGTAACACTAGATACAGAGCAAATTTAAAGCTCAGTGTAGGAAACTACGAAGATGAAATTAGGTACTTTTTGGTTTTGTTTTTAAATGAGGCAAAAGTTTGACAGCTTTTCAATTCACTAGGAAGTGAGTTCCATAGACTAGGTCCCTTAATTTGCATAGAGTGTTTACTCAGACTAAGTTTGACTCTGGGGATATCAAAGAGATATTTATTTCTGGTGTGGTGATAATGGGTCCTATTACATCTGTCCAGGGAGAGTTTCAGAGCATGGTTTGCATTTAAGAACAGGGTTTTGTAAATGTAGTTGACACAAGAGAATGTGTGGAGGGAGTTAATATTTAGCAAGTTTAGGGAGTTAAACAAGGGAGCTGAGTGTTGTCTGAAAGCAGAGTTTGTTATTATACTGATAGCAGATTTTTGCTGGGTGATGATGGGCTTGAGGTGGTTTGCAGTGGTAGACCCCCCACAGATACCATAATTAAGATAGGGGTAGATTAGGGCATAATATAGTGAGAGGAGAGCAGAGTTAGGAACATAATATCTTATTTTAGAGAGTATACCAACTGTCTTAGAGACTTTCTTAGTTATATGTTGAATGTGGGTGCTGAAGTTGAGTCTCTTGTCTAGGAATAGGCCAAGAAACTTGCCATCATTTTTATTACTGATGTTAATGTTGTCTATCTGTAGCTGAATTGCATTCGATGATTTGCTTCCAAATAAGATGTAGTAAGTCTTTTCGATGTTTAATGTTAGTTTGTTAGTTGACATCCATAAGTGGACTTTTTTTAATTCTTTATTCACAACATTATTTAGTGTATGTGGGTTGGGGTCTGAATAGATAAGGGTAGTATCATCAGCAAACAATATAGGTTTAAGAATATTAGAGACATTAGGCAGATCATTGATATATATAAGAAATAGAAGAGGTCCTAAGATGCTGCCCTGTTGCACTCCAACGGTTATTGGTAGAGCGGAAGAAGTTGTATCATTGATGGTTACACATTGGTGTCTGTCACTAAGATAGGATCGGAAGTAGCCAAGGGCAAGGCCTCGGATTCCATAATGGATGATTCCTTACACAGGTTCCTGAAGGCTGTTCTGATGTTAGCCAGTCTCGCATACGCCGCAGATGTTATTCTTTTTATGTGGACTTCAGGAGACAGGTTTGGTGTGATATCAACTCCTAGATCTTTCTCTCTGTTTTTTTCATTAAGTACTTCGTCTCCCATTCTGTATCCTGTGTCTGGCCTCCTGTTTCCACCGCCTAGTTTCATTACCTTACATTTACTCGAGTTGAACATTAGTAGTCATTTGTTGGTCCATTCATTTAGTCTGTCTAGGTCATCTTGTAGCCTCATACTATCTTCCTCTGTCTTAGTCCTCTTCATAATTTTTTCATCATCAGCAAACAATGAGAGGAACGAGTCTATACCTTATGGGAGATCATTTACATATATCAGAAACAGAATAGGTCTAAAGACTGAACCCTGTAGGACGCCATTGGTGACGCCTCGCCAATCTGAGACCTCACCCCTCACAGCGACTCACTGTCTTCTGTTGCTTAGGTACTCCCTTATCCAGCGGAGTACCTTTCCTTTCACTCCAGCCTGCATCTCCAGCTTGTGCACTAGTCTCTGGTGTGGTACTGTATCAAAGGCTTTCTGACAATCCAAAAATAGGCAGTTTGCCCACCCTTCTCTTTTTTGCCTGATTTTTTTTGCCTGGTCGTAGAATTCAGTTAATCCTGTGAGGCAGGACTTGCAATCCCTGAAACCTATCTGATGCTTTGTTACAAAGTTCTTTCTCTGCAGATGTTCCACTAACTTTTTCATACAATCTTCTCCATCAGCTTGCATAGTATGCAAGTTAGGGACCTGGCCTGTAGTTCAGTGCCTCCTTCCTATGCCTTCTTGTATATCGGAACTACATTAGCAGTCTTCCAAATTTTTGGCAGTTCCCCTGTTACCAGTGATTTGTTATACACTATAGAGAGTGACAGGCACCATGCTTCTGATCCTTTCATTAGTATCCATTGTGAGATTCCATCTGGTCCTATAGCCTTTGTCACATCCAACTCTAGCAGAAGCTTCCTTACATCCCCGCTGGTAATCCCAAACTCTTCTAGTGGTGCCTGGTTAACTACTCCCTCTCTTATCTCCGGAACGTCTCCTTGCTTTAATGTGAAGACTTCCTGGAATTTCTTATTCAGTTCCTCGCACACTTCCTTGTCGTTTGTAGTGAATCTGTCTGCCCCTCTCCTCACTTTCATTACCTGTTCCTTTACTGTTGTTGTTATCCTGATGTGGCTATGCAGCAATTAAGGTCGAGTCTTTGCCTTGCTTGCTATGTCATTGTTGTATTGTCTTTCTGCCTCTCTTCTCATCCTGACATATTCATTCCTGGCATTCTGGTATCTTTCTCTGCTCTCCGGTGTCCTGTTATTCCTATAGTTTCTCCACGCCCTTTTACTTTGTTGCTTAGCTAGCCTACATCTTTGATTAAACCATGGGTTTCTTGCCTGCATTTCATTTTTTCCCTTTTGGACTGGTACAAACTTGTCCCAGTCCAAAAGGGAACCTTTGGTGAGGATGGTCTGGTGTGGATGGTCTGGTGTGGATGGTCTGGTGTGGATGGTCTGGTGAGGATGGTCTGGTGTGGATGGTCTGGTGTGGATGGTCTGGTACTAATGGTCTGGTGTGGATGGTCTGGTGTGGATGGTCTGGTGTGGATGGTCTGGTGTGGATGGTCTGGTGAGGATGGTCTGGTGTGGATGGTCTGGTGAGGATGGTCTGGTGTGGATGGTCTGGTGAGGATGGTCTGGTGTGGATGGTCTGGTACTAATGGTCTGGTGTGGATGGTCTGGTGTGGATGGTCTGGTGTGGAAGGTCTGGTGTGGATGGTCTGGTGTGGATGGTCTGATGTGGAAGGTCTGGTGTGGAAGGTCTGGTGTGGATGGTCTGGTGTGGATGGTCTGGTGTGGAAGGTCTGGTGTGGAAGGTCTGGTGTGGATGGTCTGGTGTGGATGGTCTGGTGTGGAAGGTCTGGTGTGGAAGGTCTGGTGTGGATGGTCTGGTGAGGATGGTCTGGTGTGGATGGTCTGGTGAGGATGGTCTGGTGTGGATGGTCTGGTACTAATGGTCTGGTACTAATGGTCTGGTGTGGATGGTCTGGTGTGGATGGTCTGGTGTGGATGGTCTGGTGTGGAAGGTCTGGTGTGGATGGTCTGGTGTGGATGGTCTGGTGTGGATGGTCTGGTGTGGATGGTCTGGTGTGGATGGTCTGGTGAGGATGGTCTGGTGTGGATGGTCTGATGAGGATGGTCTGGTGTGGATGGTCTGGTGTGGATGGTCTGGTACTAATGGTCTGGTGAGGATGGTCTGGTGAGGATGGTCTGGTACTAATGGTCTGGTACTAATGGTCTGGTGTGGATGGTCTGGTGAGGATGGTCTGGTGAGGATGGTCTGGTGTGGATGGTCTGGTGTGGAAGGTCTGGTGTGGAAGGTCTGGTGTGGATGGTCTGGTGTGGATGGTCTGGTGTGGAAGGTCTGGTGTGGAAGGTCTGGTGTAGATGGTCTGGTGTGGATGGTCTGGTGTGGAAGGTCTGGTGTGGATGGTCTGGTGTGGAAGGTCTGGTGTGGATGGTCTGGTGTGGATGGTCTGGTGTGGATGGTCTGGTGTGGATGGTCTGGTGTGGATGGTCTGGTGTGGATGGTCTGGTGTGGAAGGTCTGGTGTGGATGGTCTGGTGTGGATGGTCTGGTGTGGATGGTCTGGTGTGGATGGTCTGGTGTGGAAGGTCTGGTGTGGAAGGTCTGGTGTGGATGGTCTGGTGTGGATGGTCTGGTGTGGAAGGTCTGGTGTGGAAGGTCTGGTGTGGATGGTCTGGTGTGGATGGTCTGGTGTGGAAGGTCTGGCGTGGAAGGTCTGGTGTGGATGGTCTGGTACTAATGGTCTGGTACTAATGGTCTGGTGTGGATGGTCTGGTACTAATGGTCTGGTGTGGATGGTCTGGTACTAATGGTCTGGTACTAATGGTCTGGTACTAATGGTCTGGTGTGGATGGTCTGGTACTAATGGTCTGGTGTGGATGGTCTGGTACTAAAGGTCTGGTGAGGATGGTCTGGTGAGGATGGTCTGGTGAGGATGGTCTGGTACTAATGGTCTGGTACTAATGGTCTGGTGTGGATGGTCTGGTACTAATGGTCTGGTGAGGATGGTCTGGTACTAATGGTCTGGTGAGGATGGTCTGGTGTGGATGGTCTGGTACTAATGGTCTGGTGAGGATGGTCTGGTGAGGATGGTCTGGTGTGGATGGTCTGGTGTGGATGGTCTGGTACTAATGGTCTGGTGTGGATGGTCTCATGTGGATGGTCTGGTGTGGATGGTCTGGTGTGGATGGTCTGGTACTAATGGTCTGGTGTGGATGGTCTGGTGTGGATGGTCTGGTGTGGATGGTCTGGTGCTAATGGTCTGGTGTGGATGGTCTGGTACTAATGGTCTGGTGTGGATGGTCTGGTGTGGATGGTCTGGTGTGGATGGTCTGGTGTGGATGGTCTGGTGTGGATGGTCTGGTACTAATGGTCTGGTGTGGATGGTCTGGTGTGGATGGTCTGGTGTGGATGGTCTGGTGTGGATGGTCTGGTGTGGATGGTCTGGTACTAATGGTCTGGTGTGGATGGTCTGGTACTAATGGTCTGGTACTAATGGTCTGGTACTAATGGTCTGGTACTAATGGTCTGGTACTAATGGTCTGGTGTGGATGGTCTGGTACTAATGGTCTGGTACTAATGGTCTGGTACTAATGGTCTGGTACTAATGGTCTGGTACTAATGGTCTGGTACTAATGGTCTGGTACTAATGGTCTGGTACTAATGGTCTGGTACTAATGGTCTGGTACTAATGGTCTGGTACTAATGGTCTGGTGTGGATGGTCTGGTGTGGATGGTCTGGTGTGGATGGTCTGGTACTAATGGTCTGGTGTGGATGGTCTGGTACTAATGGTCTGGTGTGGATGGTCTGGTACTAATGGTCTGGTGTGGATGGTCTGGTGTGGATGGTCTGGTGTGGATGGTCTGGTACTAATGGTCTGGTGTGGATGGTCTGGTACTAATGGTCTGGTGTGGATGGTCTGGTACTAATGGTCTGGTGTGGATGGTCTGGTACTAATGGTCTGGTACTAATGGTCTGGTACTAATGGTCTGGTGTGGATGGTCTGGTACTAATGGTCTGGTACTAATGGTCTGGTACTAATGGTCTGGTACTAATGGTCTGGTGTGGATGGTCTGGTACAAATGGTCTGGTGTGGATGGTCTGGTACTAATGGTCTGGTGTGGATGGTCTGGTACTAATGGTCTGGTACTAATGGTCTGGTACTAATGGTCTGGTACTAATGGTCTGGTACTAATGGTCTGGTGTGGATGGTCTGGTACTAATGGTCTGGTACTAATGGTCTGGTACTAATGGTCTGGTGTGGATGGTCTGGTACTAATGGTCTGGTACTAATGGTCTGGTACTAATGGTCTGGTACTAATGGTCTGGTGTGGATGGTCTGGTACTAATGGTCTGGTGTGGATGGTCTGGTACTAATGGTCTGGTACTAATGGTCTGGTACTAATGGTCTGGTGTGGATGGTCTGGTACTAATGGTCTGGTGTGGATGGTCTGGTACTAATGGTCTGGTGTGGATGGTCTGGTACTAATGGTCTGGTGTGGATGGTCTGGTGTGGATGGTCTGGTACTAATGGTCTGGTGTGGATGGTCTGGTACTAATGGTCTGGTGTGGATGGTCTGGTACTAATGGTCTGGTGTGGATGGTCTGGTACTAATGGTCTGGTGATTCATTACTTAAGAACCTTGTTTTCTACGTGGAACCCATTGGTTCTCAAGAGGAAATGTTATGAGTCGATTTTGGGAGTTGAAAACTGAAATCCAGATGGTTGGTTAAAAGAAACATTCTCTCAGAATTTCCAACAAGAAATTATTTAACTTAATTATTATATATCATTTACTTAATTATTATTTAACTGAACTTAATTATTTAGTTGTTATTTTCTCCCAAGTGAATGCCCTTAATCTGCAACTTCAAGGAAAAAAGGAAAATAGGATTTCTGCAAGTAAAAGAATAAGTGTTTCAAGGAAAGCTCGAGTACTGGCTAAAAAACCAACGTTGAATGTAATAACTTAATCTAACTTTCTCTAAGGTATTGTCTCTGCCTTACCATTTACCTAATGTTCTCTCATTCATATAATTTCCTCAGTAATCAGTCAAGTCTCCATGCACTTATGCAAGCATCTACCTCAGTATCATTGTAAAATCTTACACTTAAATCTAATTTTACCCTATTTTTTTTTTCTTTTTTTTTGAGATATATACAAGAGTTGTTACATTCTTGTAGAGCCACTAGTACGCGTAGCGTTTCGGGCAAGTCCTTAATCCTATGGTCCCTGGAATACGATCCCCTGCCGCGAAGAATCGTTTTTTCATCCAAGTCCACATTTTACTGTTGCGTTAAACAGAGGCTACAGTTAAGGAATTGCGCCCAGTAAATCCTCCCCGGCCAGGATACGAACCCATGACATAGCGCTCGCGGAACGCCAGGCGAGTGTCTTACCACTACACCACGGAGACTATTCTTTTTTAAATTTTAAATTTAATTGTTCTGTCATTTATGTCATTTTACTATTTATGTCATTTATTGAAATTAATTATTGATCTCATTTTGTTCCCCTAATTAAGTTCATACTAATTATAGGTTAAAGACCTAAGCTAAATATAATTAATTATCTAAGATTATTTTACTTTACAATCATCATTTGTCAACTTTGTATACATTCATATTGAGAGTCTACTGTTTTTTTTTTGTTTTGTTCTCTCCACCAAACTTGTGTATCCTCCATGGCTCTCTAGTGATCTTTATTCTCCTTCTAATTGTTTCAATTCTTTTGTTTACTTGCATTTATTATTGTGTTTTGCTATAATTATTCTCTAATTATAGCAGACTTTGTATTTATGTAAGCATTTACCTCAGTGTCTTAGTAAAATCTTGCTCATAAATATAATCTTTCCCTGTTATTTTTGTTTTTGCTTATAATTTTTAAATTTAATTGTAATTTGATTTATACACCATTTATTGTAATTAATTACTGAGCTCTTTTTTTTCTTTTTTTTCTTAAGTTCATACTAATTATAGGTTCACAACTAAGCTATATTAAATAATTGATTTTTAAGATTATCTTTACGATTATTATTTGTCTCTTTATTATTTGCTATACAGTATATTATTCTTGTTAGTCTACTGATTTTTTTCTTTTCTCTTAACCTAACTACTGTATCCTTCCTGGCTATCTACGGGAATCTTTGCTCTACTTCTAATTATTTCTATTTTCTGTGTATCTACGTTTATTGTGTTTTGCTACAATTACTTTCCATTTACAGCAGTTTTAGTATTTAACTGTTCCTGTAATTGCTTATCTTATTGTATCGTGACATTCTTATCTATATGATTATTGATATTGATCCTGATCAAAATCTTCTGTCTCATATCCACACTCATCAGCACATTGATCATCATTATTGCAGGTATTACACAGCAAATCTTGCAAAAAACAAACTCCTAAATAGCACCTGCTTATCAGTTTACAACCAAAATGTTAGGTCACTTGGTAAACATTTTGATGATATAAATGCACTACTCACAGCACTAGGTACTAAATTATCATTCATCATTTTAACAGAAACTTGGCTAAGTAAAGACTATACCCAACTCTACAACTTAGCTGGTTATAAAGCCATTCATAACTGCAGGCCTAATAAAAAAGGAGGTGGCACAGCAATATATTACAAAGATACCTTCATCTGCAATAGTGTCATCAGTGATAGAGACGACTATTGTGAATATACCTTTGCCAAGTTCTCCAGTAAATCCCTTAAATCCTCTTAGACTATCGGTGCCATCTATAGATTTCCTAATACCAACATAGTTTCATTCTCAGATAACGTAAAGAATCTTATCATAAATAACAATCTCAACAAAAATCACATCATTCTGGGAGGTGATTTCAATATTGACCTGGGTCTTCAAAACCACCCTCAAGTTGACTATTTCCGTAACAGCATGCACTCCTGTATGCTAATCCCCACAATCACCAAGCCCACCCGAGTCACTCAAACATCTGCCACTACCCTGGATCACTTATGGACTAATATAACAGCTCCCCTTACATCTGGGGTAATTTATGACAGAACAACTGACCACTATCCTACCTTCCTCATAGCAAACATGGACACAACACCACCAGAAAGCAAGAAACTCTCATTCAGGCTACACAGCGAATCAGCTTTAGGCAATCTTTCTAATGCACTTCACAATATTAACTGGGAATCTGAATTTAATAATACACAGGATATAAACTCATTAACCTCTTTCTCTCCAAAACTCTAAGCCTTTACAACACTCACTGTCCCCTCCTTACCAAGCAAGTAACTGATAAAAGAAAAAATAACCCGTGGCTCACAAGTGGCATAATCAAATCAATCAACAAAAAACACGAATATGAAAAGAAATTTAGGTTTGGCCTAGTTACAAAGGAAGTAGTTAAGAGGTACTCATCAGTGCTTACCAGTATCATAAGAAAAGCTAAACTTTCATATTATGAGACTAGATTCAAAGAAGCAAAAGGCAACATGAAAAGCACATGGAAAACCATCTCTAATATCCTAGGAACTAAACAACACTCCCACAACCAGATAATACTCTCTAAGGATGGCTTTACACCGTCAACTGATTTAGAAATGGCAAATGAATTTAATAGCTTCTTTTCATCGGTTGGCGCTAACCTTGCCAGTAAAATCCCACAGACTCAGACACATATCAACACATATCTCTCAGGCAGCTATCCAAACTCTCTTCTCCTCTCACCAGTCAGCCCGTCAGATGTTGTGTCCATCATACACTCACTAAAAACCAAAGCTGGGAACATCAGTGAAATCCCATCCATTGTATACAAGAGCGCCTCCCATGCCCTTGCACCACCTATAGCTCTGCTGTTCAACAAATTCCTTGAGTGTCATACCTTCCCTGATATCCTTAAAAAAGCAAGAGTAACACCAGTTCATAAAGGAGGTAATCCGGCAGACATAAACAATTATAGACCAATATCAAACCTGCCCATACTATCAAAAATATTTGAAAAAATTATCTTCAAACATTTTTACTCCTACCTCGTAAAATTCGACATTCTTAGCCCCTGTCAGTTTGGCTTCCGCTCCCAAAGGAGTACCAACGATGCAATTATTAGTCTCCTTGATATAATTTACTCAGCCCTTGACAAAAATGAGTTTCCGATTGGACTCTTCATTGACCTGAGAAAGGCCTTTGATACTGTTAATCACAATTACCTCTTACGTAAACTCCATCATTATGGAATTCGAGGCCATACACTGGACTATATCCAATCCTATCAGAGTGATAGACACCAATGTGTAGCCATCAATAATATAACCTTTCCCACTCTACCAATAACCGTTGGAGTGCAACAGGGCAGCATTTTGGGATCTCTCTTATTTCTTATTTATATCAATGATCTGCCTAACGTCTCTAACATTCTGAAACCTATTTTGTTTGCTGATGATACTACCCTCATCTACTCTAACCCCAACCCAAATACACTAAATAATGTTGTCAATAATGAACTAAAAAAAGTCCACTTATGGATGTCAACCAACAAACTAACACTTAACATAGAAAAGACCTACTACATCTTATTTGGAAGCAAATCTACAAATGCAATTCAGCTTCAGATAGACAATGTAAACATTAGCAATAAAAATGATGGCAAGTTTCTTGGCCTATTCCTAGACAAGAGACTCAACTTCAGTACCCACATACAACACATAACTAAGAAAGTCTCTAAAACAGTTGGTATACTCTCCAAAATCAGATATTATGTACCTAACTCTGCTCTCATCTCTCTATATTATGCACTAATCTATCCCTATCTTAATTATGGTATCTGTGCATGGGGTTCAACCACTGCAAACCACCTCAAGTCCATCATTACCCAGCAAAAATCTGCTATCAGAATAATAACAAATTCTGCTTTCAGACAACACTCAGCCCCCTTGTTTACAATACAATACAATACAATTTTATTTAGGTAAGGTACATACATACAATAAATATTTACAAGGATTGTTTAACTTATAGGTATAGCTAGTACATACAATGCCTAAAGCCACTATTACGCAAAGCGTTTCGGGCATAATTTAACTAATAAACATAATTTAGGTTTAACTCCCTAAACATGCTAAACATAATCTCACTCCACAAATTCTCTTGTGTCAACTACATTTACAAAACCCTGTTCTTAAATGCAAATCCTGCTCTGAAACTCTCCCTGGACAGATGTAATAGGACCCATTATAACCACACCAGAAATAAATATCTCTTTGATATCCCCAGAGTCAAACTTAATATGTGTAAATACTCTATGCAAATAAAGGGACCCAGTCTATGGAACTCACTCCCTATTGAATTGAAAAGCTGCCCAACTTTTGCATCATTCAAAAACAATACTAAAAAGTACCTAATTTCATCTTCATAGTTTTTTACCTTTTGCTTTAAAACTGCACTGTATCTATTGCTACCCAATCTCCCAATCTTTATGTACCCAATCTGAACATCTTTATCATTGCGATCATTGCTGTCTTCTTATATGTACTGTCAATCTGCTGTATGGTGTCTATTAATCTTGTTTAAATTACCAATCAAGCTGTCAATGTAATCAATCAGAGCTTTAATATACCAATGTGCTTTAATATACTTACTTATCTCTCTCATCTCATTTTTTTTTCTTGCAATGTATTTGTTATCATTTTATTAATTCTGATAGAATTTACCTACTTAAAATTATCTGTTAGATTAAGGACCTGCCCGAAACGCTGCGCATACTAGTGGCTTTACAAGAGTGCAATTACTGTACTATGCTATGTATTCTCGCAAACCCAATGTACCTTCTTGTATATAAATAATGTGACGATAATCTCTTTTAAGAGAGATTGAGCCTGCTCTTCCCTGCATCATTACGTCAAAGTACAAGATACTATATAGAAGATACGTCCACTAGTATCGCCAAAACGTTTTGCCCAGAGAGCAAATCGTACCCAGCACACCCCAACACCTGGCCACCGCCGTAACCAGCAAACTGCTCATCCTCTGCCTGCCTGTTGCTGATTGGCTGGTGTCTCGTCACACCTGCCCTCCGCCACCACCACAAGTCGACGTCTGGGCTGCAGTGCGCCAGTCTCGTCAGAATATCTTTGTGCTCCATGCAGTTGACATCTCTCGCTGGTAGACTAAGCCTTGGCTTTCGTGTACTAAGGGAGGTGGCAGCTTGAAGCCAGTATTCCAGCACCCATTACATATTTTATTTTGCTATCACTGTAGCTTACTTGTCTTAGCGTAACTTTTCATTTGCCAGTGATTATTCATGTTATTTTGTTTGTTGACTTGTCCTGCATATTTTATGAGATTACCTTTATTCATGTCTTGTTTTCTAGAGTAATTAAAATTTCATTGTTTATATACTTGTGTTTTGTGTGTCTTCCCATTACCTTACCACAGACGAAAGGACAAACTTTTCTCTTTTTTTTGTGATGTGACGAGGCCCTGCCCCCAACTTTTGAAACAGCCGAACACCAACGCTTTACCGTCACAATAAATAAATAAATAAATAAATAAATAATGAAACGCCATTTTCTGGGTGAGACCCGTTGGCTTCCCCGGAGCTATCCAGGCTGATATGCTAATGTCAGACTTTGGCATCAGTCATGTGTATGGAGTTCTGTGGGCCTACTGGGGACCACGGCCAGAACCTGGCCCCCTCAGAGAGGCAAGGGGAGCAATGGCCATTAGAAGCCCCCGTGTGGTTGGAAGCAGTCTATGTCTGCCATCGACCGGGTCAGGCACCCAGGAAGGTAAGCATCCCAAAAGAAACCCCTATTCTGGTGAAAATATTGCTACCAAAAAACAAACAAGTGGATAGAACTCCCCAAACAAAAACGAGCAAACTTGGGGACATGACAATAAGCGTCCCGGAGGTCAGGGACACTATCCAAGCGCCCGGCTCCAACAGGAGCCGAACCTGGGACAGCATAGTCATCCGAAAGGAGGGGGCAATGAACCCAGGGGTTCAGACGGGACAAGTCCAGAATGAACCGCAGGTCCGCATAGACCCATTTCGGGACCGAAAACAGACGGGAAACCCATCTGAGGGACGTCGTCGTTTCGACCACGCCCAAGCGAACCCACTCCAAGATGACCTGACAGAGCGCAGGGGAAGAGGCCTGCCCCACCAGCGCCGAACCGGGGGGGGTACCCAATGCCACCGGAGGCCGCACGAAAGGACCCAAAACGCCCACGAATCATGGGACCAGGCGTGAGCGAACAGTGCAAGCCTCCCCCCCCCCCCCATAGCCCCGTAAATAGGGCGAACCACGAAAAGGGCCGGCGCTCTTTACGAGACCCAGAAACTAACACAGAGCGAACACTGCATCGACCAGACGAAGGCGGGGTCCAAAGGAGGAGCCGAACCCGAACCCGACACCAATGGCCTACCACGACGATAGGAACCCCGAGCCTTGGTACGACCCTTCCGGGAAGGTCCACCACGGGACCCCCGCAGAACCAGCAAGTCCGACAGAGAACGGCAAGAAGTCGAAGTAGCCTGAATATACAGCACAACGGCTGAAGCCTCAAACAGGAGAGGACAAAAGGGCGAAGACATCCTAAGAGCCAAGGCCCAAGCGGATTCCACAGAATCCGTTCAGTTTCATGTGTTCCTGCACATGGAGCTGAACGACACCAACATCTCGGGGAAGGACAGGAGCAAACAAGCACTCATTGAGGTGCTCTAGGTCGCCCCCCAGGAAAATCTGCAGCACCATTGAAGCGTCCCGCCACTCAAGCATGTGGGAACAACAGGAGTGCCTGGCCTCCAAGGTAAAGACAGGACTGTCCGCTAGCCAGGACGACTCTGGAACCTCGTAACGGAGCCAGAAAGGGAACGAAGTCCCAAACCTGAAAGTCGAGGGATCCATTGCCGAGGCATAATCCGGGTCACGCAGGAGGTTTGCCGCAAGGGTTGCCTGCACCGCAGCAGGTTGGATGCGATAAGCCGAAAGCCTCCGGAAATACTGAACCGAAGCACCCGGGGGAACACGGAACCGAACCAGGGAAGGGGCAGACACCAAGTCCAACTCGTACGCAGAGGGGGGAAAAGAAATCCCCACTCCTTGTAACAGTAAGCCCTGCTCAGAGGGCAGAAAACCCCAGGCGGGGTCCAGTGGGGCACAAGGTTCCCAAATCAGCAACTCCCCAGCCCCAAGGTCCTTTTCTGCAGGACCCGGGGCCGAGTCCTTCCCCCAAGCACCGACCCCACCAGGCAAGGCGGCGTAGCCTTAGAAGCCGGACAGAAGGGGCCCCACTGGTCAGACCCAGAGGCTTTGGCCGGGGGAGTAGACTCGAATGCCTCCGTTGCCACACTGGAAGGGGCATCCTCCGAGGCTACCTAAGTCTTAAGACCAACTAACTCCTACCCTGGCTCCGAAACCCTCAGACGTTTTGGGGCCGGAAGCAGGGAAGGGGGACCAGAACAAACAACAAGAGGGGAAAGGATGAGGAGGTGCGGACTGAATCAGGGTCCAGGCGACCCCCCACCAACAAGTCCAGGTCCCTATAAGTAAAACGGGGCAGCCGCGAGGCATCCGGGTGAGCAATCAACCGAGCGCATTGCAACAAACGAAATCTAGGATGCAACGCCTGCGCAGCCTGTACCCGAAGAAGATCATCCGCAGATTGAGTAAATTGAGTCACCAGCAAGTAGCAAAACTCACAGGACTCAGGGTTGAAAGTGTCACCGACCCAACAGGCTGCGTGACGGAGGTAAAAACCGTGAGGGTCGCCCTGAGACAAGGGGACCAAAAAACCCTCAAACTCGGCATGAAGCAAGGGGGGGGGGGACTCCGGGGTCGCATCCATCAGACCCACGCATCTCCCTAGGGATTCCCAGGGTCCTGAACATTTACTATAAGAGGACTCGCGCTCAGGTAAACCCAGACAGGGTACTGCTAACCGGCACCCAAAACTACCAAATAAACTGTCTACAACTGAACCCCAGGGACGTGTACGCTCACAGGGACCAAGCAGGGGGCACCACTAAGTATCAGGATGAGGCCAAACACCCGTGGCAAGTAGGGCAGAACCCCATACCAAGGCAAAAACAAAATGAAAAACAAAACCCCGCAAGAAGACAACGTACCTCAAGGAACAGAGCCGGCCACTGTGATTGGTGACAAGCCGCACAGCATCCTGCGCCCATTACCAGTGCAAAACCGCCTCCTACCCTAAGGTAAACTAGGGCGACAAAACACCCAAGTACCCAAAGGGCGGCCGAAAAACTGAGCAGTTAAACGGACTCACAGAGGCAGATCCCAAGGAACCTGTGGAAGGTAACCCCAAGCTCCAAGGGCAGTACTTACAGGGCACCTAGGGAAGGGAACCCTAGGCGCCTGCAGCCCGAGTACTGAAGAGTAACTCCTGGCTCTCGCACCCCTGGAGAACAGCCACCACACATAAGGCTCAGCGCCGTAAAAGTCTGGAGCCAGAGTACACAACCGCTGCCTATAGCATCAGCCTCAAGAACTGGGGTGTGGATCACCAGGGCAGTAGGTCTGGGGTTCCCCTTCTCCCTCCCGGGGGAGGGGGGGGGGGAGGGGGAAACTACGCAGACGGCGGCACGGCAACGGGTGACGTCACACTAGTTTGCTCGTTTTTGTTTGGGGAAGTTCTAGCCACTTGTTCGGCTTTTGGTAGCAATATTTTCACCAGAATAGGGGTTTGTTTTGGGATGCTTACCTTTCTGGGTGTCTGACTCGGTCGATGGCAGACATAGAATGCTTCCAACCACACGGGGGCTTCTATAGGCCATTGCTCCCCTTGTCTCTCTGAGGGGACCAGGTTCTGGCCGTGGTCCCCAGTATGCCCACAGAACTCCATACAGATGACTGATGCCAAAGTCTGACATTAGTATATCAGCCTGGATAGCTCCGAGGAGCCGTAGGGGCTTCCCTCAGAAAAAGGCAGACAACATAAAATTGCGTCCTTCCCCACCCTTTCTTTGTTCTTGGAAGATGCTGATGGGATTGATTTCAGTGAACTGGAGGATGACATGATCACCCACTTACCAAAACTAAATGTTTCAAGGAATACTGTCCTGAAATAAAAAGGTCTATATCAGTGGATTATAAACCCATTTGTGTGGCACTTGACTGAATTCCCTGATAGTGTTACTGGTTTTGCAGAGCAAATGATCGAGCTTAGATCAAGCAGTGTAAAATGTTATTTGAAGAAAAGGACCATTTGGAGTTTTTCTTGTGTACAATTCAAGATGAATATCCTGTGGTAGCTGGGGACGCCATGATTCAATTACTGCTGTTTCTAAGCACCTACATGTGTGATGTAGGATTTTCGCTTGTCTTCATGAAGACCTCAAAATGAAACCGTTTACTAAAACCAGAATACGAAATGAGGTGTGCTGTGTCTGATATGCACACATATTATATTCCATGGAAATTAAAACAAAATTTGTCCTGTTATTACACTATATGAACATTCTAGGTAACTACATTTTTATGCATCATAACAAATCACTATAAGCAGTTCTGGCAGGTGTGGTAATTTCATAATACAAGCAGAGCATAGCATCACACGCATGTCAGTTGCTGACACCACCTGACTCGATAAAATGCCCTCCAATATGCTACATACATTGCTAACTCTAGCCATCATTATCTCACTGTTATCATTATCAAAATCCTGGTCACGAAATCCTGAATATGAATAATTTTCCACAAATTTATTTTGTAAAGGAACATGAGATCCTGTTTCATGATGTGTATATGCACCAAACTGTGCCTATATGTGTCTCCCCCTGTGCTGTGACAATCATAACTAACATTGGGTTCACCAATATCTGAACCTTGTACATTGTCTTCATCACAGTCAGGATCTTCTATAACAATATCAATGTTAAATGATCGCAGTTACTTATTTATTTTTTGTCAGTATTATTAAGTGATGCTGTAGGCATGAGATGCAAGGCAGTGCTGAGAGCTGTTTGCGCATGTGCTATGCATGGTCACCCCCTCTCAGTGCTGAGGCCCCTTACACCTAGGAGGAGTGGTCACAAGAAGATGGAGATGGGAACTGAGTGGGCAGGGCCCACAGTAGAAGGAGAACGATGAGGCAGAGAGGCGACACAAAACGACAGACGGGAAAACTGGGAAGGTGGGACGGAAACACTGTCCGGTGACACCAGAGGAACACCACAGACTCCACAATTGTAGGGGAGCAGGGGAGGAAGAAGAGGAGCTTATGGATGTGTCAGGGTTCAAGTCTTGGAGACGGTTGAGGACCTGAGGGGGTTGGGGGTGGGGGGGGTTGAAAGGTGGGGGGTAGAGGAGCATGATGTAATGCATAGGTTTAAGTCATGCTAGAAGAAAGGTGGACCAGGCATCATGCTTCGGGAAAATATGTCATATTGACATTTAAGATGAAGGATGACCTGTTCAAATTCATAATACAGATAAGAATGTGAAAGAAACAGGGTGGACATCTCAGTTGATGCAGTAAGCATGTGTAGAAAATATTCTGTACTAGAATGGTCTGAGGTCTGAGGAACCATACAAGTAGCAAAAGACACACCTCAATACCTGCTTGCTTGCTTGATACCTGCTTGATGGGGTTCTGGGAGTTCTTCTACTCCCCAAGCCCAGCTCGAGGCCAGGCTTGACTTGTGAGAGCTTGGTCCAACAGGCTGTTACTTGGAGCGGCCCGCGGGCCCACATATCCACCACAGCCCAGTTGGTTCGACACTTCTTGAAGAAAACTATCTAGTTTTCTCTTGAAGATGTCCTCGGTTGTTCCAGCAATATTTGTTATACTCGCTGGGAGGATGTTGAACAACCATGGACCCCTGATGTTTATACAGTGTTCTCTGATTGTGCCTATGGCACCCATGCTCTTCTCTGGTTCTATTCTGCATTTTCTTTCATATCATTCACTCCAGTAAGTTGTTATTTTACTGTGTAGATTTGGGACCTGGCCCTCCAGTATTTTCCACGTGTATATTATTTAATATCTCTCGTCTCCTTTCTAGCGAGTACATTTGGAGAGCTTTGAGACGATCCCAATAATTTAGGTACTTTATCGTGTCTATGTATGCCGTAAATGTTCTCTGAACTCCCTCTATTTCACCAATCTCTCCTGCTCTGAAGGGGAAGTGAGTACTGAGCAGTACTCAAGATGGGACAGCATAAGTGATTTGAATAATACAACCATTGTGATGGAATCCCCTGTATCACTCCATAGTCACTTTTATCGAATGCCTTTGCAAAGTCCGTGTATACTACATCTGCATTCTGTTTTTCTTCCAATGCCTCAGTGATTTTGTCATAGTGGTCAAGTAGCTGTGAGAGGCATGATCTTCCTGCTCTAAATCCATGTTGGCCCGTGTTGTGAAAGTCACTGGTCTCCATGAAACTGGTGACCTGACTCCTGATCACTCTCTCAAATACTTTTATTATGTGGTACATTAGTGCAACCGATCTATAATTCTTTGCCAATGCTTTGCTCCCTCCCATGTGTAAAGGGGCTATGTCTGCTGATTAAATCACATCTGGTATCTCCCCCGTGTCCAAGTTCTTCCTGCACACTATACTGAGTGCCTGTGCTACTTGCACTTTGCATTTCTTTATAAATATTGAATTCCATGAGTCTGGACCTAGGGCTGAGTGCCCCAGGTCTTTTTCAATCATGCACCCAATTTCAATGCTGCATGAGTGAATTTCCAGCACCTATTGCAGAGGTGTGGAAAGGGGATATATTACTTAACGGAGCATTTGGTACCAGGAAGAATTACCGAAGATGGGAGGATCCAACTATCAAGTCACCTTGACCACACGAAAGGGATGATGCTGACAACTGCAATGGGGGTCAAGTGAGTTTGTCAACCTGGAGACAAGATTACCCTGGTTCTCAAGGATATACTTAATATCCACATGGCAGTCCTTAAGTTCCCTGTACCCCATCTCATCGTGGGGCAGAAGATGGATTGTGCCAATACCAGCATTATCTTGAGATGATTTCAGGGCTTTTTAGTGTCCCCGCGGCCCGGTCCTCGACCAGGCCTTCCACCCCCAGGAAACAGCTCGTGACAGCCGACTAACACCCAGGTACCTGTTTTACTGCTAGGTAACAGGGGCATAGGGTGAAAGAAACTCTGCCCATTGACGCCGCCTGGGATCGAAGCCAGGACCACAAGTCCAGCGTGCTGTTCGCTCGGCCGACCGGCTCCCGTTCAATAAGACATTCTTGGAAACGCAAACTGGGACCTCACCAATATAAGATAGGGCAGCTAAGTGAGTAGCCACTTCCTTAGAGGGATCCTCAATGACCCACATGCTGGTCCAGGCGAGTTTAAACTTAATTCAAACATCCACAAAGTCTAAAAGCTGTCAGTAAATGTGCAAAATATCAGGGTGGGTACAGTAATCATGACAGACATCAACATGTTAAGGGTACATAGCAGGGGCAAACAGATTATGGAATGTAGCAGCAGTTGCAGAAAATGTGTGCATTCGATGGTGAGAACATCATCTTGGACCTGCCAGAAGGAAGGGCGCAAAAGGTGCTGTGGTAACTATCAAAGATTAAGTCACCCCAGGTGATAAGGTAGCCACCACTGGGGACGTGGGGTTAACCCTACCAAGGAGGAAGCTGGGAAAGGAAGAAAGTTGAAAAGACGTAGCCAAAAGCAACGTCTGGTCTGAGCCCACCGCAAACAAAACTGTGGAGCCTGATCTTCCATCACAGTCTGCCTCGGGAAAGGCCCAGTTGTCCACACCACCAAACAGCAATAGACCACAGCGGAGGTAGATCCCAAATAACTTGTGGAAGAGAACCACAAGGGCAGCACTTACAGGGCACCAAGGGAAGGTAACCCTAGGTACATTCAGCCAGAGTACTGGTGAAATTATATCTGGCTCACACACCCCCAATAGACAGGACCACACCACAAGGCCCAGCACTGAGACAATCCTGGAGCTAGAGGCTCACGACCACCAAGGTCTCACATCAACCACAGAACTGAAGGGTGGAGAGCCGGTGTGGGGGTTCTGGGACTCCCCCATTCCGGGGCAGGGGAAGCTGCGCAGTCGGCGGCATGTTGACAGTTGTGACATCATGCTTGTTTGCTCATTTTTCGTTAGGGAGTTCTGTCCAACAGTTTGACTTTCGGTACAAACATTTTTTAACTATATAGGGTTTATTTTGGGATGCCTACCTTTCTGGGTGCCTGACCCGGTCGATGGCAGACATAGAATGCTTCCAACCACATGGGGGGGTTTCTATAGGCCATTTCTCCTCGTGCTTCTCTGAGGGAGGTCAGGTTCTGGCTCGTGGTCCCTCGAAGGCCTAAGAACTCCATTCGCTTGACTGATGCCAGAGTCTAATACATTCATACCAGCCCGGATAGCTCCAGGGTACCGAAGGGGCTTTCCCCCCAGAGAATAGTGTGGATGGGTTGATTGTATATACATTACAAACATGGAGGCAAATGGAGAAGAGGCACAGGTGATGCTGGTGGAAGCAAGGTGGAGGGGGGGTGGCTATTACACACTTTTCCCCTCATTTTTGTTTTAATAATAAACAGTATTTCTTTAATCTTCCAGTTTATTTATGGTAAAACAATCAGTCTACATGATAAATCTTCAGTGCATTCTTATATCTATCAGGATCCAGTTTAGATACGGCACAAGAGTTATGTACCCAAATGGGTTTCCTTCCCGGTAATGTAGGAACCTGCATAAGCATTGTTTAGATAAATGAATTTGTATTGTTTAATATTTCAACACAAAATGTGATTAAAACAATTTAAATATTACTGAAGATATTAATGTATCATCATTGTTCATCCAATGATTTAGGCGAGGCAGGTACACCTTGTCAAGCTTCTGCCCTGATGGGTGGTTTTAAACCCCCAATCACGAGTGTTTCATAAGGAAGAGAAAGAGGAAAGGAAATGGGTCAAAACAATGAGGGTTTTCACAATACAATATTACACTATTACCTGGCAGAAAAACGAGTTCACAGTATCTCTACTGAGGATACCTAAGTACAGTTATGTATAAGGCAGTTTCAAAATCTAAAAAAAACTTAAAAACAAATTTATTTGGCTCTTGGAATGGGCTTAGGCAAGGCCTGGCACAAGACTGACATTTGGTCACCAGTGACAATTGTTAAAGTTTTTCACAACAAATTAGATCAAATAAATAAGACAACACTATGAATGATATGGAAGTGGACAAAACTAATTTATCTAGTTTATATCAATGAAATCTTAAAAAAAAAAAAAAAAAAAAAACTCCCCTGGAAGTGCACAGACTAATGTTATGCTTCCAGGCATGAAATTAGCACACATCCTTAACAAAACAAAATCTTATCAAAGTGTTTGCAAAAATGAGCATGTATTTCTGCTAATGTAACTTTTGGTTTAACTCAAATGTATGGTCCCACACAGTATTTTATATAGAATTTAGATTCAGATTTATACTAAATTAAAAGCTGAAATTCGTGAAATATTTAAGACTGTAGTAGCTTAAGGCATATTGTTAATGTATAAGCTTAACTGTGCCAGCTTCACGTGTGACAAGCACTCTTAGTGAGGTCTTGGCACTTACAAATGGCCTGCCAAATTACAGTGGCTAGAAAATATATAAAAATGATAACCCAGCTTCACTTGAACATGGTAATGTCTAAATATTTCCTTTTGACAATAACTAACAATAATACTGTATTATTACAGTTATTATTATTAGTAGTAAATGGATTTTTATTACAGATACAGTACTGTAATAATACTACTACTGATTTACATTTGTATTATTATTATTATTACACTTTCTAAATGGCTCTCAAATTTTCTTATCACAGAAATATCTAAATATTTGTTATTTAATTTATATTTATGAATATTTAGGGCATCTTTCATAATCGGTAATTATTCCCATTAACAAAATAACATGTGAGAACTTTGAGCAAGATTTACCTCTAACAATTGTGGCACACTAACTCTGGGGTGTTTTTATTATCATGTCTCCACTGCTCATGTGTATACTAACTGTGCATTACTAAAATATGCCAACATTCGAGGCTCACACCTTTTAACCAAATTAACCTTCTTTAACATTACAGTAACTTTCTTGCCCACCAATAGGGAACATATTTAACAAAAGTCACTCCTCAAATAAAAAGACTTTAATAGTATTAAATATGAATGCACAATCCCAAATACACTACCTCTTATCCCCCCAACTCTATTCCTACTTCACCAGTAATTACATAGCTTCATGAAAGAAAACTTCACCAAACTTTTCTTGCCTTATCATACTAAGCATTTTCGACAGCCTTCACTACAGCTTTTGTTGAACCACCAGACATATTACTACAGTACTCGAAATAAAATAATGTTCAAAGATAACTTACACACTTTGTTAACTTGAAATTTTCAATTAGAGGCTTAGTTCTAATCACTATAACAATAAACATTCATAGCTTTTCTCTGTCCTTATTACAACTTCTAAATGTTACTGCAGGTATTTTTTGTATACCTTCCCCAAACTTACAATGACTAGCAAACATTGCAGAATTGACCACAAATCTGAATATACATGCAAATCAGATTCTTTGCTCGATACCTAAGAAAAGAATTCAGTCCTCATGTGGCTAGATGACAAAACAATGTGGGTTTATACTTGTGAATATTACGGTTGGTTAAAATTAGGGAACAAGTGCCAAGATCTTTTCCCTAATGTCAAAGTTAAAAAACTGTCAATGTTAAAAAAGAAAAGTGGAATAAAGCCTAGAACATTAGTCAACAGTTGTAGTGAAAACTTCCTTGTGAGGGATGACCCACACTTTTGTGAGGTGAGACTGCAACATTATTCAGCCCAGTGTAAACTTATAATAGGCAACTTCACACAACTTCCTGCACACTTTCAATGTATGCAGCACTAGTGGAGACACCCAGTGGTGTCGACATGGAGGGAATAGCTATAACAACTGGTTATGAACACATCTCAGTGATGACTGCTTCTAGTTAACAAATGGAAATACAAAGCTAAGATGATGGGATGCAGGGGAGCAAGGAAAGGGAGAGGTGGTGGGACGCAGGGAAAGGGCGAGGTGGTGGGACGCAGGGGAAGGGAGAGGTGGTGGGACACAGAGGAAGGGCGAGGTGGTGGGACGCAGGGGAAGGGCGAGGTGGTGGGACGCAGGGGAAGGGCGAGGTGGTGGGACGCAGGGAAAGGGCGAGGTGGTGGGACGCAGGGGAAGGGCGAGGTGGTGGGACGCAGGGGAAGGGCGAGGTGGTGGGACGCAGGGGAAGGGCGAGGTGGTGGGACGCAGGGGAAGGGAGAGGTGGTGGGACGCAGGGGAAGGGAGAGGTGGTGGGACGCAGGGGAAGGGAGAGGTGGTGGGACACAGGGGAAGGGAGAGGTGGTGGGACGCAGGGGAAGGGCGAGGTGGTGGGACGCAGGAGAAGGGCGAGGTGGTGGGACGCAGGGGAAGGGAGAGGTGGTGGGACGCAGGGGAAGGGAGAGGTGGTGGGACGCAGGGGAAGGGAGAGGTGGTGGGACGCAGGGGAAGGGCGAGGTGGTGGGACGCAGGGGAAGGGAGAGGTGGTGGGACGCAGGGGAAGGGAGAGGTGGTGGGACGCAGGGGAAGGGAGAGGTGGTGGGACGCAGGGGAAGGGAGAGGTGGTGGGACGCAGGGGAAGGGAGAGGTGGTGGGACGCAGGGGAAGGGCGAGGTGGTGGGACGCAGGAGAAGGGCGAGGTGGTGGGACGCAGGGGAAGGGAGAGGTGGTGGGACGCAGGGGAAGGGAGAGGTGGTGGGACGCAGGGGAAGGGAGAGGTGGTGGGACGCAGGGGAAGGGCGAGGTGGTGGGACGCAGGGGAAGGGAGAGGTGGTGGGACGCAGGGGAAGGGAGAGGTGGTGGGACGCAGGGGAAGGGAGAGGTGGTGGGACGCAGGGGAAGGGAGAGGTGGTGGGACGCAGGGGAAGGGCGAGGTGGTGGGACGCAGGGGAACAACAGATGATGTATGTGTAAACAAATAAATTTCAGGATACAAGATGTAGCTGCTACTAGCAGTTCTGAATTATCTTCCCTAATATATGATCTACTATATTGTATATAATAGACAATATACTTCCATTTTAACTTGGCAATTTAAGCAATTACATTTATTTCTATATCAATTTTCTGCATATATTCCATTAGATGATCTATGGCTAAAAAAAAATTCAAACGGTTTGCAGCTCAAGAACTAACAAGAAACCAAATGTTACTTTTTTGCTTTAAACATTTTAAAATGGTGTATTTTAAATATTCATTCACCTGTCTCTTTGATACACATTACACACACATGATTCTTGTACTACATCAATCTCTTTCATGAACTTCCAACTAAAAAAAAGCTTCACTGGTAACCAATATCTTGTCATCTAATTGCACAAATTCTCAGGCAGATATATTAATTCTCTTCTGATTAACTTGTGCAAAGTTAAAACATCTGGTGGAAGACATGTTTAATGCCAGTTTTGCTTGGTCTTCAACTCTACTGATTGCAGCTAAAAAATCTAACACTATTCAATAATCTGAATATTTTGAATAAAAAATTATGGCAGCATAAGTTTAAATTCATCCTTATAAAGGCCATAACTGTAACAAAGTTAAATCTAATAATTCTGTTACATTCACTTGACCTAACAAAGAATACAAAGACTCAACAATTTAGGTCTGGCAAATAAACAAACTCTATGTTTACAGAATATGAATTATAAATGTACATTAAGTTATTTCGTAATCAACTTAATTTGTAGCAGACCTGCGTCCAGACTTCCTCGAGTGATGGGTACTACACACAACTGTGTTGCCGGACTCCTGCCGCATTTTACTGGAAAAAAAATATATTCAATTATCGGAGCACAATTTTTAAGTGTACACAGTTTGATAAAATTTAATTGATTTAATTGAATCATTAATTTTTATCAATGATTTAAATAAAGAAAGTTAAATTTTGGGGACAAACTAAAAATCTTTGAGAGCTGTTAGCCAAGAGTTCTGGAAAGAAATAGTTGGATTAGCGGGAGAGAAAGTGAATCAAGATGGTAATATTGTAATTTGCATGAAATCCAGATTTCCAAAAAAAAAATGCATCTTCAAGCTATTTGTCATCAAATTACCATATTTTTCTTGTATCATTTAACATGAAAATAAACCATAGAATTTCATGAAAATAATCCATAGAATTTTCTTTTAACACTCAAAGTTTTGGGAGCTCACCAACACTTCCAATTCTAGGTCACTTGTTATCTTATCTTGAGTTATCTTGAGATGATTTCGGGGCTTTGCGTCCCCGCGGCCCAGTCCTTGACCAGGCCTCCTTTTTGTTACACATCCCCAGGAAGCAGCCCATAGCAGCTGTCTAACTCCCAGGTACCTATTTACTGCTAGGTAACAGGGGCATCAGGGTGAAAGAAACATTTTGCCCATTTGTCTCCGCCTCCACCAAGGATCGAACCCGGAACCTCAGGACTAAGAATCCGAAGCGCTGTCCACTCGGCTCTCAGGCATTCTAAACTATGTTTACACCAGTTACAGACAAACTCCAAGGCATCCAAATGAGCCCCACAATGCAAATCACCGCCTGGTAAACTTTGTGATGAGAAGCAAGCTCAGACAGAATGGAGACCTATATACATTACAGGGTCGAAGGTGTCACTGACTCAACAGGTAGCATGGCAGAGGCAGGGAGAATGATTGTCGAGAAGTAGCAGAAGCAACAAGCACCCTTCAAATTTACAAGGAGTGAGTGTGGACTTGGTGGGTCAATGTACAAAGAGCCGTACCATAGACCTGCAAGAAAATCACCAGCGCCAAAAGGTGAGTAGTCAAACATGACACCCAGGAACTAGTGATGCTTGCCAAAGGAACAGAAATCAAATGCAGCTTAAAACAACATGGCTCTTAACACTTTCGCGCTATCTGGACGCGCCGGCGCGTCCCGTTTCGTCTAACGCTAACGCATAGTGGACATAAAGTTGAGTCCTCTTTTAAAATATTTGTATAAAATTCAATTTTTATCCGATTTACTTTGGGTTTGTTTCAAACTGCGCGCTATGAGGCTCTCTTTCTCACCACTAGGCTGCATGGTACAATAAGTTCATGAAAGGTGTGGATAACTTCGATCAAATGGTATTTTGTCCCAAACGGGTTGCAGGTGGGTGACTTTAGCCGTTTATACTGGTAATGCTTCCCCCATATCATGTATTATATGCATATGTCTGTTTAGGGAATTTTATTCCGATCAATATACAACCAAAAATAACTGTGTGCAACAAGTATAAACTTGACAAACATAACAAAAGTAAAAACATTTCGTGTGTGTTTGACGCTCACTGATATGTTCCAGCGTTGTTTTATATTTGGCGCTATTCTAACTTACGCTTTGTTGATATTTTTTACCTATGGGCACATAGAACATTCTATTGCGAACACATTGACACAAAAATGAATGACGTACATAGAAAATTAATGTCATGAGAGTGAAATAAGTATAAACTTTCAAAGCGCCGTGCGTCGTCCCGTCACCGATACCGGGTAACAATTTCACCACTTCCCACACTCTTGCGGGCGGGCCGCATCATTATTCTACGCTTATATTCATATCACCGTGTTGGGAATTTCATTGCGAGTCCATTGATACCAAAATTAACGCTGTAGAATAAGTGTGGAGGTGATTACAATCCCAAGAGTAAAAACATTTTGTTGCTGATGGGCGCTCACGGCGAGTCATCTTCGTAGTTATTTATTTGGTGCTGGTATCCCTATACGTTTCGTGACTTTTTTTACTGATGTTCTTCTAGAGAATTTTATTGCGAACACGTTGGTACCAAAATGAAATACGTAGCATGAGAACTAAGGTCAGAAGAGTAAAAAGAGTATACACATTTTTGTTTTTACGCTTTAGCGATAAAAACGCTGCGCGCACATTCGGTTGGCTGAGTGACCTTTGCGGAAAGCGCGAAAGTGTTAAGGATGTATTCATCTAGTTGTGCCTGCGGTGGTTGAGCTCTGCTCTTTCAGCCCATCTCTCGACTGTCAATCAACTGTTACTAACTATTTTTTTTTCCTCACGCACACCCCCCCAGGAAGCAGCCGAAACAGTTGTCTAACTCCCAGGTACCTATTTACTGCTTGGTAACAGGAGCATCAGGGTGAAAGTAACTCTGCCCATTTTGTTTCTGCCATCATAGGGAATTGAACCTGGAGCCTAGGAGTCCAGAGCGCTGTCCACTCAGCTACTAGGCCCCACCCCCCGTTGTCACAACAGTACCCAAAGTCACATCTCATCAGACATGGCTTCTAAAAATTGCCATCAGGTGATTATAATGTAAAATTACAATTAGAATACAGTACTACTTATTATACACATGTGTCCCAAGTTTCAAGTTATGTTCTAAGGCCTTCAAGATGCCAGAGAAATCTCATCAAGGACAAATTGGGTGAAAATCATAAGGATTTCCTAACCTGTGGAGATGCACATTATATACAGTACATGGAAAATAAATTATTAATTGCTATAAACAATGCTCTAAGAATAACCTTACCTAATGAGGCTCATTTCCTTGAAAGAAGTAATTTTTGATGCCGCTCTTCTTTTCCTGCGTTGGGTGCCTTCATTCACAATATTACCGTCTGGCTCAGTTATTTCAGTCACAGCCTTCAGCCGCTTTTCTGATGGTTCTTTTAAGTTTCCTGCATTAATTTTCTTTTTAATGTCCATTTCATCCTGATTTTTGCCCTCTTGACCCTTGTCATCCTGAGTCTTCTTCTCTTGATCTATCTGGTTCACCCTACATAAAGCTTCCTCTACATGTGTGCCAAGTCCTTCACTCTGGACTTCCTTCAATTTTTCCACTCTTCCAGAAGTGTATCTTGCACTCTCCCTCTGGTTCTTCCTCTGTAGATCAAGATCATGGTTCGGCTGTTCCAGTTCCATGATGTCATTAAGTTGCTCGCCTTCCTTTATATCCGCTTGCTTTTCTGACTGCAGTCTATCGGTTTTCCGTCTCATTTTGCCTTCCGTATCTTTAAGGGTTTCATTACTTTTATCTTCGTCATCAGTCTGTTCTCTTTCCTGTGTACCACCTGCATTTTCTTTTACCTTTTTCCTTTGTTGAACCTCAGTGTTGACATCCTGGGTACCATCTGATAATGAGTAAATAAGTACATAATTATATATTATATATAACAAAAAACCTGCATTTTCTGGGTGAGACCCGGAGGCTCCCTAGAGCTATCCAGGCAAATATATATATATATTAGACCCCTGGCATCAGTCAAAGCAAATGAAGTTCTAGGCCTACCAGGGTCCATGAGCCAGAACCTGGCCCCCCTCAGAGAGGCACGAGGAGCAATGGCCTATAGAAACCCCCGTGTGGTAGGAAGCATTCTATGTCTGCCATTGACCGAGTCAGGCACCTAGAAAGGTAGGCGCCCCAAAACAAACCCCTATCTGGTTAAACAAAATTGCTACAGAAAGTCGAACTGTTGAACAGAACTCCCCAAACGAAAAACGAGAAAAAAGCATGATGTTACAATCGGCAACGCGCCGCCAAAGGGGAAAGTGGGAGCCCGGTGCCGGCTATCCATACCACTAGTTCTGAGGCTGGACGTCAAAACATGTGAAAAACCACCAACCAGAAGGAGGGAGGATTGCAGGGAGCCTCCAGGTCTCACCCAGAAGATGGTATTTCATTACATTCAATGCTGGTTTTCTGGGGGAAGCCCCTTCGGCTCCCCAGAGCTAATAAACCAAAGATAAAACGAGAGAGACTTACTCCGGAAGGCGGTCGCCACTCACTCTTCAACTCAAAGTCGAGACAACTGGCTACAACCGCCGACCCAATGACACACATGCCCTTCTAGGGCCAGAAACATTGATTAGGTAGCGAGCAGCCAGGACCCTGTTCGACCGCCAAAAACCCCGTGTCTGAATGTCAGCCCAAGACATGTTACCGAAGACGGCAGCCAAAGCAGCAAACTTACCAATGTCATGGGCACGGGAAAAGACGGCATTATCGCTGGACCATATAACCCTGCGAACGACCTGGGAGACCCGAGCCCTGGAAAAGGGAAGAGGGAAAACCGGGTCAACCCAAAGCACATTCCCAGCCACTGAGGCCGTGGTGTACAGGTAACGGCGAAGAGCCGCAACCGGACACGTAGCACATGATGCACCCCCGACAGAACCAACCAAGCATCAACAACCCAAGGACACCTCTGGAAAACAGCAGTCTCATTCTTCGCCAGAAAAGAAGGTGACAGCTGCAAATCAACCTACCACCAGGACCAAAAGAGCAGAAATCTCTGCACCGGAGAAGAGCATGAAGCTCCCCAACTTGAGCCCCAGTGGCCAATGCCAACAGGAAAAAGAAAGTCTTCGCAAAATAATCTTGAACCGAAGGGGCCACAACAAACCAAGGAGAGATAGCAAAGAGAGCACCCGGTCCAATGACCAGGACAGCTCAGGTGGCACATGAACAGGCCGGAAATGAAACAACACACAAGACAACTTGCAGAACGGTGCAGAAGTAACATCCATTCCGAACGCAAGCTGAAGGGACTCCGCCAGTGCTGCATGAGCCTCCAGATAGACCCCTTACAACCTATAAGTTATGTGAGAAATCTTTAAAGAATTCTGATAAAGAAAGAGACCTAGGGGTGGTTCTAGATAGAAAACTATCACCTGAGGACCACATAAAGAACGTTGTGCGAGGAGCCTATGCCACACTTTCTAACTTCAGAATTGCTTTTAAATACATGGATAGCAAAATATTAAAGAAACTGTTCATGATTTTTGTTAGGCCAAAGCTAGAATATGCAGCGGTTGTATGGTGCCCATATCTTAAGAAGCACATCAACAAACTGAAAAAGGTGCAAAGACATCTTATCTTGAGTTATCTTGAGATGATTTCGGGGCTTTTTAGTGTCCCAGCGGCCCGGTCCTCGACCAGGCCTCCACCCCCAGGAAGCAGCCCGTGACAGCTGACTAACACCCAGGTACCTATTTTACTGCTAGGTAACAGGGGCATAGGGTGAAAGAAACTTTGCCCATTGTTTCTCACCGGCGCCTGAGATCGAACCCAGGACCACAGGATCACAAGTCCAGTGTGCTGTTCGCTCGGCCGACATGCTACTAAGTAGCTCCCAGAACTAAAGGGCAAGAGCTACGAGGAGAGGTTAGAGGCATAAAATACCCCAAAACTAGAAGACAGAAGAAAAAGGAGATATGATCACTACTTACAAAATAGTAACAGGAATTGATAAAATCAATAGGGAAGATTTCCTGAGACCTGGAACTTCAAGAACAAGAGGTCATAGATTTAAGCTAACTAAACAAAGATGCTGAAGAAATATAAGAAAATTCACTTTCGCAAACAGAGTGATAGACGGTTGGAACAAGTTAAGTGAGAAGGTGGTGGAGGCCAAAACCGTCAGTAGCTTCACAGCATTATATGACAGAGTGCTGGGTAGACGGGACACCACGAGCGTAGCTCTCATCCTGTAACTACACTTAGGTAATTACACTTAGATAATTACGATACGAGGCGATAGCATTCAGCGTAAAATGACGGTCCTGAAACAACCAAGACAGGAAGAACAAGACAACCCAATCCAAAACAGAAGAAAACCTACAAAGGGACAAGAAATAACAAAAGGACTGCCAGGAAACTTTATACTGCCATCAAGACGAGATACGCAGGTGGGACGCCATCAACGAAGCTACCTGCTCACCATACAAATGGAGATTGACCCGCATCAGAAAGACCTGATGCGAAGACTTGAAAAGACCGAATCAACTACGTAACAGACTGGCCCAATCTGCTGAAAGGGGCAGAGCCACGAAAAGACCCCCAAGTTCGGACAACGAGCAAGCAGCGTAATTTTGTTCTGCCCCGACTCCGAAACCTTCAGACACTTCATACCCGGAAGCAGGGGGGGGAGGGAAGACGAGCAAGATAAACAACAGAAGGGAAAGGACCCGGGGGCACAGACGAAACCAAAGTTGAAGCGGCTAACACCCCCAAGTCTGGGTGTTTTCCCCTATAACCAAAACGAGGCAGTCTCGGGGCATCCAGGTGAGCAACCAACCTAGCATGCTGCAACAACCTACAATGCACATGCAACGTCGAAGCCGCCAGCACCCTAAGATCAGTGGACTGGCTGATCTGTAGAACAAGCAAGAAACACCACTTACAGGACTCAGGGTCGAAGGTGTCACCAACCCAACAGGCAGCATGACGGAGGCAAAACAGGTACTCACCTAGTTGTACTCACCTAGTTGTGTTTGCGGGGGTTGAGCTCTGGCTCTTTGGTCCCGCCTCTCAACCGTCAATCAACAGGTGTACAGATTCCTGAGCCTATCGGGCTCTGTCATATCTACACTTGAAACTGTGTATGGAGTCAGCCTCCACCACATCACTTCCTAATGCATTCCATTTGTCAACCACTCTGACACTAAAAAAGTTCTTTCTAATATCTCTGTGGCTCATTTGGGCACTCAGTTTCCACCTGTGTCCCCTAGTACGTGTGCCCCTTGTGTTAAATAGACTGTCTTTATCTACCCTATCAATCCCCTTCAGAATCTTGAATGTGGTGATCATGTCCCCCCTAACTCTTCTGTCTTCCAGCGAAGTGAGGTTTAATTCCCGTAGTCTCTCCTCGTAGCTCATACCTCTCAGCTCGGGTACTAGTCTGGTGGCAAACCTTTGAACCTTTTCCAGTTTAGTCTTATCCTTGACTAGATATGGACTCCATGCTGGGGCTGCATACTCCAGGATTGGCCTGACATATGTGGTATACAAAGTTCTGAATGATTCTTTACACAAGTTTCTGAATGCCGTTCGTATGTTGGCCAGCCTGGCATATGCCGCTGATGTTATCCGCTTGATATGTGCTGCAGGAGACAGGTCTGGCGTGATATCAACCCCCAAGTCTTTTTCCTTCTCTGACTCCTGAAGAATTTCCTCTCCCAGATGATACCTTGTATCTGGCCTCCTGCTCCCTACACCTATCTTCATTACATTACATTTGGTTGGGTTAAACTCTAACAACCATTTGTTCGACCATTCCTTCAGCTTGTCTAGGTCTTCTTGAAGCCTCAAACAGTCCTCTTCTGTTTTAATCCTTCTCATAATTTTAGCATCGTCCGCAAACATTGAGAGAAATGAATCGATACCCTCCGGGAGATCATTTACATATATCAGAAACAAGATAGGACCGAGTACAGAGCCCTGTGGGACTCCACTGGCGACTTCACGCCAATCGGAGGTCTCACCCCTCACCGTAACTCTCTGCTTCCTATTGCTTAGATACTCCCTTATCCACTGGAGCACCTTACCAGCTACACCTGCCTGTCTCTCCAGCTTATGTACCAGCCTCTTATGCGGTACTGTGTCAAAGGCTTTCCGACAATCCAAGAAAATGCAGTCCGCCCAGCCCTCTCTTTCTTGCTTAATCTGTGTCACCTGATCGTAGAATTCTATCAAGCCTGTAAGGCAAGATTTACCCTCCCTGAATCCATGTTGGCGATTTGTCACGAAGTCCCTTCTCTCCAGATGTGTTACCAGGTTTTTTCTCACGATCTTCTCCATCACCTTGCATGGTATACAAGTCAAGGACACTGGCCTGTAGTTCAGTGCCTCTTGTCTGTCGCCCTTTTTGTATATTGGGACCACATTCGCCGTCTTCCATATTTCTGGTAGGTCTCCCGTCTCTAGTGACTTACTATACACTATGGAGAGTGGCAGGCAAAGTGCCTCTGCACACTCTTTCAGTACCCATGGTGAGATCCCATCTGGACCAACAGCCTTTCTAACATCCAGATCCAGCAGGTGTCTCTTGACCTCCTCTCTCGTAATTTCGAACTCCTCCAAGGCCGCCTGGTTTACCTCCCTTTCTCCTAGCACAGTGACCTCACCCTGTTCTATTGTGAAGACCTCCTGGAACCTCTTGTTGAGTTCCTCACACACCTCTCTGTCATTCTCTGTATACCTGTCCTCACCTGTTCTAAGTTTCAATACCTGTTCTTTCACTGTTGTTTTCCTTCTGATGTGACTGTGGAGTAGCTTTGGTTCGGTCTTGGCTTTGTTTGCTATATCATTTTCAAAATTTTTCTCTGCTTCTCTTCTCACCCTGACGTACTCATTCCTGGTTCTCTGGTATCTCTCTCTGCTTTCTGGTGTTCTGTTATTCCGGAAGTTCCTCCACGCCTTTTTGTTCAGTTTCTTCGCTTCCATACATGCCCTATTATACCATGGATTCTTCTGTTGCTTCTCGGATTTTTCCCTTTGGGCCGGGATGAACCTGTTTACTGCCTCCTGACACTTTTGGGTAACATAGTCCATCATACCCTGTACAGACTTGTCTCTGAGGTCTGTGTCCCAAGGTATTTCACTTAGGAAACTTCTCATCTGTTCATAATTCCCCTTTCGGTATGCCAGCCTTTTGATTCCTAGTTCTTTTTGGGGGGAGATAAGTCCTAGCTCTACCAGGTACTCAAAGTTCAATACACTGTGATCACTCATTCCCAAGGGCGCTTCCATCTTAACTTCCCTTATATACAGGTGATTGTCACCCTGAGACAAGAGGACAGAGTAACCCTCAAACTCGCACGAAGCGAGATGGTATCCAGGAGACACATCTATCAGACCACTGAGCCCCAGTGGGGTTTTCCTGGGCTTCCCCTTAGATGCTCTGCTAAGGGGAAGCCCCAGGCAAGGTACTGCTAACCGGCACCCCAAACTACCAAGTAAACAACTAAGAGCTGAACCCCCAGTACTTAAACACACACGGGTGTCTAGTGGAAGACCTCCAAGAACACAATACAGTGTATATATATAAGTGGTGTCAAAACCAAGGGCAAACCATCCACCAGGCAGAAAACAAAAACAAAAGAAAACCCCCTGTATGAGTACAACGTACCCAGGCGGAACAGAGCCAGCCATTATATCAGGTGAAGAACAGCTGCACAGTACCTTGCAGCCCCTACCAGTGACGAAACTACCTCCTACCCAGAGGCAAACAGAGGTGCATGAAACACCCCAGCTGACTCCAAGGGCGGGCAATTACCGAGCAGTAAAAGACCTCAATGGAGGTAACCCACCCGCAACTTGTGGAAGATAACCCCAAGCCATAAGGAAAGTACTCACAGAGCACCTAGGGAAGGTAACTCTAGGTGCATGCTGCCCGAGTACAGGTGAAAATACTTCTGGCTCGCACACCACCAGTAAGACAGGACCACACCACAAGGAACAGCACTGAAACAATTCCGGAACCAGAGTTGCACGACCGTCAGGTCTCACATCAGTCACAGAACTAGGGGTGTGGATAGCCGGCATGGGGGTTTTGGGCTCCAACTTCCCCCCCCCCGGGGAGGAGGGAGCAGCGCAGACGGCGGCGCGGTGACGATGGTGAAATCATGATCGTTTGCTCGTTTTTCGTTTGGGGTGTTCTGTCCAACAGTTCGCCTTTCTGTAGCAATTTTGTTTAATCAGATAGGGTTTGTTTTGGGGCACCTGCCTTTTTGGGTGCCTGACCCGGTCGATGGCAGACATAGAATGCTTCCTACCACACGTGGGTTTCTATAGGCCATTGCTCCTCGTGCCTCTCTGAGCGGGGCCAGGTTCTGGCTCATGGTCCCCGGTAGGTCTAGAACTCCATTCACTTTGACTTATGCCAGGGTCTAATATATACATATCAGCCCGGATAGCTCCAGGAAGCTGAAGGGCCTTTCTCCCAGAAAAGCAGTGAATATAGCAAAATGTCTCTTTCTGGTTGGGCCTTGGTGACTCCCTGAAGCTATCTTTCTGAGATGGCTTCCCTCTCCTGAGTCACATCAGCCATAGGAGTCACGTTGGCCTACAGGAAATCAGAGAGGGAGAACCTGGCCCCTCACAGAAGCACAGAGCTGAAGATTGTTATGATCACCCCTCACTGAGAAAACATCCAGAAAGAAAGTGAAGCAATACAGCCAACTACAGGATTCAAAGAAAAGAAAGCACTGAAACAGCCAAATAACTCTGCAAACAATTAGCTCATATCTAAATGATTCTCTTGAAACTAGCTCAAACCTCTAGTTGCAATTGGCAGCAATAGGTGGCAGAACCACAGGAACACCAAGCATCCATGCCATCTTTGCCTCAGTCTAAAGCTGAAAGACTGACAACCAATGCAACAGGTAACTGGGAAGGGAATCAGGAAGCCACCGAGGTCCCATAAGAAAGAGGCTTTTCATTACATTCATCATTAGTTTTCTGGAGGAGCCTCTTGGTGTCTCCCCTGAAGCAATCTAAGAACCGAGAAGATAGAAAACATGGGGGAGGGGGAAGAGAGAGCGGCAATTACACTCAAAGACAAGATGCCAGAATGAAAAACCCAATCAGGAGAAAAGTAAGCCCAACTGGGACTAAGAACGCTGACCAGATAACAAGCCGCCAGTATGCTGTTAGACAGTCAAAACTTCCGAGCCCAAATATCAGCCCACAACAGCTTAGTGAACACAGCAAGTTCACAGCCAATGCTGTGAACTTGCAAACATCATTAGCCCAAGGGTAGACTTCAAGATGTATAGAAGTAATGACACTGCAGACAACCTAGGATAAACGAGCCTTCAAGCAAGGAATCAAGGAAACCAGAAAAACAAACAGCAAATCCAGCAAAGTGGAACAAATCAAGCATCAACCACAAAAAGACCCTTCTGAAATGCAATCAATTCACTGTCAGAAAAGGAGAATGCTGCAAATGAAGAAACTGCCCACCTGGGCCAAAAGAACAAAATTCACACTTCTGGAGGAGAGCATGAAGCTCCTCAACCAGATAACCTGAGGCAAGAAGCAACAAAAACAGTATTCTGGACCTAATAGGCAACAGTGAACTGAGGGGAAGGAAAGAAACACTAACACCCTATCAAGAGACCAAGACAGCCCAGCAAGAGCTTGAGCCAACCAGAGTTGAATGAAAGCTCAAGACAACTTGAAAACCATTCCGAGGATACATCAACATTGAATGAACTGAAGACGAGCGAGAAGAGACGACAGCATTAGGCCGAAGATGCCGATCAACAAACAACCAAGACATAAAAGACAAAACCACCAGAACAGACACAAAAAAAAAAATGACAAAGATACAAAGAAGCAAAAGGAGCACCAGGAAACTTCAAATTGTTACTACAATGACAGATGTAGGCGAGACAAATTATTCAGCCACCTGTGCACCATATGCACAGACACTGGACAAATCTGCTGAAAGAGGCGGGGTCCCTGGAAAAATTTCAAAGTTCAAACACCAAGCCATAACAACAAGAAACTCAAACCAAACAAAAACAAAAACAAAACTTCTGGCCTTTGGTGGCTGTGAGTACTTTGGTGGCAGCTACCAAAGGCCAGAATAATCACCTCTCCCAAGCATGCCTCCAATGTGGACAACACTTGGAACAACAGATGAACCAGAGGAAAGAAACAGGGAAAATCCTACCTGTATAACCATGAGAGCCTCATAATCAGGGAACCGAGCCATGTAGGAGGGAAATCGCTGAACCCATACCACTGTGAAGAGGTGCCACCCCTCATCCCTGGGGCAAGGAGCATTGTCGATGGTCCACTTCATGGAACAGGAAGGAAATGAGGGTGCGCACAAGAATGTTGGACACTGGGGCTGAATCTAGAAAGAGGCATTTCATTACATCAATGCTGGTTTTCTGGAGAGCCCCATGGTGGTTCCCTAACCACAAGAAAAAACAGGGGGACTTACCAGGGAGGTGGAGTAAGAGATGGAATGTACTAAGGTGAAGGAGAGACAGTAAGACAGGAGACATGGCGCAAAGCAACCAAGAAACAACTGGGCCCAGGGACACTGACCAAATACCAGGCTGCCAAGACCCTGTTAGACTGCCAAAACCCTCGGGCCCAAATATCAGCCCAGGACATGTAAAGAGACCACTTCCACCATTGCAGCATATTTGCAAACATCATGGGCATGAGAGTAGACTGCAGAACCTTAGAACAGGAGACCATGGAGACAGGATCAACCCATCAAGTATTCATTGGGGCAGAATCGGTGGCGTGGAGATAGTGGCAAATGACTGCCACTAGACAAAACAAATGATGCAATGCCAGCCAAACCAACCAAGTATCAATCACCAAAGAACCCCCTACAGAAGCCTGCTGACTCATTCTTCGCCAAAAACCGAGACGACCACAGACAAATAAAACATCCACCTGGGCCAAAAGGTCAAAACCCCATCTCCAGAAAAGAGCATGAAGCTCCCCAACCCTACAGCCACAGATGAGAACCAACAAAAACAAGGTCTTGAGAAATATATCAAGGTGAGAACATGAACTAATGACCAGGACAATTCAGGAGGAGCATGAACAGGCCAGAGGTGAAAAACCAGCGTTGAATGTAATGAAATGCCATTTTCTGGGCGAGTCCCAGAGGCTCCCTGGAGCTATCAGACTGATATTAACATCATTAGCCTGGGACTTAAGTCATATAGAGTCCATATGCCTACCGGGAACCACGAGCCAGAACCTGGTTCCTTCAGAGAGGCGAAGGGAGCAATAGCCAATGAAAACTCCACTCTTTGAGAGTATATTCATGTCTGCCATTGATCGGGGTTGGGCACCCAGAAAGGTAGATGCCCCAAAACAGACCTCTCCTGGTAGAAAAATTGCAACCTGAGACTGAACACAGCCTAGAAACTCCCCCCCCATCCCCTCCCCCAAGGAAAACAAAATAACAAGCAAGGCGTCATCATACGGCGCACTACTCGTTTGCACTCCCCCTCTTTCCTGAGAGGGGTGGGGGGAGGGCTCTGCCCCACCGAGCCGGCTGCCAGACCACAAGTTTGGAGACTGACAAACGGAAACAAAAGCAGCTGACCGGAAGGAAGGAGGGTGCCAGGGAGCCTCCGGAACTAATCCAGAAAATGGTGTTTCATTACATTCAATGCTGGTTTTCTGTGGGGAGACCCGTCGACTCCCTGGAGCTAGCAACTGTTACGTAATTCTCCTATATAGCAGTGGAAATTGCCTCTTCCTACTACCTTCCATCCCATTGCTCTACAATCCATCTCTATGAGAGCAAAACCAGACGTTTGACCCAGACATCCATCTGAGTAGGCCCTCCCGTCACCCTCCACAAGCCTCATGATCCCCCGCCAGGTGCACTTGCTGGTGAGCTGTTAGCGACCATTAACTAGCTATTGTACCGCCGGTCTCTTCTTACCGACGTCATTGCCATAGGACGTGACGTCACCAACAGGGGTATATATACTGTACTCCGGATTTTCTCGACTGAAGCCAGTCACTTCTGGGTGCTCTGGGAATCATCACTGCTTCCTCCACTCATCGTTGGCTTCCTGATTCGCTGTGTGCTGGTGGTGGTGTTGTACTGTAAATATCTTCAGTTCACCTGTCTTTTGCATTAACGTCATTTTGTGCACATTTTATATTTTGTATTTTCTCGTATGATCTCCAAGTGTTCTCAAGTACCTTTTTTGTTATGTTTATTAATACTGAACCTGTATTTAAGATTATGGTAAATTTTGTTAATTATTCATCTGTTTCTTGTTTAATCCTGCAACTTTCACACCGCAAGGGCCAGAGCAGCATTTTTTTTTATTCGATAAGAGTGAGAGTCACTTTACATCTGCCCCAGTATAGCTGCAATACTGTTTCACGTGACATTATCCAAATAGCAGTAAAGTAGGGAGTTACTCGGAAGGCAGCCGCACCGCGTGACTCATGATGAAGACGAGACAACTGGCTGCAACTGCTGAACCAAAGCAACACAAGACTGCTGAGCACCCGGCACATTAACTAGATAACGGGCAGCCAGGACCCTGTTCAACCTCCAAAAACCCCCGTGCCTGAATGTCAACCCAAGACATGTTCCCAAACACAACAGTAAGAGCCACTAACTTCCAAACACCACGGGCACAAGGGTAGACTGCAGGCTGGCTAGACTGAACAACCTTGTGGACGACCTGAAAGACCCATGCCCTGGAACAAGGAATGAGGGATACCGAATCAACCAACACTGCATCTCTGGACACAGAGCCCACAGCATGCAGGTAACGGCATAAAGCCACTATCGGACACAAAACATGATGTACCCCCGGCCTGACCAACCAAGCATCAATAACCCACATACCCCACAGGAAGCCTGCCATCTCATTCTTCCCCAGAAAAGGAGGAGACAGCTGCAAACAAACAAAACGTCTACCAGGATCAAAGGAGCAAAAGCCCCTGCGCCAGAGGAGAGCATGAAACTCCGCAACCCACAGCACACAGCAACCTTCAAACTCGCACGAGGCGAGCTGGGACTCGGAAGACACATACATAGGTCCACGGATACTTGACAGGGTTTTCCAGGCTTTCCAGGTTTTCATAGGCTGACTGCTATAGGAAGCCCGGGCAAGGTGTTGCTAACTGGTCAGAACCAAAGCTAACAAGGGGAAGATCAAAACACTGAAACCCCTGCGACATGTACAATCACGGGGGCCTAGTGGAGGGCCACCAAATTATTATAAGTGGTCCAATAGCCACACCAGGCAAACCAAACAAAAAGAAAAGAAAACCATGCAAAAGTACAACGTCCCCAGAGAAAACAGGAACCAGCTGCTGCGTAGATAAGCTGGCTGTGCAGCACCTTGATGCCCCAACCAGCAACAATACCACTCCTAACCCAAGGTCAAACAAGGGCCACGAAGCCTCAGCTGGCCCCAAGGGCAGGGTAGATGCCGAGCAGCAAGAACCCTTATGGAAATGGGGTCCCGAACGCATCAGGGATGATAACCCTTACACACAAAGGTAGCACTCACAGAGCACTTAGGAAAGGCTGCCCCAAGCGCATGCAGCACTCTGATATAATTCAGGTACACCTGCCCACCACACCACGGACAGCAGAAGACACCACTAAGGCAAAACACTGTGTAGGAAATTGTGGCCAGAGATGACGACCACCCAAGACTGCATTAGCAGATGAACTGGAATGGCTGGGTCGCTGGTTCGGGTTTCACACGGACGAGCGGCACGGCGGTGGGGTGTAACATTTGCTTGTTTCCTTGGGATTGGAGGGAGTTCTGCCTCTGTTCAATTTTTGGTTGCAATTTTCTTACCCATGTGGGGTCTGTTTTGTTATGCCTACATTTCTGGGTACCTAACTTTGGTTGATGGCAAATAAGTTAAACCCCAAACCACAGGGGGCGTTTTCCAGGGACATTGCTCACTGTGCCTCTCTGAAGGGGCCAGGTTCTGGCTCGTGATCCCCGGTAAGCTGAACTCCTATGACTAATGCCCTGGTCTACTGAATTGTAAATTAGCCCGATAGTTCCAGGGAGCCGAAGGGGCTCCCCACATAAATAAGCAGAGGCCTTCTCAATAGCCTACATGAAATGACTGTTTAAAAAGTGACTAGGAATTGTGCAGTTTAAAATACAAATACATGCTTTATGTTTTGACAACTTTTTGGGAAATTTAACTTAGTCTCTCTTGTCTGAAGCAAGATGACAAATGTAACTCTAATGTATGTTTGTTGTACTATAATACATCTGGAGTATTCTGATTAAATCCAACAGGAGCCTCGACCAGGGTGTGAACCTATGCGCCTCGTTCCCTGGCACGCTCTAGTCGACTGCACCACGACATGGTAAAAGAATTGCAACCTGGAGTACAACTTAACTAGTTATTTTACCATGTCGTAAAATGGGTGCAGTCGACTAGAGCATGCCTGCGAACACTCAGTGCACAGGTTCGAACCCTCATCAAGGCTCCTGTTGGACTTGTTCATCGATATATCATGTCAATGTGATTTCTCTGTGTAATGTATAGAAATTATTACTGAGACAAAAGAAGTGAAGTTCAATATACCATCTTATGTGCCATATAAATATTGCGGCTGTACAACAGAATCTAGACCATGGCCATGTCAAGCGCACACACTATTGACTGGACCATGATGGGCCAAAAGTATCTCGATCAGAAGTACTACTGCCAACATCTGAGTATGGGCGGGTATCTCTTAAAACTTGCATTATGGTACCAGGTTATCTTGAGGTTATCTTGAGATGATTTCGGGGCTTAGTATCCCCGTGGCCCGATCCTGGACCATGCCTCCACCCCCAGGAAGCAGCTCGTAGCAGCTGTCAAACTCCCAGGTACCTATTTACTGCTAGGTAACAGGGGCATCAGGGTGAAAGAAACATTTTGCCCATTTGTCTCCACCTCCACCGGGGATCGAATCCAGAACCTCAGGACTACGAATCCAAAGCGCTGTCCACCCAGCTGTCAGGCGCCTCAAGTGCCTGAAAGCACCAGGCAGTGCTTTCCAAACTCAAAATCAAGAAGTACTTCTGGTTGAGATACTTTTAGCCCATTATGGTCCAGTTGGTATTCTGTGTACCTGACGTGATCAGGGGTACGGGTTCTATTCCAGCATACACCCTCAACATTTACTCACTGTTTCATCGCATTATGGTGATTTTCAATGCACAATCTTATGTATTATAATACATATGAATACCATGTGTTTGTTATGTAGTTGTTGATAATATTGAATATTACTACCACCATATTCAGCTACCTACCTGATATAGGAGACTGATCCACCTGAATACCTGTAGCCTGTTTTTTTCCTGCTTTCTTTGTCTGGTCCTCTGTGGATTTTGAAGGCAGTATTGGTGATAATGAAATATTACTATCATCAAGTTTTAGGAGAAGAGATTCTTCAGGATTAGTAACAGAGTCTCTGATATTTTTCAAAGATGCTCGATGGACTTTAACATAGCAGTCAGCCATAATATTTGGAGTGGTACTCTCGGAGTCTACAGTTTTATCCACAATCACATTTCTTAATGCTTTGTCACCACGTTTGTCTTCTTTATCATGATCTACAGTCTCACCATTTTTATCATCAAGGCTAATGTCTGGCGTTGTTCTTGGAGATTCAGAACTGTTCACATACTTCTTTTTACGGCCTACTTTTTTTAAACGCTCTGGAACAATGTCCGTTGCAGATCTTTTTCTACCAACAGAAGAATTCCTCCCTTGTACCTTCCCAGTGGTTGTATTCCTTCGTTTGCATGTTTTACTCTTTCTGATGCCAGAAGGTATCCATGCCTCATCATCGCTATCTTCTAAATCTTTATCATCTTCCTCTATCTGCAAAGAATATGTCAACATCTTTCTTCTTACAGGTTCACTCTTCATTGGACTTTCTGCTGTGGACTTCTGATGTTGCTTATTTCGACTTCTACTGCTAGAGGAACATCGAGAACTTCCAGAGCCAGAAGACAAGGCAAGGTTCACTTGTGGCGTGAACTTTTCTGTGCTTCGAGGACTCTTCAGTACATCTTCAAGAACAACCGATACTCTTCGCAGGTTCACGAACATCACTGAAGCTGCATCCGCATTACTGTGATTTTCAAATTGTGGCGGTAAATTTTCTTTTTCTACAGTCCTCTGTGAGGAATAAGGAGGAATATTTACAAGAGTTGCATCCATCTGTGACACATCAAATGGGGTCTTTTCAGCCACTTCTGGCTGAACCTTAAGCTGTTTATTTGATTCTGCCTTAAAGAATCTTCTCTCCAACTGTACCTCCTTGCCTTTCTCTTCCTTTAATGCCTCAACAGCAGCTTGAGCAAAGATTTTTGAAATAGGCTCTGTCATATCCATGCTTATGTTATGCACACATGTTAGGTCATTGTCATTTACCCAAAATTCTGCTTGCTTAGTGGGCCCTGGGAGGATTGGAGGAGGCATATGAACAGTGTCTTGAGGATGAGAATCATTTAAAGGCTCAGTATTACTACTACTGCCAACAGTTGCATCCAAATGAAGATTTAAAGACTCGTCAGTTTTTGCCACAGCAGAATTATTCATTCCTCGCAGAAGCTCTTTACTTCGGGGCGAGCTTCTAAGCTGCTTCTCAGGGATAACATCATGTACTCTCTCCATGCTCTCTCTGTTTGCCCTAAGTGAACGCCCTTTAGATCTTTTTGACTGACGGCCTGCTTTAGCCTCTAAATCTTCCAATCTAGCAAACATAGTAGCTGGGGAAGCCAGGTAACTATGTTCTAAGCTATTTGTTGAATTTTCTTTAGCAAAATCAGCAATCTCTAATGGTTTCTTGAATGAAGTAACTTTGCTGTTCTTTAAAGTTGAAACACCATTATCTTCTTCACTGTCACTTGATTCAACCACAACAGAATTTCTAGATTGCAACGAGGTACACCGAGCATTAGTCTTTAGTTTACCTCGTCGTCCACCTCTACCTCGTCCTTTTGCACTGCAAGACGAGCGGTTTGTTACACTCTCACTGAACAACCAGCTTGGCCCCTCCAGTGGGTCTTCATTACCTTCTTGCTTGTCTGGAGTTTCTCCTACTTCATGTTGTATATCATCCTCCTAGAATATTAAATGACTATGATGATCTTATTCTCAAAACAAGTTATTTACATATGATTATAATTTTTGTATGAGACAGTGTATACCTAATGCACACAGAAAGCTTTAGCAACACTTTTACTAAAATACAGAAATCTCTGAAGTTACCCATTATGCTTACTTTGTTTTCAACTAAATGAGGAACATTGTATGCATAAGCTTAAAAAAAACAAAGCATTGAATGTAATGAAATGCCATTATCTGGGCGAGTCCCGGAGGCTCGAATGCCTCCGTCGCCACCCCGGACGGGTCAACCCCCGAAACTGCCCGAGTCTCAGAAGCCTCTAAACCCTGCCCGAACCCGAAGCCCTCAGATGCTTAAGAGCCAGAAGCAAGGAGGAGGGGGGGGGGGGGGACCGAATGAACCACTGAAGGGGAAGAACGAGCGGGCGTGGACGGAACCAAGGTCGAAGCGACCAACACCTCCAAGTCTGAGTCCCTCTAGGCAAAGCGGAGCAGCCTCGGGGCGTCTGGGGAAGCGACAACCCGAGCGCGTTGCAATAACCTAAACCTATCCTGCAATGCGCGAGCTGCCTGCACCCGAAGAAAATCATCAGATTGGGTGAATTGAGTCAGAAACAAGCAACAGAGCTCGCAGGACTCTGGGTCAAATGCGTCACCGACCCAACAGGCAGCATGACGGAGGCAAAAATAATGAGTGTCGCCCTGAGATAAGGGGACAGAGCAACCCTCAAACTCGCGCAAAGCGAGAGGGAGAGTAGGGGTCTCCTCCATTGGACCTGAGTACCCCCGTGGGGTTTTCCCAGGGCCACTAGATTGGGTCTGCTAAGGGTTATCCCAGGCAGGGTACTGCTAATTGGCGCCCCAAACTACCAAGCAAACTGCTAAAAGATGAACTCACAGGACGTGTCCACTCATAAGGGCGAAGCAGGGGGCGCCACCACACAAACGACCCTAATATACGGGGGAGGAAGAACACAAGGAAGACCCCCCTCACCAGGCAATAACAAAAAGAAAAGAAAAACCTCGCGAGAGGACAACGTACCCGAAGAGAACAGAGCCGGCCGCTGTTAAAGGTGAAAACTAGCTACGCAGTACCCTACGCCCCACCAGTGCAATAACTACCACTTACCCCAAGGCTAACAAGGGCGGAACCCTCCCACCTCCACACACACCTGGAGCGACCAAACGCCAAGCAGCAAAAGGCCAACAGAGGTAGGCCCAAAGTGACTTGTGGAAGGTAACCCCAAGCCCCGGGGGTGGTACTTACAGGGACTCGGGGAAGCACATACAGCCCGAGTACCTGAGAATTACTCCCAGCCCACAAGCCACCATAAGAGCAGCACTGAAACCAATAACAGCACAGAGAGGACTGCAGCTGGAGCCACATGACTATGAACGATCTCATCAGCCAAGGAACTGCAGTGTGGATCGCCGGCGTGAGCGTTTGGGCTCCCTCCCGCCTTCCCCCCCCCCGTCCCGTGGGGGGGGGGGGGCGTGGGAAGAGCTGTGCAGGCATGTGGCACGGCTCGTAATTACCTAAGTGTAGTTACAGGATGAGAGCTACGCTCGTGGTGTCCCGTCTTCCCAGCACTCTTTGTCATATAACGCTTTGAAACTACTGACGGTCTTGGCCTCCACCACCTTCTCCCCTCACTTGTTCCAACCGTCTACCACTCTGTTTGCGAAAGTGAATTTTCTTATATTTCTTCGGCATCTGTGTTTAGCTAGTTTAAATCTATGACCTCTTGTTCTTAAAGTTCTAGGTCTCAGGAAATCTTCCCTATCGATTTTATCAATTCCTGTTACTATTTTTGTATGTAGTGATCATGTCACCTCTTTTTCTTCTGTCTTCTAGTTTTGGCATATTTAATGCCTCTAACCTCTCCTCGTAGCTCTTGCCCTTCAGTTCTGGGAGCCACTTAGTAGCATGTCTTTGCACCTTTTCCAGTTTGTTGATGTGCTTCTTAATTAATTAAGATATGGGCACCACACAACCGCTTCATATTCTAGCTTTGGCCTAACAAAAGTCGTGAACAATTTCTTTAGTATATCGCCATCCATGTATTTAAAAGCAATTCCGAAGTTAGAAGCGTGGCATAGGCTCCTCGCATAATATTCTTTATGTGGTCCTCAGGTGATAGTTTTCTATCTAGAACCACCCCTAGATCTCTTTCTTTATCAGAATTCTTTAAAGATTTTTCTGATTTCATGTGACATCATGCTTGTTTGCTCTTTTTTCTTTGGGGAGTTCTGTCCACTCATTTGGCGCTTTTCTTTGTTTTAACCAGAATAGGGGTTTGTTTTGTGGCGCTTACCTTTCTGGGTGCCTGTCCCGGTCGATGGCAGATATAGAATGCTCCAAATCACATGTGAATTTCTATAGGTCATTGCTCCACGTGTCTCTGTGAGGGGGCCAGGTTCTGGCTCGTGGTCCCCGGTAGGCCTAGAACTCCACCCACATCGACTGATGCAAAATAGTTAGGGTATCCATATCAGCCTGGATAGCTTCGGGGAGCCGTAGGGGAGCCGTAGGGGAGCCGTAGGGGAGCCGTAGGGGAGCCGTAGGGGAGCCGTAGGGGCTCCTCCCCTACGGCAATCTAAAGGCACACATTTTAAAACAAGTCCCATAATAATAGCACAATAAATAGAATTTTAACAAATATTTTAAAATTTTGACCAAAAACGTATTTACAGTGGTACCTCGGAATGCGATTGTCCCTGTATGCGAGGTTTTCGGAAGGCGAGGTGTATTTACTCCAAAAATTTGTCTCAGAAGGCGAGGGTTACTTCGGGAGGCGAGTTTGGACGCGAGTTTGTTGATACGCGTACAGCCGACCTAGCGCATTCGTCGCCCCTCCGCCCCGCCGCCCCTCAGTTTATTATTGTCTCGCGCTCAGTGACTACCCCCACATCAATTCTTCTCGCGGATTTTCAGTGTTTTGTTGGATTTTTGGTGATTTGTCTATACAATTTGTTATTATATATCTCACCATGGGTCCCAAGAAAGCCAGTGGTAAGGATAAAGGCCAGAAAGCTCATGTGAGGATGACAATAGAGGAGAAACAAGAGATCATTCGGAAGCATGAGAACGGTACACGTGTTGTTGAACTTTGTAGGCAGTACAACAAAGCCACATCAACAATATGCACTATACTTAAGAAGAAAAATAAGATTATGGGTGCTAAAGTGGCAAAAGGAGTAAGAACATTAACGGCACAAAGACCACAAATACTTGAAGAAGTGGAAAAGTTGTTATTAATTTGGATACACGACAAGGAGTTGAGGGGTGATAGTGTTTCGGAGGCCATTATTTGTGAGAAAGCCAGGGTGTTGCACGAAGACCTTCTAAAGAATACCCCTGCAACGAGTGATGCAGATAAGAAAGAGTTTAAGGCAAGCAGGGGCTGGTTTGAAAAATTTAGAAAGAGAAGTGGTATCCATAGTGTTACAAGGCATGGGGTTATGTGATGTGATTATGGAAGGGGACTCCCCTTCCAAACAGTAACTCCTCTCCTCCTCCCCCCTCCTCACCATCTTCCATACGCCTACAGCACTCGACAGCAAGGTAAGTAATAACTGGAACACAGTTTTGTAGGTTTATTTAGATGAATTAGGTAAATTAGGTATACAAATTTAGTTTGATGTGGGGTTTTTGGGGTAGTCAGGAACGGATTAATTCATTTCCCTTTATTTCTTATGGGGAAATTAACTTCGGAATGCGAGTTTTCGGAAGGCGAGGCGTCTCCAGGAACGGATTAAACTCTTATTCTGAGGTATGCCTGTATAATCTTTTAAGTGTTCTGACATCAAGTTTTGTGTTACATCTTTCATCTTAGTACCAAACCGTGCGCACTCTAAACGCACTCATTTTGAAACTATCCCGAAGTCGATCGGATAATAAATGAATTTTAAACAAATATTCTTTTATCGGATGTATATCATGTCCGATGCTTGGACTTGAGAGAAAAAAATTAAACACAAGTTGCGTTCGAAGAGTGCTATAGTGTTAAGGAAACCAGATCAACCCAAAACTCATCAACTGGAGCAGAACTGGGAGAAATTGGCAAAAGGCCGCCACCAGACACAACAGATGATGCACCCCAGGCTGGATAAACCATGCATCAATAACCAAAGGACCCATCTGGAAGCTAGCCGACTCTTTCTTTCCCAGAAAAGAAGAATAAGGCTGCAAAAGAACAAAATGCACTTTAAGCTTCAAACCCCTTGAAGTCTCAGCAGAGGAAAGAAACTGGGCAGAATCCAGGAACACTGGAACAAATGGATGCCCAATTCTGAAGGCCATCCCTCAGAGATATGGGAATCAAGTTAAGGATTGCATACCTCCAAATCCCCATTATATCCATGGGTAAACAGCCCTTGAAGCCACACTCACCATTCTGCCAGTCCAACATCAGTCAGTGCTTGCAAATGTGCAGCATAAAGCTACTTAGAATCCTTAAGCAATGAAGAAGACCAAAGATGGCCAAGGCAGAAGCAGCAGATGAAGACGGCCGATATTTGGTACGTGTCTAAAATAAGATTCTTGTTAACCTTCCCGTATAACAGCAGGGAGATCAGAAACTATACACCCTGCATACATATACACAGGAACTTCTAAATTCTATAAGCCGAGTCGTGTAAATTAACCGCAGCTTGATAGGTGGCTGCACAAGAGGTAGCTCAGTCAAAACTGTTATTAAGCACCATAAACCAGCACAAATCTGCAGGTAAAAAGTCCCCTGAACCCAGCAAACCACATGACATTGGCAATAAGAATTGCTATCAGAGTCTAAAAACACCAAAGCATACACCAAGGAAAGTTATATTAAACCAACTGAAATGATATAAAAAAAAAACAGCGTTGAATGTAATGAAACGCCATTTTCTGGGCGAGCCCCAGAGACTCCCTGGAGCTTATCGGGCTAATGTATGTTATATTAGACCGGGACAGAGGGCAGAAGTACACCGTCCCCAGAGGCAACAGGAACCGGTCCCCGCATAGGTGGCAGGCCGCGCAACACCTTGACGCCTTAACCAGCACAACACCAGTCCCTACAAGGCCAAACAAGGGCCCCAAGACCCAACTGGCCCCAAGGTCGAGGCAAAAGCTGAGCAGCAAGAGCCTCTACGGGAATGGTTCCCGAACGCCCAAGGGAAGATAACCGTCATGCAGGGGCAGTACTCACAAGGCACTTAGGGAAGGAAGCCCCTGAACTCATGCAGCCCCGGTACTGATGAGGAACACCTGGCCACCGCACAACACAACACACGGCAGTGAACACCACAAAGGCATACACCACCCAGGAAATTGAGGCCAGAGAAGCGTCTGTCCCAGTTGACATTTGCTTACGAACAGGTGCTAGCCAGCCGGTGTGGTGAGGTCTGGGGGCCCCCCTCCCCCTCTCGGGGTGGGGAGGGCTGCGCGGAGAATCGGCGCGGCAGTAATGTGTGATGTTTGCTTGTTTCCTTGGGATTGTAGGGAGTTTCTACCTCTGTTTGTTTTTTATTTTAGTTCTTACTATGTGGGGTTTATTTTGCTATGCCTACCTTTCTGGGTGCCTAACCCCAGTCAATGGCAGATAAGGAAAAACCCCAACCACAAGGGGTTTTTCCAGGGCCATTGCTCCCTGAAGCCTCTCTGAAGGGGGCGGGTTCTGGCACTGGTCCCTGGTAGGTCTGTACTCCATAGCTAATGTCCCAGTCTAATATAACATACATTAGCCTGATAAGCTCCAGGGAGCCGTAGGGACTCCCCACAGAAACCCACACACAAGAAGGAAGCCTATTTAAATTAAAGAGGTAGGAGAAATGACATTAGTGGAAGCCAGACATGCAATTGAGTTGAGGTGTAAGGAAGCTTTTCTTCCCCTGTACAGGTGGTAGGCAAGTACAATGCACTGATGAGGTTCTTGAAGCCAATTTCATCCAAAACTTTAAAAAGAAATATGTTGAAAATGTTAATGTTGAGAGGGGTAATTAGCACACCAGATATGAATGGTTAGGAGGCAGGGCACAAAGAGCTAGATCTCACTCCCCCCACAGTCACTGACAGGTAATCTTGAGGTTATCTTGAGATGATTTCGGGGCTTTAGTGTCCCCGCGGCCCTGTCCTCGACCAGGCCTCCACCCCCAGGAAGCAGCCCGTGACAGCTGACTAACACCCAGGTACCTATTTTACTGCTAGGTAACAGGGGCATAGGGTGAAAGAAACTCTGCCCATTGTTTCTCGCCGGCGCCCGGGATTGAACCCGGGACCACAGGATCACAAGTCCAGTGTGCTGTCCGCTCGGCCGACCGGCTCCCAGTTTGGGAGCCGGTCTTAACGGTAAGCACTGGGATAAGGAACAACAGCCACTGCAACCCCCACAGTCAGATGTGCATGGCACATGGGTAAAGAGCCTAGGCTCTTTAGAGCCATACACCGAACCTTGACCTCGGTCACTCTGATATGGCACAAGTAGCCACAGACGCCAAGATTCAAGTAAATGACCCAATATGTACCCTCTGCTACAGTGCAAGGCCTATAACACTAAAAGGAGCAGAGTCAGCTCATTATACAAATGATGAACAAGTAGCAGCACAAAGTCAAAGACTGTCTTTCTCAATCAACAAAGGAGGACAAGTCACATCCTTTGTCTGGAGGCAAAGTACCTCGAGAAGAGCTAATTCGTAGGAGCTCTCACAGCACTGTTGTTTAATGGCTAGTTCCACTCCCCCCCTCCCTCCAGGTGGCATATCTGGAGGAAAAGACTCAGCCAGTGTAACCCTTCAATTATGAGCCGAGAAAGGTCAAACTGATGGACCTGAAAAAGAAAAGGGTCCAGGAAGCCACTGAAGACCCACCAGAAAGAGGAGTGCCATTACATTCAACACTGTTTTCTAGGATAATTCCATGGTGAATCTCTGTTGTTATCTCACTACACAGTGCCCAACAACTTGGGCTTTACGGTAGAGCGACAGTCTCGCTTCATGCAGGTCAGCGTTCAGTCCGCGACCATCCAAATGGTTGGGCAGAATTCTTTCCCCCCCGTCTCATCCCAAATCCTTATCCTGATCCCTTCCAAGTGCTATATAGTTGTAATGGTTTGGCACTTTCTCCTGATAATTCCATTCCCTCACCACACAGTACAAAAACTATATTTTAACACAATAGAGTCAGAAGAAAGCAGAAACCAGGGAAAACCTCTGAAAATCCATCAAATTCACTCCAAACAATGTAAGTCAGAGGGAAGTCCACCAGCTGACCAAACAGAAGAACCTAGCAGACAAACCAAGCCAATATGCTTGGAAACGAGGGACCAGAAAATGCAGACCACAAACAAGGGACCCCCCCCCTAGAACTAAAATGGAACCAATGGAAGCCAACCAACTCAATAGAACCAGAAAAGGAGGGAGCTGGTAGCTGTAGTCGAGGCATGGGGGGGGGGGTAGAAGATCACCCGAGGACAGTGAGAGAGAGAATGGTGATCTCTCAGCTAAACTTGTACCCCATGGCTGCTGTGCTTATCAGTACTGTGCACTGAGCAATAGTTACTGCCTTTATCCTAGGATGCAAGTGCCTCATGTAGGGTGTCTACAGATATGACGTCTGGCAAATTTTCGTGGTGCTAATGTGACCCAGGTGAGCCAAAGGTGATTCTTATGAAAGATCAGGTGCAGCTACTGTATTTCTAGCAAGAACCTGCGAAGTGAATGTATTTTCGCGCATGTCACTTTTATGTCCGTGCAAATAATTTCATGAGCAGCAATTTGAGCTCCAAATTGGCCCTCGTATACGGCAGTGGTGATAGGCAGTGGTTATTGCTCGAGAAGTTATTGTTAACAGTGTTCAGATTAGGTTGCATTACATCACCTGGATATCATTGGTAAGAGATCATGTGTAGATTTGTCTATGATACCGCTTAAAGTAAAGATAATTATCTCCATTTCCATGTCTATATACATTTTCATTACATGATTAATAAATTAAATTTTCTAATTTGGATGCACAGATGTGCCATGTTTAATAAATTTGATGCACATGATGTTTTCAGGAAACCCTTTCTCCCTCATATTGCTTTTGCTGCATCGGTCCCACAAACGGATTCTCCGCCTTTATACTAGCCCTATCAAACAAACTCTTTTTGATGAACCAATTACTCTGCACCACCAGGTTGAGATCAGACACGATCAATATCTGGCAAGATCTCATCAAGATTAAGTGTCATTGCTCTAGGCATTTTACATTGTTAATAACCCCCTGTAAGAGACTTGTCCTAGTCTAGCTGCACACAATGATGGACCAACATTAATCTCGAACAGACAGCCAAAATCAAAACAAAACCCAGCCGCAAGCAGCAGTGAAAAATACCCACCCCTTGGAAGTGGTATTTAATGAAGATAAACTGTCCACTCAAATACGGGACACTCTCCACATGGCAGAAAACGAACCACAGGGAGCAGGTGGAGCAAAGCGGAGCATAGAGCCAAGAGAAAGATATGAAAGTCACACAGCAAGCCATGGAACAGTCAACATGCAAAGCACCTGACAAAAAAGAAATCAATCAACCACCTAGAGATACCCGAGAAATGCAGGGATAAAAATCCTCCTCTACAGCATAGGGAGAAAGGACAAGTGCATTGGGCAGCATGCCCAGAAGCTGGCAAAGAGCCAACGGGGTTTCAACAAACTCAGCTGGGTAAAATAGCCAAAACAAAGAACCAGGAGAGGGTGAAGCAAAAGCCCCATCCAGGGAACAAACCAAAGGGCCTTGGATCCCAAACAAATGCAGAACACCACTCTAGAACCCAAGAACTCTGGAAGGTGAAGGAAGAGTACAGCAAAGCCATACAAAGCAGCAAGTGAACATCAAGCAAGGTGAACAGATGAACTGCAAAAGCCTCATGGGACTGCACACCCACCCAATAAGGCTAGGAAAGGATGAGAGGGGGTGCAAGAAGGAACAAGAGCATGCACACAAAACCACACAACCCCAAAAACAACATGGCCGGACCCAGAACTAGATGGAACCTGCGAACTCAAGCAGAACAAATCCACCTGAAAGACAAACAGGTCTTTCAGGTGGATTTGGCCTATTGAAGGCCAAAAGTATTGAAGGCCTATTGAGTTCTTTTGGCCTATTGAAGGCCAAAAGCCAGAACCAGCCAAGCACATGCCCACAATGAAACTAACCAGAAACCCCACCAAGCAACCAGAAAACCGATCCATCTCAGTTTGAATCAACAAAACTGAAAAAGAGGAATTCTTGAAACCTGCAACTTCCAAGAACAAGAGGGTTACTAGATTCAAGCTATGGAAACAAAGGTGACAAAAAATATTAGAATGTTCTCTTTTGCAATCACAGTGGTAGATGGTTGGAACAAGTTAAGTGAGAAAGTTGTGGAGGCCAAACCCATCAGTAGTACCAAATTGTTATATGACAGAGTACTGAGAAGACGGGACACCACGAGCATTGCTCTCATCCTGTAGCTGCACTTAGGTAATTACAAACACAACCTACTAATTACTGTACATGGGAAGGCATTGGAGAACACTGACAAAGCGAGAGATTTAAAGGTGCTTCTGGACAGTAGACTGTCACCAGAGAATCACACAAAGGACATGACAAAGGCACAATTTGTGAAGACAAGAACCATCAGAGCCACCACAAAGGTCCCTCCCTATCTTGCAGATATGCAGACTGACTGAAAGCCCAAAACAGTCAGTCATCAAGGCAGGTCAGAAATGAATTGCAAGCAACAAAAAGGAGAAACACATCCTGCATGATAAGTTCGAGGAGCCAGAACAAGCTGAAAGGAAGAACCTGAAACAGCAAGTGAAAATTCATAGGACACTGGGATATATTTATCAAAGTGTTAGTAACAAGACACCTGGTGTTGTTCTTCAGCTATATCTAGCTCTTGTTAGGCCCAATTTAGATTATGCTGTTCAGTTTTGGTTGCTATACTATAGAATGGATATAAATTCACTAGAACGCATCCAGCGTAGGATGATAAAGTTAATCCCACAAATTAGAAACCTGTCATACGAAGAAAAATTGACAAAGCTTAAATTACATTCTCTGGAAAGGCCAAGAATTGGGATGACATGATAGAGGTTTACAAGTGGATGAATGGACATAACAAAGGGGATATTAATAGGGGTAATAAAGTATCAACACAAGACAGAACACGAAACAATTGGTATCAATTGGATGAGTTTAGATTCAGGAAATACTGGTTCAGTAACAGGGTTGTTGATTTGTGGAACCAATTACCGCATAATATAATAGAGGTAGGATTCCTTGATTGTTTCAAGCGTAGGTTAGACATATATATAAATGAGATTGGGTAGTTATAAATAGGAGCTGCCTCGTATGGGCCAAGAGGCCTTATGCAGTTACCTTTGTTCTTCTGTTCTAATCCCCCACCACCTCCCCGACAACAGTGAGCGAGGTCCTAGACAAGAAAAACAACATACAATACAGACTAAGAAGTGACTTGCAGTGTCAGGAAAACAAAACCTAGAGACTGCCCACAAAACCAAGTGTAAAGTCCAAAGGTCAACTGAGAAGATGAAGATAAATGAAAGGAACAAAATCCGAGAAGACGAAAACTGACTGCAGAGCCGGAGAGTCACGCACGGGGAAGAGAACAGAACAATTTCCCACTGAGAACAGATGGAAAGCTGAACCAGCAAATGTCCAACCAATTTGCAAAGACTGAGAAGCCAGCCCAGGACCAATGATGCCATAGTAACATTTGACCATTTTGAAAGGACCATACATTCTGTGCTAAGTTTAGTCCTAAAATTCCTAACGCATTATAAGTCAATACAATTAGTTACAAAAACTGACATCAGGGACTACACTAGTCATTTCCAATTGGAACCTTCTTAGTGATCACACATAAGGGTTGTTAACTTCAAGCCCTGAGGTAAAATGTCATACATTCATAGCCCCTGTATCAGGGGGCGGAGCTAATGTCATACCGGCTGGACGCTCGCTCGACAATTGGTGTTCTGATCGTCAATTCAGCCGGGTCGAGCTTGCGTTTAGGTTGGTAAAATGTAATTTCTAGTCAAATTAATTTCTTTCTTTATTTAATTTCATTGCTTATTGTTAATGACAATAATTGTTATTTTTGTTTTAAGCTACCTATTGTTAAACATATTGCTTAGTGTTATAAGCAATACTTGCTTGTTGTTAAACTACTTGTTATACTGGCTTGAAACTGTATGGCTTGTCTTATTGCAGACTACTACGCTGCAATTATATGATCAATAAAGCCACTAGTCTGGCGATGCCATTGCTTTACCACAATTTATTGATCATATAATTCTGCCAGTGGACATGGAGCGGTTCGTACGGACCGAGCGGTTTACTACTGACCCAAACTCCCCCAACGCCACTCAAGATTGGCGTCACTTGCTCAAGCTGAATGAATCTCTTAATAAACTATGTTGCTCCACGCCTGTTTGACTACATAGCTGACTGTGCTATGTATGATGCGGCTGAAAAATCCCTAACTGAACAGTTTGTGAAGCCCAAGAATACCTAGTATTTACTAGGTATATGCTCGCTGCTCTACTTCAAGAACCCGCTGAGTCGCTTGACCAGTTTCTGCAGGCGTTGAAATTATTAGCCAAAGACTGTCAAGTCAAAGCTGTGACTGCTGCAGAAGCTTGTGATAACTACAGTTTGTGAGAAATGCGTTCATTAATGGGCTGGGATTCACCGCTATAAGGCAGCACTTCCTTGAAAATACAACTTTAGACTTGCAGTCAGCTTTTGACCAGGCTCACACTCTAGAAACAGCACAGTAATTTTCTGCTTCATATGTTCAGCCAGGGGCTTCGAACGTTGCTGTGGCACACTCATCAGACCTGGAGGACTCCGGAGGACAAGAAATTGTAGACTAAACAGTTGAACCATTCTCTGCAGCTACTAATAGTGGTTTAAGGGGTTTCTTTTGTGGTTACACTCGACATCCTCGCAGCCGATGTCCGGCTAGAGAAGTCCGGCTAGCCACTAGTCTGGCGATGCCTTTGTTTTACCACAAACCTTATATAGGCTTCATATAAGATTTTTAAGATAATTCACACAATACTATGAAGAAAAAATAATGCACAAGGTGAGATATAAAATTGGAGCTGGTGCTTTAACTCCACAGGAGAAAACTTTACCCATCACTGCAACCATCACAAGAAAATTTCATTTAAAACTTCAAATGCCAATAGTACACAAAAGTAATGCTTCATAAACTCTTCAACCACTATCAAACCTCTCAAGTGTTTGAGATGCTGAAATAATGGACTACATTAATTATTTGAAGAATTCTCCTTACAAAGAATCTTACCTTTGTCGTGGGCGAGTGTGTAGTCATTCTGCTGGCTGCTCCCCTCATCCCTCTCACCAGTTTGCCTCGTCTCCCAGTAGCTGTTCTTGGACTTTCTGATGCATTCCTCTATTAACAGAAAAACATTTGTTGCCTCTAAATCTCTTCATCCATAACATCAGTAGTTTTCTGAACTGGCCCTCAGTAGTTCCCTTATGCATTGGCTCTGGTACCAGACACACCCACAAAACTACCAGGCCTTTGGATGTGCGTGGGCCTACTGAACACTGACTTGGATCTGGTGTGTTCAAAGAGCCAAAGGGGGAGAATGAGGATTCAAAATTGACCTAGAACTAAGAGATATCTTCCACAAAGTGCAGTCAAAGCAAAATAAACTACATATCATTTTAATTGAGATAGAAGGTAAAAACAAAGGAAGTGGTAATTTGCTTAATGTCAACAAACCATGCACTAGTCCCCAAGTGCACCACTAGATGGCAACTAGGATCACCCAGGGGTGCAGCCTGCACGCCTCTTCACTCATGTGCCACAACCAAGACGGATCAGATTCTCATTGGAAAGATTGGCAAGTATGAAGGATATAGGCTGCCCAGAAAATGGAATTTTATTGCATTTAATAGATAATGTCTGGGATGACTCTCAGTAGCTCACAATGGTGCTTCGAAGAGGAAAGTGCCTTTGGAATGACGAATCAGATTAATATAAAAACAAAGATGGAAAGGCTGTCCCATGGGGTGAGAAGGCTGGAAATCAAATGCACCAGGGAAATCAAATAAACAGAGATCCACAGCTTGGAAAGTACAAGCATTATGCAAATAATGCCATTAAGCAGCAACAGAATAATTAGAGCAAAAGGCACCCCAAGCTTGATGAATCAAGCATCCATTACAAGAAAACCAGCGTTAAATATAATGAAACACCAGTTCCTGGGCGAGCCCCAGAGGCTCCCTAAAGCCATCATCACTCATTAAGTGTCATACTACCTAGTGTCATCACTTGGGGAGTTATTTTTGCCTACCAGGAATCACGAGCCAAAAGTTGGCCCCCTCACAGAGGCACAGGGAGTGATGATCTATGATCACTAACTACCCACAGAGAAAGACAAAACTGGGAACGTACCAGGGAGGTGGAGCACCGCAGGTATCAACTCGAAGTTGAGAATGAAGGCTGCAACAGAGGCCCCAGGACAACACAAGGCTGCAGATGACCAGGAATATTCACAAGATACCTGGGAGCCAAAACCCTGTTAGACCTCCAAAACCCCTATGCCCAAATATCGGTACAAGACATACTGTATTACCAAAAAACAGCCAACAAGGCAGCATATTTGCGAACATCATGCCGGAGAAGAACATGAGCTCCCCAACCCGACCCGCAGAGGCCAAAGCCAACAAAAACAAGGCTTTCCCAAAGTAATCCCAAACCGAAGGGGTCACGACAAACCGAGAAGAAAGAAAGGAAAGAATCCTGTCCAAAGACCAAGACAGAGGTGACTGTGCCTGCTCAAGGTGGCGCATGAGCAGGCCAGGAGGTGAAAAAAACCATGTGAGAGCTTGCGGAACAAAGCAGAAGCGACATCCTACCCGAACACAAGCTGCAGTGGCTCCGCCAGTGCTGCATGATAAGAAACATCAGTATTCGGCATAAGATGTCAGTCCCGGAAAAGCCAAGACAGAAAGGATAAGACAACTGTAACCTCCACAGATGAAACCCTACAAAGGGAAAGGAAATGGCAGAAAGAACACTAAAAAACTTCATACTGTCACTGAGATGAAGACCTCAGGTGGGACACCATCAAAGAAGCCCCCTGATCACCATACAAATAGCGAAACACCCTCGTCAGAAAAACCAGACGCGAAAAGTGGAGAAGTACTGTAAGTCGAAACAGCGAGGTACCTCACCAGCTTGACCTGTTGAAAGAGGTGGAGAAGCGGAAAGACTCCCATGTTAGGACACAAAACGAGAAGTGCCTGAAACCAAGGCTGGGCCGGCCAACATGGAGCCAAAAGAATCCCCCTCCCCAGGTAGGATTCGAGCCGAGCCAGAGCAACAGCCGGACCGGGGAAAAGAGGGACAGGAGCCCTCACCACAACCAATTCTGCCAAAAAGCATCCACCACGAGGATCTCACAGCCAGGGAATGGCATCACATACAAAGGGAGACGCCGAGACCATGCTGATGTGAAAATATCCACCTCCGGGACCTGTATGTTCGACAAAACCAAAGGAAGTAGGCCCAGCCAAAGCCGAACCCGGGACGGAACCAGCTGGGACTTTTGCCAGGTTACCAGGAACCCAAACCTGGAAAGCTGGGAAAGAACCAGAACCCTGGCTAGAAGACAAGCAGACTGGCAGGGAGCCCACACCAACCTGTTGTCAAGGCAGGCTGCCAGCCAGGAAGACACCAGAACCTCGTAACACACTTGATCAGTGTAAGAGGAACTAAACTCAAAACAACCGGAGGTGTAAACCAGGTCTCTGAGGATATATGTACTAATGGCCTCCCAAACCTCCCCCAGGGGTAAGCCGAGAGGAAGAAAAACCTCCAAAAAGATGAATCCGAGGAACCCCAAGGTCAGCCGGTAAACGAACTTGTGGGAAGAACCCTACCTACTACATTTGCTGACAGATAAGACGCACAATGTGTATTAAAAAGTTTCGTTATTGGATAAAATAGAGCTCCACGTCTAAAACGGCCTTAATACTGTACGGGCAGGATACCAAGCGCAGGACGAGCAGACTGGTCAAGGTCACTAGGCACAAAAGCGATGTCAATAATAAAGTAAAGAAAACAAGCCAATGACCACAGTCTGTAAACACAAGACTGAGGTAATACAATTAGAGTACCATAGTCTCGTACACAAGACTGCCCCGGGAACACAAGACCGGGAGACATGTCCACAACCCACAATTCCTCAGGGGGGAACGGACAGGGTAGAAAAAGATGGAGGAATCAATATGATTAGTACACCCATAATGGGACACAGGTGGAACCCAAGGACTCAAAGAGCCACAGACATCAGAAAGAACATGTCCAGTGGCAGAGTAGTAAAGAAAGAGAATGCAGGAGGAAGTGAAGTGATGGAGGCTGACACACTATATAAGATCAAATGGTAGAGACATTTATGGCGAGGGAAGCACACACACCAATCCACGTGCTCCCCACCCTTTTCATACCAAACATAACCCATAAAAATTCATATAAATAATCAACCGAGTTAACGGTAAGAACAATGGCGCATGAATGAAATGAAAAATGTCCCCAAAAGCAAGAAAGGAATGATAAACTTTCAACCGCCCAGCATCCCAGCAAGGGTTGGGGTGACAACAAACCACAGCTGTAGGATGGTGCACCACGACTGGTGCGCCACTCTGGTAGCCTGGCACGGCAAACTAAAAGAGTTGAGATATAAAAAAAATTTTAGTACAAAACATCCAGGAAAAAAGTTGGATGCGTCCGATGCAAAAGTGCGTAAACCACTCCGGCAAATACGGGAATACTAATTCAGACAGGGAAGGAGGGGCCCGAAAACTCCCTCCCCTCCCCTCCCCTGCAGCAATAATACATGCCCAGAGGACACAAAGGGGGGCCAAGCAGGGTCAAAAGGAACTCAAGAGCTCCAAGTGGACTTCCCCAGAGCCCTGGGAACCGCCAACAAAGGCCCCAGGGCAGAGCCCTCATCTATGCCCACCACCCCTGAAGAAAACGTGGAGTCCAAGTAAAAAACTTCCAAGAAGAAAGTTTTACTGGGTCAATTCAGAATCTCCGGCGGGAAAATCAGGCCAACCACCTTCATGCGCGTATCGGAAGGGGCAGCCCCAAAAGTCACCCGAGCCTCATCCCGAACTAAACTCCCCTCCTGACTAAACCCTCAAAACGTTTGGGAGCTGGAAGCAGGGAGGGAGGAGCAGGGCGAACTATGCCCACCTGGGAAAGAAGCGGGGCAAGGACTTCGCACAAGGCGAGAGAGATGATGCATCGATGGTATCCCCCAAGCACACTGGGGTTTTCCAGGGCCTGTAGGGTGAGTAAGCCCTACAAGAAGCCCAGGCACTGGGGTAACTAAACTGGTAGAATCCCAGGTACTAGGCCAGCTAAACTGGTAGAATCCCAGGCACTAGGTTAGCTAAACTGGTAGAATCCCAGGCACTAGGCTAGCTAAACCGGTAGAACCCTGTCTATCAGCAGGCAAACTAACCACCAGTAGCATCCGTGAAAACCTATGGGGCAACAAAGGAGGACCACCAACAGAACCTAGACTTGCCTAATAAGAAGCTAGGCACATCTCTTCCGTTAATAAAAAGCGAAAACATTAGAAAAGAAAACAAAACCCCCGAAGACACAAAGCAAACAAACTGGCAGCCAGAGAGAATCAACGGCCGCTGTATGTGCAAGTGGTGCCGGCCGCAATGCACCCCTCCCAGCCAAAAACACTCCCCACCCAGGGCAAGACGGAAAGCCCAAGACCCCCGACATACCCTAAGGGCAAAGACAACACCAAGCGACGAAGTCCTCAAACGGGAGTGAGTCCTGAACGTTCCAGGGAAGATAACCCTAAAATGCAAGGGTAGTACTTACGGAGCACTTAGGGAAGATCACCCTAGGCGCATGCTGCTCCGTGTACAAGAAGACACTTGGCCATTACACCACACACTCTGCAGGTACAGCCACACAGGGCAAAATCCCAAACAGGAACTTGAGGCCAGAGGTGACCCCAGCACACCATTTCAAGAACTGGAGTGGTGGCTGCCAACTCGCCCTCCCCCCCCCTCATGGGTGGGAGGTGGGGGTTAGCACTAAAGAGCAAGAGTGCTAATTGGAGGAAGTGTTCCTTGTTTGTTTTCTTTCTGGGGAGTTTTTCTGTTATGTTCGGAGGCAGGTTGCAATTTTCACCAGATTTTGGTCTGTTTTGTTTAGCCTATCTTTCCGAGTACTTCCCTGGTCGATGGCAATTACAACATACTTTAATGTAAAGTGCTCGTAGGCCATTGCTCCCTGCGCCTCAGTGATGGGACCAGGTTCTAGCTTATGGTTCCCAGTACACATAGGGACTCATGTGACTGATGACCCCAAACTAATACAGCATATATCAGTTCGGATAGCCTCAGGGAGCCGACGGGGATTCCCACAGAAAACAAGCATTGAATATAATGAAACACCAATTTCTGGGTGAGCTCCAGTGGCTCCTGAAGCTACCATCTCCGATGTACAGTAGGTGCAAATAACTAGGTGCCATCAGTCGTGGAGTTCTCTGGCCTACCAGGGACCCAGAGCCAGAACCTGGTCCCCTCACAGAGGTGAAGGGAGCTGTGGCAGTTATATATTAAGTTATTTATTTATGCCACCACCAAGGAAGGCACCCAGAAAGTCAGAGTCAAAACAATTAACGTCTGGCTGCCTCCGAGACCTGAGAATATAAATGACATTGTTATAAGCCAGTGTGTGCTTGTTCTTCCCACCCCCTCCTTGTGGGTAAGGGGGGGGGGATAGGCCATGGCTCACAGACCTCTCCACCCTCAGTTTGATGAATGATGTAAGAACCTGACAGCCTGTGGGGAGGAAGGGTGTCAGGGAGCCACCAGGGTTCATCCAGAAATTGGTGTTTTGTTACATTCAACACTTGTTTTCTGGGGATGAGCCCCTTGTGGCTCCCTGAAACTAACTACCCACAGAGAAGGAAAAAATTGGACACTAACTAGGAAGGAGGGAGCACTGCAGGGATCAAAGCAAAAAACAAGACCATAACACCACACAAGAGTTAACTTGGTTCACATGGAACTTGGGAGAGTTCCATGTTGACACCAAGCCACAACAAAACAGCTGGATAAACAGACCTGCAAAGCAGTAGCTGCCTGATAAGCCCCACCCCTGGAACAGTAGAGCCAAAACCTGCACTGACAAGGAAAACAGGTTGCAAAGCAACTCCACACACAAAACACTACAAAAAACATAACACACAGACCCTGAATACCATATGGACAAGCAGGTCCGAAGAGATCAGAGAAAGGAGGAATGTATCTCTAAGGAGAAGAAGGATAGAGAGTAGGACACCCTCCTCCCTCAGGATGAAGACCCTACCTCCATGGGACAGGACCCAAATGAAAACAAAGCATAGCTACAACACACATCGCAGGCCTCAGGGTGGTAGGGAACACTCACCTACAGGTGGAATGACAGGCAAGGAGGATGACCAACTGCACATTACAAGACTAAGGTATATCCTGTAACTTGCAGAGTGAGCTTGGGGGACCTGCCTGTCCTAAATCACATCCACACCACTAGGAGCTTGCTAGATCCCAAAGATAAAACCCAAATAGAAACAATGACCATGGGTCGCTTGCTGAAAATTAAACATAAAATATGGAACACAGCCTAGGAGCAAACGCAGCTGTGAAAGGCGTAAGTAGCACAATCTGAGGCAAGCGGGTGAATCCCCGTGTAACAGTAATGGTAGGAAAACTGGGACCCGAAGGACCCCAGTTTTACATCATTCTTACATCAGTCAGTCTTACATCAGTTGCAGTCCACTGCCAGTGGACAGGAGGAGAAGAAGGAATGGTTACACAGCCGCACCAGACTTAATGACATAATTTGCCAGAGTTGAGCTGGTAGCTGGTGGTGCTGTTACTTGGTGATAGCAGCACCACCACCACCACCAGACAGCTGCCACTAGAGAGTAGGTTTCCTAACTACCAAGAGGATCATTTTCTGTATTTTGTTTACCTTTACTTTACCTTTCTGGTGGTCCTTCTCAGCCTGAGTGATCTAGTATCATCAACTCTGCCACTAAAGAGAGTGCCAGGTTTTGACCTCTATTCCAAGTAGGCTCACAATGACTTGCACAGGCCTGGTGTGATTTACATTGAGTGGAGCTACCCAAGTTGCTAGCAACAGGGCAGCCACCGAGGAACCCTACCAGAAAAGGACAACAAGCCACCCAGCCCCAATGTCCAAAAGTACCAGACACAAGGAAGGTAAAGAAGATTTCTGCACAATGAATCAAAGAGAGGCAGAAAGGCATACAATTTCCCAGAATTAAACTGAAAGAATCCTTATTCAGCACAAGTGGAATCCCATAAATGCACAAGAAACATTTATAAGCACTAATACTATATACTCAAACACCTGGGGCAACTCTAGAAGAGAGGGTACAGACAGGACACCCAACCCCTTCAGAGGAGAAAACTAAAAGTTAAGTAAATGCTAGGGAAGGTAACGCTTAAAAAAGTCTGACCTAACCAAGAAGCCTGGTTGAGGACCGGGCCATGGGTACATTGAGCCCCGATATTATCGCAAGGTAACTAATCAGTTAGTACCTGCAAGATTGAGAGAATAAACAATTGTAAAGTGCAATGAAAGAAAAAATATAAAACATGCCCCAATAAGGACAACCAAGTCCCAAGGAATGCCAATTCCCTTTAGCTCAGCAGTGTTCATCCTTGCAGACTAGTGATGTATTTGGTACTAGACATGTGACCGAGGAGACTGGTAGGCTGGACCTATGGGTGACCTAAGCTAACTTGTCACCTGGTGGTGCATTTGGCCAACTACAGCTTTCTTTGATCAATCTCTTCTCTCTTCAATCAAGATGAATAGTTTCTTTAAATTGATCAGTACTTTTTGCCCAGTTTTACTTAATTTTGGGTTGATCTAAAATCCTCATACTCTCTCTGCCTCTATGAGCTCACCAGATTCTGGTCTTGGTGTTCAGTATGCCTGCACAAATCCAAAACACCTGGTAGTTTTATGTATGTGTCTGTGACGTCAGAGAAGCTACCGAAGGCCAACCCAAAAATGCTTTAATGCAGAAAGTAATGTACATGTTAGAGTTAATGGAATAAGGCATGACTGGTTAATTATTTGGCTATGGCAGGTCCTATCATCTGCAAACAATAACTTACCCTGCTTCTCCGATCATTTGCAGATGATTTTATCCAACAGGGAGAGTCATGGTAGGTATATTGTGTTATGGAAATTTAGGCCCCTCATTTTGCTACCATTGTGAAGAGTCATGCTCCTTCCTCATAATATTACTAAGACTGCACAAAATATATTTGATTAAAGTTAGGAAGAATAAAATTGCATAATAACTATACGTTTACTAAATTTCTTTCGGTATCTGGAATAGTGATTGCAGATATCTGTAGAGGAGGCAACTGGTGATGACCAAACCGCACACCAGAAGATGAAGAAACAACAACATTTCGGTCCGTCCTGGATCATTATCCTCGTATGTGATTTTGGGTCCGTCCTGGACCATTATCAAGTTGTACTGGTTGGGTCATCATATCTTCAGCCAAGTTATTGTGACTCGTCGTCTGCTTAGAGACAACTGGCGATGGATTCCCGAATGTCAGCAGATGGCTCCCGACATTCAAGAATCCAGGATGTGATTTTTACTTGCTTATTTGCCTTTCCTGAGGTGGTTAACAATCAAGCCTGGAAGCTTGTAAGTTCAGTAAGCCTGAAACTTACTGAACTTACGTTCAGTAAGTTCCAGGATGTGAACTTCCTGGAACTTACTGCTCCAAGATTGTGCCCTTCGGTTTGAATCTGGTTTTTACCAGATCTACACACATCATTGTGGCTCAGCTATGTCTCATAGGGGCCTGACGGCTGAGTGGACATCACTTGGGATTCGTAATCTCGGGATTCGTAGCCCTAAGGTTCCAGGTTTGATCCCCGGCAGAGGCAGAAACAAATGGGCAGAGTTTTTTTCACCTTGATGCCACCTGTTCATCTAGCAGTAAATAGGTACCTGGGAGTTAGACAGCTGCTACAGGCAGCTTCTTGGGGATGTGCAACAAAAAGGAGGCCTGGTCAAGGACTGAGCTGCGGGGACACTAAGCCTTGAAATCATCTCCAGATAACCTTCAAAAAGGGTTCACATGTTGGCCTACCTTCTGGTTTGCACTTCCAGTCAGACCGCATGTCAGCTGGCCAGGGATCTGGTACTTTCCCAGCATGCTGGGTTCAGGTTCCTGGTGACCTGGCAGAAATCCAACCTACAGTGTCATTGCAGTATGGTGTTAGATCAACAACACATGACTCGTTGGTTGATCAAGTGGTTGTGCGGGAGCCTGTACTTTGCCTGTGAGGTTTTCCCAGTTAGCAGAGTTTGGCTTCGGGCATTGTACTGATTTATCTGGTTCTGTCTGTTTTGTCCCTGCCAGGTCTGAAGCATTCAGGCCGTGCCTGCAATTTGTGAGCTCTTGTTTAACCAGTTTTCTCTTCAGGTTTTTCAGAGTTCAATTCTGTGGCACCATCCTTCCACAACCACCAACATCCTTCCCAAACAAGTGTTTACAGACGACTCAGCTCTAGGTTGGGACTTCGTAATTAGCACTCTCCAGACCACCAAGGGTTAATAGTAATGGCTGTTCCTTAGGGTGCACAGTACAGTGTGCGAGTCTGCAGTTGTGTGACATGCCCTGATAAGGGTTCAGCTTGCTCTGGCTCTATTCTGACAGCTCCCCGGCAGTTCATTGCCACAACTGTGACAGGTCTCCATGATCCTTGCCCCTTTGAAGCCGGACACTTTGCGCAGCTCGGCTAATGGATTCTTTGGGTTTGGTTCTCTCCACAATTCTTGTGCTGGGTGTATCCAACATTCTCACAAGTAAGTTATCTTTGCTTTCGTCCAATTTCCACGGAGTAGACCACAGACGACACGTCCTTCCTTTGGCTTTCCTAGACGTTCAATTACCCCAAGGTGGGCCACTTCACATTGCCATGGAACCATTGCCTCCCTCCTACATGGCCCCATTTGTGATTGTACTTCAATTTCCGTCAGGAGATGTACTTACTTCAATCGTAACATTGAGATACACAATGTTACTTTTTCTACTGGTGGATCATAGTTACTAAGAACTTAAGTTTATCAGTGCCCTAGTCAGGTTCAGAGCAGTTTATTTAAGGAAGCTACTATGGGGTTTTGCTCAGGAAAAACCTGAGCAAAACCCCAAATATTGCCCCCTAAATACTTTTGAGGGGGCCCAAAATGGACATATTTACTAATTTTGATTCTAACGTATCTTTTACAAACACTAGCTCATTAAATTATGGGCAGATACAGTATATCCTCTATGAGGGGTCACAGTATAAGAAAACTGAAGCCAATGTTTAAGGAGCGTTTTCAAGAATCCAAAATAGTGATTTCAGCATTAGATGATGACTATAAACTTTATTATGACTCCTCTTCAATTACAGCACAAGTAAAAAACCAGCATTGAATGTACTGAAATGCTATTTTCTCGGCGAGACCCCGGAGGCTCCCCGGAGCTTACTGGGCTGATATGGTAATGTCCGACTTTGGCATCGGTCATGTGTATGGAGTTCTGTGGGCCTACCGGGGACCACGACCCAGTACCTGGCCCCCTCAGAGAGGCATAGGGAGCAATGGCCTATGGAAACCCCCGTATGGTTGGAAGCATTCTGTCTGCCATCGACCAGGTCAGGCACCCAGAAAGGTAAGCATCCCAAAACAAACCCCTATTCTGATGAAAGTATTGCTACCAAAAGCCGAACAAGTGGATAGAACTCTCCTAAAAGAAACGAGCAAACGATCATGAAGTCACACGTCATTGCACCGCTGTCTGTGCAGCTCCTTCCTCCGCGGGATGGGTAAGGGAGAGCCCCAGACTCCTCACGCCGGCTATCCACCCATCAGTTCTGAGGCTGGATGTCAAAACACACGAAAAAAAATGCCAACTAGGGGGAGGGAGGGATGTCGAGGAGCCTCCGGGTCTCACCCAGAAAATGGCATTTCATTACATTCAACGCTGGTTTTCTGGGGGGGAGCTCCTTCAGCTCCCCGGAGCTAACTACCCACAGAGGAAAAGCTTAGGGACTTACCTGGGAGGCGGTCGTTGCTCACTCCACAACTCGAAGTCGAGACAACTGGCTGCAACCACCGACGCAAAACGGCACAGTCGCGACGAGGCCCCGGGACGTGCACAAAGCAACCAGCAGCCAGGACCCTGTTCGACCGCCAAAAGCCCCTGTGCCCGAATGTCAGCCCAGGACATGGTGCCAAAGACAGCAGCAAGAGCAGCGAACTTACGAACGTCATTGACACGGGAATAGACCGCAGGCAGGCTAGCCTGAAGAACTCTGCGGATGACCTGGAAGACCCACATCCGTAAACAAGGAAGAAGGGTAACCGGATCAACCCAAAGCGCGTCCCCGGACACAGAAGCAATGGCGCGCAATAACGGCAAAGAGCCGCCACCGGACACAAAACACAATGCACCCCTAGCCCAACCAATCAAGCATCAACAACTCAGGGACCCCTCTGGAAAGCAGCAGTCTCATTCCTCGCCAGAAAAGAAGGAAACAGCTGCAGGCGAACAAAACCAACACAAAGACCGAAAAAGTAGAAACCCCTGCGCCAGAGGAGAGCATGAAGCACCCCAACCCGACCCCCAGAGGCCAATGCCAACAGAAAAAGAGCCGTCGAGAACAATCCTGAACCGAAGGGGCCACAACAAACCAAGGTGAAGAAAGAAAAAAGCACTCTGTCCAATGACCAGGACGGCTCAGGCGGCACAAGAGCAGGCCGGAGGTGAAACAATGCACGAGACAGCTTGCGAAATGGTGCAGAAGTAACATCAACACCGAAAGCAAGCAGAAGCGGCTCCGCCAGTGCCGCACGATATGAGGCGACAATATGGGGCAAGATGACAGCCCCAAACCTCCACAAGAGAAGGACAAGACCACACCAACAAACGCAGCTACCGAAGAAGGGACAGAAGAAAAAGGAAGGACCGCCAAAAGCCCCACACTTCCGCCAAGAAGAAGCACAAGCCTAGGAAGAAGCAGAGCCGCGGGAAGATCTCGAATGCAACCCCGGAGTCAGCAGAGCTGAAAACCCAAGCCAGCAAAGCAGGAGACGGAACATCCACCATACAGAAAAACATCCCAACGCCCACGAGCCCACCAGGAGATCGGAGACAACAGTTCCGATGCGCGATTCTAGAGAAGGGAAACCGAGAGACCGTGAAACCGCCAACAGGCCGGGTAAGCCAGGAAACCAGGAACCCAAACCTGCCAAGAGGAGAGCCAAAAAGGCACAAACAAAACACACAACCATGTGTAGGATAAAATGAGAAAACGAAAAAACACAAGAAAAGACCAGAAGAAAAGCCCCAGCACCAACGGCCAGAGACAAGAGCGTAGAGGGAAGATGAGGAACGAAGAAGGCAAGTAGCAAAACGGGAATGAAAGGGACACGACCAACAACACAGAGCTGCTGGTCATGTCCCAACAAACCATGCCAACACAGTTGTGCGACACGTCCCAATTGCTTTACTTCGCTGATCGGACAAGTGGTGTTCTCAACGTGGTATGGCCGTTGGCCACAAGATGAAAAGGAAAAAAAGTGCAAAGGTACGCCACCAGACCAGTACCCGAACCATGGAGTACGGGCGACGAGGATATGATCACCACATGTAAGATTCCCAAAGAAAGGGATAAGGTAGAGAAGGACCGACTATAGGACCCCAGGGGCACCCGCACCAGGAGACACCGGTGGAATGATAGCCCAAATGAGCCAGAGAATGGGAAAGTATTGCAGTGTCAGAGTAGTAGACAAGCGGAACGCATGAGGAAGCAATGTGGCGGAGGATGACACCACACACAGCTCCAAGTGCAGATATGATAAGAGCCCAGCAGGCCCAGGAACCTGCATGTGAGCGAATGACAGGTGAGAAGTGGGACCAAAAAGCCAGAGCCCAACTCCCACAAACACAACTAGGTAAATACCGTACAGAGAATCCAATGTATATGGAAGGGCTAAGCCAGGCACTGCAAGACTTGCAAGGAAAGAGTGACCCAGAGAAGACCACGAAAAATTGGGCCATGACCCTTCTTGCAACCATTAACCCAGATGAACAGTAAGGCCCCCCACGAAGAAGCACGGAAGGGCCAAACAAAAATCCACAGCCAATCTCCAACACGCATCCACAGCATGAAAATTGCTGCAAAATGTCACCTCGAAACATCTAGACAGGAATAGTGACCCCATAACATATACCCCCACCATTGTACCTCGTAACCTGGTGGAGGTAGGGCCCCCTATCTGGACTCAAGCATGGGCTGGACATGTATAAGAGTGAGACTGGATGGGTATAAATAGGAGCTGCCTCATATGGCCCAACAGGCCTGCTGCAGTCACCTGTGTTCTGACGTTCATATAATCTTATCCAAAATTCACCAACCAGCACCTGGCCGAAAGAGAAGCCGAACTGCATAAACTCACCTGCAGAACGTAGGCACGAACGTGTCACGACACAACATAGCTGAGAAGATTCCGGTAGCACCGATAGTGGAAGAAGGCAGAGCCGCAAATGCAGGAGAAGAACATGGTAGAGGTGAAGGAGGAGCCCTACACCCATACACAGGGAAAAACCCAGTAGTCTCTCCCATTGCAGCAATCCAGAACACCCCCAGGAGCTACGAGGCACGGACTGAAGAATTGAGAAGAGCGAGAGGCGAAACTCCCGAGAGAAAAGGGACGCAAAACCCCAGCACACGTGCACACTGCCAGTATCAAAACAAACAACCATGGCGCATGAGTAGCAGGGATGCCAGACATGGATTGCCAGAAGTCGCGAGCTACAGAAAGAAACCACGAATGTGCCTAGAAAAATAGACAAAATAGTGTCGTTAACGACCGAATCCCATAAGAGAGTACACAGGGCAGCCGCAACCGTAGTCGAAAAGAGCAGGAAGGAGCGAAAAGAAACATAGCACACCTTCCCCTTTGGGCTACAAAGAGCCCAACTGGCTACAAGAAGCCCAATCTGGCAACCCTGTGCAGCGCAGGACAGTGCACGGAGAGAAGAGACAAACACGAAAGAACGAAACGGACCGAAAACCGAGAAGCTCGGAGAAGGACCAACAACCCCCAGAAAGGACCGGAAGACAACAGACGTTCCAAGAATACGGGAAGAATCAAAACTTTCCTGATCCTTCTAGAACATAAAGAAGCAAGCGTGAAGCACAAAGGCACGAAAGGTAAAGTCACACCCGAGACCAAAAGTCACACAGATCCCCGAGAAGAGGGGAACATAACTGTGAAGGCCCGTCCCAAGAAGAAAGGTGGAGAAACGTACCCACCGACAGGACGGGCCCGACGGATCCAAGGGACAAGGAACCGATCCCGGGAAGAGGCCGACTCCCAAAAACATATACGGAGACGAAAGAGGGGAAGAAAAAAAACCCACTCCTCGTAACCACAAGCCCCGCCCAGGGGGTAGAAAAACCCCGGCGGGGTCCAAACATCAGCCCTTCACCAGCCCCAGGAACCCACAAGGCAGGTCCCGGGGCTGAGCCGTTCCCCCAAAGCCCCAGCCTCACAAGAAAAGCCCGGGCAACCGGACAAGGACTAAGGAAGGGAGCCCACTGGCAGACTCATACCACACGGCAGGAGGAACAGGCTCGAATGCTTCCGTCGCTACCCCAGAAGGGGGAAATCCCAGAGACCGCCCGAGTCTCAAGACCAGCGAAGCCCCACCCTGACCTCGAACCCACAAACGGTAAGGATCCAGATGCAGGGAGGAAGGATGGGGGGGACCATAATAGGACTAACTAGGGGGCACGGAAGGAACAAAACCCAAGCGTCCAACACCCCCAAGGCCCGTCACACTAACCAAAACGAGACAGCCGCGGGGCTCCCAGGGAGCAAACGACCTAGCGTGTTTCACCACCAAAACTCAACTGGCAACTCCAGTGCTGCCTGCACCCACATAGTCAGCATAAGACAGGGTAATCGAGCCACAAACAAGCAACAAAACTCGCAGGATTCCGGGCCGAAGGTATCACCGACCTCATAGGCAGCAGACAGAGGCAAAACACTGAGTGCCACCCTGAGACAAGGGGACAGAGCAATCCTCGAACTCGCACAAAGCGAGAGGGATGGGGAGGCTCCGGGGTCACATCCATCGGACCCACGTGCCCCCTCGGGGTTTCCCAGGGTCCTGAGCGTTTACCTACAGGGACTCTCACCTAAGTAATCCCAGGCAGGGTACTGCTAACCAGCACCCACAAATACCAAACAACTTTCTAAGAGCTGAACCCCAGGGACGTGTACACTCACGGGGACCTAGCAGGGGGAACCACCGGAAGAAGGAAGAGTACCCAGTACACAGGGGGGCAAGAACCAAAGCAGACCACCCACCAAGCAGACAAACAGAAAGTAAAAGAAAACCCCGCAAGAGGACAACGTATCCAGGCGGAACAGGGCCAACTACTATGATTGGTGAAACCAAGCTGCACAATACCCTGTGCCCCTACCAGTGCAAACTGCCCCCTACCCCAAGGCGAACAAGGGAGATGGAACACCAAAGGGCGGCCGAAAACCAAGCAGTAAACGGCCTAGCAGGGGCAGAACTCAAGGAACTTGTGGAAGGTGGTCCCATGCCCCAAGGGCAGTACTTACAGGGCCCCTAGGGAAGAAAACCCTAGGCTCATGCAGCCCGAGTACAGGAGAATCATTCCCAGCTCACGCACCACCTAGAAGACAAACACCACACTCTAGGTACAGTGCTGAAACAACTAATGGAGCCAGAACACACGACCTCAGCCTCTAGCATCAGCCTTAGAACTGACGGGTGGATAGCCAGCATGAAGGGTCTGGGGCTTCCCTTTTTCCCCTCCCGAGGAGGGGGGAGTTGCGCAGACAGCGGTGCGGCAACGTGTGACATCATGATCGTTTGTTCGTTTCTTTTAGGGGAGTTCTATCCACTTGTTCGACTTTTGGTAGCAATACTTTCAACAGAATAGGGGTTTGTTTTGTGATGCTTACTTTTCTGGGTGTATGACCCAGTCGATGGCAGACATAGAATGCTTCCAACCACACGGGGGTTTCTATAGGCCATTGCTCCCCATGCCTCTCTGAGGGGGCCAGGTTCTGGCTCGTGGTCCCCAGTAGGCCCACAGAACTCCATACACATGACTGATGCCAAAGTCTGACATTAGCATAACAGCCTAGTAAGCTCCGGGGAGCCAAAGGGGCTCCCCCAGAAAATAAAGATTGACAGCCTAGAAAAATAAATTTTGACATTGTGATTACTAAATACAGTATCTCTGACAATTTATGAAGCACCTAGACTACTGAAAAGATGCAGTAGAAATATGCAGTTGGTTCAAGCACATGTGCAAATAAAGTCTCTAAGATTGTAAACCATATTTCAAGATGAAAGCTGTATAAGGAAAACAGAAAGCCAACTTACTTGTGATTCAGATTCTGTAATTTCATCAGGGAGGGAAGTTCTCGTCCTTGATCTCGTTCTCTGTGGTGAAATAGATAATTTATTTTCTCCATCACTGCAAAGATTTAACAAGCTGTCAGAGTGTTCCTCAATCTCTGTCTTGCATGGAGAAACACCTTCTTGCAAAACTTCAGCCTCCTCTTCCATACTGTCAGATGTATTCCCTTCATCTTCAATATTTGAAGATTGCTCCCCAATTACAGTCATCTCCAAGCCCTCGTCCTCACGAGCTGAAAGTAGTTCACACTTTCTCATTATGTAAGAAATCTTTAAAGAATTCTGATAAAAAAAGAGATCTAGGGGTGGTTCTAGATAGAAAACTATCACCTGAGGACCACATAAAGAATATTGTGTGAGGAGCCTATGCCACGCTTTCTAACTTCAGAATTGCTTTTAAATACATGGATGGCGATATACTTAAGAAATTGTTCACGACTTTTGTTAGGCCAAAGCTAGAATATGCAGCGGTTGTGTGGTGCCCATATGTTAAGAAGCACATCAACAAACTGGAAAAGGTGCAAAGACATGCTACTAAGTGGCTCCCAGAACTGAAGGGCAAGAGCTACGAGGAGAGGTTAGAGGCATTAAATATGCCAAAACTAGAAGACAGAAGAAAAAGAAGTGATATGATCACTACATACAAAATAGTAACAGGAATTGATAAAATCGATAGGGAAGATTTCCCGAGACCTGGAACTTTAAGAACAAGAGGTCATAGATATAAACTAGCTAAACACAGATGCCGAAGAAATATAAGAAAATTCACTTTCGCAAACAGAGTGGTAGACGGTTGGAACAAGTTAGGTGAGAAGGTGGTGGAGGCCAAGACCGTCAGTAGTTTCAAAGCGTTATATGACAAAGAGTGCTGGGAAGACGGGACACCACGAGCGTAGCTCTCATCCTGTAACTACACTTAGGTAATTACACATGAAATACCTTTCACAATCTTTTGTTCATTTTTAAACACAAAGGAATCTCTAAACATTTCACCAGTTACAGTCTAATGTTGGGTGTACTTTCATCTCACCTTGACTGCGTTCTTGCATCTTTCTGCTCCACATCATATCTAGCTTAGGAATAGCAACCATAGCTGGCTGCAACACGTGCCCACTGACCATTGGCAAGACCACACTCTGCCGCGGTGATATATTATTGCTGGTGGCACCCAGCGGCAACCTTGCACCTGTGAGTAACACAACATTAAGGAATAAATCTCTCACTTCAAAAAATTTATAGGGAAATAAATGCCTGCATGAAATTTTTAAACAAAATACATACATTTTTAAATTAATTAGTTTATCACAAAATATCGAATCTCTAATTACTTTCAAGGAAATGTTATATAAGGTATGGTACAGAGGAAGTATTATACAAAGTACACTAGTGTTATACAAGGTATGGCACAAATGAAGTTTTATACGAGGTACGGTAAAATGTAAATGCTATACAAGGTACAGCGCAGAGGAAATGATATACGTGATACGGTACAGAGGAAACTCATTCAAATGACATACATATAAAAAAAAAAAAACAGCGTAGAATGTAATGAAACGACATTTTTTGGGTGAGACCCGGAGGCTCCCCGGAGCTATCCAGGCTGATATGTAAGTATTAGCTTTCCTGGCATCAGTCAAAGTGCATGGAGTTCTTGCCTACCAGGGACCATAAGCCAGGACCTGGCCCCCCTCAGAGAGGCACGAGGAGCAATGGCCTATAGAAACCCCCTTGTGGTTGGAAGCATTCTATGTCTGCCATCGACTGGGTCTGGCACCCAGAAAGGTAGGTACCCAAAACAAACCCCTATTCTGGTGAAAATATTATTATTGAAAGTCGAATGAGTGACCAGAACTCCCCCAAGGGAAATTAGCAAACGAGCACGACGTCATCACGTTGCCGTGCCGCTGTCTGTGCAATCCCCCCTCCTCCCCAGGAGGGGGAAGGCGGAGCTCCAGACCATTGTGCCGGCGATCCAACCAGCAGTTCTTAGGCTGAATGTCAAAAGCACGCGAAAACATAACCGACCGGAAGGAGGGAGGGGATGCCAGGAAGCCTCCAGGTCTCACCCAGAAAATGGCGTTTCATTACATTCACTGCCGGTTTTCTGGGGGGGTGGGGGGCCCATCGGCTTCCCGAAGCTAACTACACAAAGACAAGGAAAAACACAGACGTACCAGAGAGGCGGTCAGTTCTCGCTCCTCAACGTGAAGTCGAGACAACTAGCTGCAAACGCTGACCCAATGTAACACAGGCCCTACCAGGTCCAGGGACGCTGACAAGGTAGCGAGCGGCCAGGACCCTGTTCTACCTCCAAAAAACCCGTGCCCGAATAATCAACCCAAGACATGTTGCCAAAGACATGTTGCCAAAGACAGCAGCCAAAGCAGCAAACTTACGAACATCGTGGACACGGGGATAGACCACAGGCTGGCTAGACTTAATAACTCTGAGGACAATCTGAGAGACCCGAACCCGGGAACAGGGAAGGGGGAAAACCGGGTCAACCCAAAGCACATTCCCGGCCACCAAAGCCATGGCGCGCAAATGACGGCAGAGAGCCGCAACCGGACACAGCACATGATGCACCCCCGGCCTGACCAACCAAGCATCAATAACCCAAGGACACCTCCGAAAAGGAGCGGTCTCATTCTTCACAAGAAAAGATGGTTGACGGCTGCAACCGAATAAACCTACCACCAGGACCAAAAGAGCAAAAACCCGTGCACTGGAGGAGAGCATGAAGCTCGCTGACCCGACCCCCAGAGGCCAATGCCAATAGAAAAAAAAGAGCCTCAGAAAAATCCTGAACTGAAGGGGCCACAACAAACCAAGGAGAAGAGAGAAGCAGAGAGCACCCGGTCCAAAGACCAGGACGGCTCAGGAGGCGCATGAGCAGGACAGAGGTAAAACAATGCAGGAGACAGCTTGCAGAACGGGACAGAAGTAATATGAACACCGAACGCAAGCTGGAGCGACTCGGCCAGTGCAGCACGATACGAGGCGACAGCATTCAGCATAAGATGAAGATCCTGGAACAATCACAAAATTTAGGACAAAACAACTCTATCAGAGACCGAAGTACACTTACACAGTGACAGGAAAAACCAGAAGGACCACCAGGAAACTTCATATTGCCGCCGAGACAAAGCACGCAGGTGGGAGGCCAGTAACGAAGCCACCTGCGCCCCATACAAGTGATGATAGACTTGTGTCAGAAACTCCAGACACAAAGACTCGAGGAGAAGAAAGGACCAGCCTTGTACCGGGCTAGACCGATCTGCTGAAAGAGGCAGAGCCACGGAAAGACCCTCAGGTTTGGACACCGAGCAAGCAGTGCTTGAAACCAAGGCTGGGCCGGCCACCAAGAAGCTAGAAGGACAACTCTCCCCTGGAAAGTCTGTAAGCGAGCCTGGACCTGGAGCAACAGCTGACCCGGGGAAAAGAGGTACAGATAACCCCACGTCGCCTAGTCCTGCCTGAAGGCGTCGACCCTGGCAGCCTCGCAGTCGGGGAAGGGCGCCACATATATCGCGAGATGCCTCAACCACGCCGCCGTGAAGAGATTCACTACAGGAGCAGGCGATGAGTCACAATAACGTGGCTAAAGTATGTTGACCATATTGAGTCGATTGTGTCGACTTGAGAATGGTCCAGGACAGACCGAAACGTCGTCGTCTCTTCACCTTCTAGTGTGTGGTCTGGTCAAAATTCACTACAGGAGACCCAAACGTCTGGTAGAGCCAACTGAACAAGTTGGCATCGACCGTCCATTCCGTAGACAAGGGACTGAACCGGGACAGGCCGTTCGCCAGGACATTGGACAGCCCCCAAACGTGAACTGCCTGGAGAGCCAAACCCCAAGAACTCAGCAGACGAGTCACCTGAAGCGACCAGAGCCAAGGACCGCATGGAAACCCCCCCTTGGTTCAGGCAATGAACCACCAGAGAACAGTCCGAATGGAGCCGGATCATCGATCCGCTAGTGACCGGAACCCTCCGGAGCGACATCCACACAGCTGCGAACTCCCGCATCGTGCTGTGAGCCCAACAGAAGAATGGACCACACCATTCCTTTCCGGCCTGGTGAGCACTGGTCACAAAGCCCCAGCCCAGAGACGACACATCTGTGAACACATCGAGCGAGGGCTCGGGTAGGCGCTAAGGCACTGAACCCAAAAAAAACCGAAGAGGAAGCCGGCAACGCAAGAGAGGCAGAAGGAATGTCCCCGAAGGAACCAGAACAGCCAACGAAGCCACACCTGACCCAGCGGTAAACCATCATGACAAAGTTCCGGCTCCTGCACAAACCCTTGAACAACCGCCACATGACCCTGGAGCCCCTCAGGAATAGATGAATCGGGAACGCAGACGAAGCAAACCCACCGGAGAGAGACAAGGAAGCGGTCCGAGCGTCCCACACAAAACCCAGCTAAGAACCAACCTGAGAGGTAACCAGATGGGACTTCTGCCAATTCACCAAGAACTCAAATCCTGCAAGCTGGGAAAGAACCAAATCCCTGGCAAACAGACATGCGAATTGGCTGGGAGCCCAAACCAACCAGTCATCGAGGTAGGCCAGAATCCGAACACCTAACAGACGCAGACGGGTCACTAAGACCCGAATAAGGTGTGTGAAAACGCGAGGCGTTAGATTCAAGTCGAATGGAAGGCAACGCAAGCAGAAACCTTGATGCCCCACAACAAAACCGAGCCAGTCCCTGAACCGCGGATGAATCTGGACATGCAGTGGAAGGTCCAGGGACGTCCTTGAGGTCCAGGGACACGATCCAAGCGCCCAGCTCCAACAGAAGATGAACCTGGGACAGAGTAGTCATCCGAAAAGAGGGGCAATAAATCTAGGATTTCAGACGGGACAAGTCCAGAATGAACCAGAGGTCCACTCAGTCCTGTTTCGGGACCGGAAACAGACAGGAAGCCAACCTGAGAGACGAGGTCGAGTTCGACCACGCCCAAGCGAACCTACTCCGAGATGACTCGACAGAGCGCAGGAGAAGAGGCCTGCCCCGCCAGCCCAGAACCCTCCGAAGGAGGAGCCACCCAACGCCACCACAGTCCGCAAGAAACGACCCAAAAGGCCCACAAATCGTGGGACCAGGCGCGAGCGAACAAATTGAGCCTTCCCCATCGCCACGTCCATGGTGCGAAGCAAGTAAGTTGGCTTAGTGTTTTCCTTCTACAGCTTTTATCTTGAAATATGGTTAACAATCTTAAGAGACTTTATTTGGACATGTGCTAGAACCAGCTGCATATTTTTACTGCATCATTCCAGTAATCTAGGCACGAACCTTCCAGGAAGGAACCCCTTCCCCCACGAGCCCCCCAGAGAATTAACAAGTCGGACATAAAACAGCAACTAGTCGAAGCCGCCTGCAGATACTGTACTTCACAACGGCCAGAAAGTGAGGCCTCACTGATGCCAGAAAGCTAATAGTTACATACTGTATTAGCCTGGATAGCTCCGTGAAGCCGACGGGGCTCTCCCCAGAAAATTTAATCTATTGTACATTATATTTTGTTGCTGCAAATGACAGAACATGCTTTCATGCATATTTTGATATAATACCAAAATCACATAAAATTTAAATTATAAATATAAACTATGTACAATTTTTTAGGCATTGCACTCTTGTCTGACAGGAATTTCTCAGTCTTTGGACATTGGTTCCATTCCATTTAACATCTTATTGGATCGAAACCTTGCACTTCGTCAAATGTTTCACTAGACTAGGTGTTGTTGGACCACGATCCATTTGAGTTTTAAATGTACTTTTTTATTTGTATTAACACATACAGAGAGCTTTTGCTGTGTAAGCAAAACACAGCAACAAAGCCTAGCATAAGCAAATTTGTACAGAATGAACATATCTAAGAGAGTCTGTCTATTACTCCCATAGGTTTAACATTCCTGAAGCCCTAGAAGACTCATAATTAGCAGTGAGGCACGATTGAAAGGGTTATAGCACCACTGCAGGGTTGTAGGTGCTTGGGAGTATCAAAGAAAATGAGATACCAAAATATAGCTCAAAATATGATGACCAAAAAATGCTGACAGGAACGATGGAGGGAGGGATGCCGGGAGAGCCTCTGGATCTCACCCAGAAAATGGCATTTCATTACATTCAACACTGGTTTTCTGTGGAGAGCCCATTCGGCTCCCCGGAGCTACCTAACCAAAGATAAGAAGAAAAGGGACTTACCCGGGAGGTGGTCGTCACTCGCTCCTTAACACAAAGTCGAGACAACTGGCCACAACCTGCAACCCAAGGCAACACATGCCAGAGAAGGGCCAGGAAAATGAATGAGGTACTGTGCAGTCAGGACCCTGTTCAATCTTCAAAAGCCCTGTGCCCGAATGTCAGCCCAGAACATATTACCAAAAACAGCAGCCAAAGCAGCGAACTTACAAACATCGTGGGCACAGGGAGAGACCGCAGGCTGGCTGGACCGAATAATCCTGTGGACGACCTGGAAGACCCACACCCTAGAACAGGGAAGATGGGAAACCGGGTTAACCCAAAGTGCGTCCCCTGCCACAGAGGCCGTGGCGTGCAAGTAACTGCGAAGGACAAAACCAAACTCAAGGCGACTAACACCCCCAAATCTGGTTCTCTACATTATAACCAAAGCAGGGCAGCTGCGGGGCATCTGGAAAGGCAACCAACCTAGCTAGTTGCAGCAACCTAAACCGTGCCTGCAACACTGAAGCTGCATGCACCTGAATATTAACATCAGTGGACTGGATGAATTGGAGTACAAGCAAGGAACACCACTCGCAGGACTCCAGATCAAAGGTGTCACTGACCCAACAGGCAGCATGGCAAAGGCATAGATGGTGAGTATCACCCTGAGACCAGGGGACAGAGTAACCTTCAAACTCATACGCAGCGAGAAGGGACTCGGAGGTCTCCTCCATTGGACCAAGGAGCCCCAATAGGGGTTCCCAGGGCCCTTAAGCTGACTGCTAATGGAAGCCCAGGCAAGTTACTGCTAACTGGTTATCCTAGAGCTACCAAGCAAACAAACTAAAAGCTGAACCCCTGCAACGTGTGCAAGCACAGAGACCTAGCGGAGGGCCACCAAAATCACACAAAGAAAACCCCCGCAAAAGCACGTCTCCAGGGAAACAGGACCAGTTGCTATGCATATATCAGACAGATGCACAGTACCTTGCACCCCAGCCAGTGACGATACCACCTCCTACCCAAGGCCAAACAGGAGTAAGAACCACCCCAGCTGAACCCCAAGGGCGGGCAATCACCGAGCAGCAACAGAACCACGCAGAGGAAGTCTCAGAAACGGCTCATGGTAGGGAACCCTAAGCCACAAGGGCAGTACTTACTGGGCACCTAGGAAAGGTGGCCCTAGGTGCATGCAGCCTCAGTACTCGTGTTACTTCTGGCTCACACACCACCAACAGAGAAGAACATCACCACCATGCAGCACTGCTCAAAGGATGGAGCCAGAGTCGATCAACTGCCACCAATCAGTCACAGTGCGAGGGAGTGTTACCTGGAATTCCAATTGCCTTGATACCAAAAATGGAAGGTGTAGTGAGTGATCTGGTACTAGTGAAGGAGCTATGTGGAGCTCTGAGGGCAGAGTTGGATTCCTTATGGGAGGAGCTACGACAGATGCAGGAGTTAAAACAGACGAAAGACAATAGGAAGCAAATGAGGAGAGCAACAGTAGAAAGTCGTCATCTTGGAATGTCGTAAAAAACAGGGATCTTAAGAAGACGCTTGCAAAGCCGCCTACAGATGTCATAAAGACTTCCAATCGATTTGCTGTGCTGGAAAATGAATGCTGTAGGGACACTACAGTTCACTCGAAAGGCAAGACAACATAGGAAGCGCAGGTCCCTCAAGGTGATCACAAAGTAAAGGAAGTACCTAGGCAAATTTTGGTTGTTGGAGATTCTCAGGTGAGGTATTTGGATAGAGCTTTTTGTGCTCTATCCAATTGGGGGGAACAGGTTAAGGGTTTGCTATCTGGGAATTGGTGATATAATGGGTAACATGAATGATATTATGGCTGGAAAAAAGGAATAAACCCATCATTTGTATCAGTGCCAGTGGAAATGATGTAGGACGAGTTAAGAGTGAGGCACTGATACAGAGGTTTAAGACAGCCATAAAATTAGTTAGGAGCAAGGGTGGAATCCCAATCATATGTGGCATTCTTCCGAAAAAGTGAGTTAGAAATGAATGGTTGTCGAGGGTACTTGGTGTCAATTGCCGACTGGACAAATATTGTAAATCAAATGCAATGTCATTCACTGATAACACTTCAGTGGGAACACTTCTATGGAAGGACTGATATGTATTCTCGGGATGGGGTGCATTTACCTAGGGCTGGGGTTGTTACTTTTTTTTTTTTTTTTTTTTTTTTTTTGCAGGGATATTCCTGCGCAGGCCCTAAGCTTCTGGCTGGCCCACTAATGGGTTGTTGCTGTTGCCAACTCTTTGGAACCTGTGGTTGGAGAGGGGGTTTGTTTGGGTTTAAACTGTTAATAGATAGTGGTATTGGGAATTGATATGGAGGAAGGAGGCAATAGAAGTGTGTTGGCGGGGGAAAAAATGGCAAAATAAACAGGGAAGGAGAAGGGCCTCAAAATAACAATACATGTACATTTAAGGTATAATACACGAACAGTAAGAGTCTAAGAAACAAAATAAATGATTTAAATGCTCTTGTTTGCACAGAAACAATAGATATTATTGCACTGGATGAATGTAACAAACATGGATGAATGTAGAAAACAGAGAACTATTAGCTGTATATCAAATAAACGAATTTAAACTATTTCACACACAGATATATTAGACAAGGAGCAAAGTATCTATGGGATGAAATATCTAGAGCATCTAGGTCAAACAGTACTTGTAATTGGGTGACTTTAATTTTAGTGGAATAAACTGGATTAACAGAACAGGGAATAATGAAGCAGAAGATTTTCTAGAATTAACTGATGATAGCTTTCTTAAGCAGCACATTAAGGAACCAATGCGGAAAAATATTTTAGACACAGTGTTAACTAACAAGGAAACAAATTAATGACATCTTAATAGGGAGTGATCTAGAGAAGTGATCACAAAGAAATCAGATTTAGCATAGAATGGAATAGATTTGTCCAAGAAAATTCTGTTAAAGTGCTAGATTTTTGAAAAGCTGATTTTAATGGCCTAAGAAATTTTTTGGGGTGAAATAGATTGGAAAGTCCTGGGCATAAAGGGTGGGCCAGTCTTGGAGTGAGACGTGAACCCAGAGATGGGTGATGTAAAAACGGATTTTGATGTGGATTCAAAATATAACTTATTTAAAAATATTGTAAGCAAAGCACAGGAACGCAGACTACCATATAAATTGAATAAATCGAATAATAATGACTTAAAATGGATAGCAAAGGATCTGATAAACCTTATAGGTAGAAAAAATAGAAAGAGCTTGGTACAAAAAGATTAAGAATGGGGAAGTCAGCTTAGAACAAGAATTCATCCAGCTGGTTAGAAATGTTAAAAAAAAAAAAGATAAGGAAATAAACTTGAAGACTCACTATCACTTCAAGACGATCTAAATAGGGTTTTGAAATGGTCAAAATATTGGCAAATACAGTTTAATGCTGACAAATGTAAGGATTTGAGGCTAGGTAATGATGCTTGAGTTACAAGATACGAGCTAGATGGTGTTGAGATTGCAAAGTCAGATTGTGAAAGGGATTTGGGGGTTATGATTAGTAAGAATTTAAAACCAAAAAATCAATACATAAATGTTCATAACAAGGCAAATAGGACAATGGGATTTTTTTTATCGAGGCGTTAGTAATAAGACACCTGGTGTTGTTCTTCAGCTATATCTTGCTCTGGTTAGGCTCCATTTAGATTATGTAGTTTAGTTTTGGTCGTCATACTATAGCATGGATATAAATTCACTAGAATGCGTCCAGTACAGTATATGATGACAAAGTTAATCCCCCAAAACAACATGTCTATGTCATATAAAGAAACATGTCATATAAAGAAAGACTGACAAAGCTTAAATTGCATTCACTGGAAAGGCAGAGTTAGGAGTGACATGATAGAGGTGTACAAGTGGATGAATGGACATAACAAAGGGGATATTAATAGGCTATTAAAAGTATCAACACAAGATAGAACACAAAACAATTAGTATAAATTAGATAAGTTTAGATTTAGGAAAGACCTGGGTAACTACTGGTTCGGTAACAGGGTTGTTGATTTATGGAACCAATTACTGCGTAACATAATAGAAGTAGGATCCCTTGATTGTTTCATGCGTAGGTTAGACATATATATGAATGAGATTGGGTGGATATAAACAGGAGCTGCCTCATATGGGCCAATAGGCCTTCTGCAGTTACAATACCTTTGTTCTTATGTACTAATCACAACAGCCTATGAACTGGGATTGACTAGCTGGCACGGGAGGTCTGGGGACCCCAGGGGGGGGGGTAGTTGCGTAGACAGCAGTGCGGCGGCTGTGTGACATCATGCTTGTTTACTTTTTTGATTGGGAGTTCTGCTTGCTAATTCGACTTTCAGTTTGCAATTTTTAACCAGCTGAAGTTTTGGAATTCCTACCTTTCTGGGTGCCTAATCTGGTAGATGGCATAGACTGCTTCCAATTACATGGGGTAGTCTATAGGCCGTTGCTTTTCATGCCTCATCTGAGGGGGCCAGGTTCTGGCGCTAGTCCCTGGTAGGCCTAGAACTCCATCGATTGACTGTTGCCACAGTCTAATATATGCACATCAGCAAATACACAAGCAAATGGTCCCCGCAGGACACAGTCCGAAGGATGTCACCACTTAACTGAGAAGTGAGACCCACTGTGACGTGGTGACCTGACAAGCACTTCTATGCTAGTCAACATCTGCAACAGGACTGACCGATAGCCAGATGTTAGCCGTGAGGTCCAGACCGCCTGGTGACACCCATCAGTACTAATGGGTTTGACCTCCTTTAAAAGTGAACCAATTGTTTTGACGGAATCATTTGGAGAGTTGTATGCCGTTTTATTTACTATGAACCTTGCAGTTGTCTGTATTCTTTTGCCGAGTTTTTGGATGATTTTCCAGTGAAGATGATATAATAATCCCCTGCTCCTTGTACCTCTGTGATGGGGGCCAGGGTACAAAGAACCAGCTCTGGTTCTTTGTACATCAGAACAGACTCCTGAACCTGATGCAGCCCAGTAGTGGAAAGCCATCTCAGCAAGAGAGCTTCAGGAAGTCTCCAAAAGTAAAGGGCTCCTACAGCAAAGTACATTAAACACGTACAGTACACTAATTATAAATTAAATTTGTATAATCTATGAGATAATGGTACTTACAAAGTAATTTTTTCAGGGCAAAGCATGATACATAACAGGGAGACCAACCTAATGGACGAGGGAGTGAACCGGAAGAGGAATTAACAGAGGAGCGATTCCGGAAGCTGTTTAATGCTCTTCCAGCTAACTGTTTGGCTTTGGTGAGACCCTCCACTACCATAAGCACATTTTCCATGGTAGTGCTGATTGCTGCATTAATTGGCTCACAATGCTCCTGAAATTGACATGACAAAAGCAAGTTATCAAAACAAGTTACTACCAACTTACTGGTTTTGTCTTATGAAGTAGTGTACTGAGCTCAAGATACCATAACTATTTGTAATCATAGGGGGCACTGCACCTATATGAATAAATTTTCAAATTTGTCAGGACAAATTCATCACAATAGCCTCGACATTTAAAAATTCGGTAACTAGAAGGATACCAAAGGGTTACCAAAGGTTACCCTTTGAGTGCTGAATTAAAAACCTCATTCATGAACAAAATACAGTGGGCACCTTGGTTTATGAATATAATCCGTTCTAAGAGATGGTTCAGCACCGAAAATTTGTAAACTAAAATGAATTTTCCCATAAGAAATAATTTAAATTTAATTAATCCGTTCCACACACGCAAAAAAAGAGCATTGAATGTAATGAAACGCCATTTTCTGGTTGAGACCTGGAGGCTTCCCGGAGCTATCCAGGCTGATATGGATATATTAGACTTTGGCATCAGTCAATGTGCATGGAGTTCTAGGCCTACCAGGGACTATGAGCCTGAGCCTGGCCCCCTCAGAGAGGCACGAGGAGCAATGATCCATAGAAACTCCCCTGTGATTGGAAGCATTCTATATCTGCCATCAACCAGGTCAGCCACCCAGAAAGGAAAATACCCCAAAACAAACCCTATTCTGGTTAACATTGCTACTGAAAGCCAAATGAGTGGACAGAACTCCCCAAATGAAAACAACCAAATAAGCGTGATGTCACCATGTCGCCGCGCCACTTGTCTGTGCAACCACGCCCCCTCGGGGAAGCCCAGACCTTCAAGCCAGCTACCCACACCCCAGTTCTGAAGCTGGATGTCAAAACACACGAAAAAATGCCAACCGGAGGGAGGGAGGGTTGCTGGGGAGACTCCGGGTCTCACCCAGAAAATGGCGTTTCATTACATTCAACATTGGTTTTCTAGGGGGAAACCCCCCCCCCTGCGGCTCCCCGGAGCTACCTATCCAAAGAGAAACCAAACAAGAATGACTTACCCGGGAGGCAGGCGTCTCTCGCTCCTCAACTAGAAGTCAAGACAACTGGCTACAACTGCCGACCCAATGCGACGCAAGCCCAAATGGGCCCAAGAACATTAACAAGGTAGCGAGCAGCCAGGACCCTGTTCAACCTCCAAAAAACCCCATGCCCGAATGTCAGCTGAAGATATGTTACCAAAGACAGCAGCCAAAGTAGCAAACTTACTTACGTCGTGGGCACGAGGTTAGACCGCAGGCTGGCTAGACCGAATAATCCTGCAGACGACCTGAGAGACCCGCACCCGAGGACAGGGAAGAAGGTAAACTAGGTCAACCCAAACTGCGTCCCCGGCCATCGAAGCCTTGGCGCACATAACGGCAGAAAGCCGCAACCGTACACAACATACGAAGCACCCCGACCTAACCAATCAAGCATCAACAACCCAAGCACCCCTCCGAAGAGCAGCAGTCTAATTCTTCACAAGAAAAGAAGGAGACAGCTGTAAATGAACAAACCTACCACCAGGACCAAAAGAGCAGAAACCCCTGTGCTGGAGAAGAGCATAAAGCTCCCCGATCTGACCCCCAGAGGCCAATGCCAACAAGAAAAAAGAGCCTTAGAAAAACAATTCTGAACCAAAGGGGCCACTACAAACCGAGCAGAAGAGAGAAAAACAAGAGAGCACCCAGTCCAACGACCAGGATGGCACAAGTGGCGCACGAGCAGGCCGGAGGTGAAACAACGCACGAGACAACTTGTGGAATGGGAGCTGAAGTAACATCAACACTGAATCATGCAGTAGCGGCTCCGCCAGCGCCACACAATACGAGGCGACAGTATTCGGTATAAGATGACGGTCCTAGAACAACCAAGAAAGGAACGACAAGACAACCCAATCAGAGACCAAAGTACACCTACGCAAGGACAAGAAATAACGGAAGGACTACCAGGAAACTTCATACTGCCGCCGAGACAAAGCACAAAGGTGGACCCCTTCAGAAAGAGCCGACGGCAGGATTGCAGCAGGAGCAATGCTGCCTGAGGGAGAGAAAGGGACGCTATTCGGAAAATCCAGACAAGACCTTGTCAAGTCCAAACCCAAGACAGAACCAGATGCGACTTCCTCTACTTCACCAGGAACCCAAACCCCAACGCCACCGCAGGCAGCACAAAGCATGTGACCAGGCGCGAGCAAACAGAGATAGTCTCCCTCCCATCGCCCCGTCAATGGGACGAACCGGGAAAGGGCCAACACACCTTACGAGCACAAGTGGTGCATAGGGTGATCCCTGCGCCCAACAGATGGTACCGAAAACTGCGCCTGCGGCAAATCTGGCACCAATGGCTTACCACGATGGAAAGAACCCTGAGGCTTGGCACGACCCTTATGGGAAGGGCCCCACGAACCCCCGCAGAGGACTAACAAGTCTGACATAGGATGGCAACTAGATGAAGTCACCTGCAGATACTGCACAACCGCAGACTCTGCAAACAGCAACAGGCAAAAAGGCAAAGACAGCCTAAGAGCCAGGCCCAAGTAGATTCCAGAGAAGAAGCAAGCACCGCCTGCCGACATGTGAGGCATGAAGCAAAAAAACAAGAAACCGCATCCAGCAGGATCGGCGCGAACAGCTTCAACAAGTCAAGTGACGCACTCACCACCAAAACCAATGCCCCTGACCCAGAGGCAGCCCCAAGTGCCTCCACATTCACCTCAAGCCAGTCGGAAGACAGCTCGAGCAGGGAGAAGAAACGCAGGGCCGAACCCAACAGGCCACGCATGCACAAGTCCTCTGCGACCAACAAGCTAAAAGGGAGCCAGGAGCTGCACACATCTTGAGGTTATCTTGAGATGATTTCGGGGCTTTTAGTGGCCTCCACCCCCAGGAAGCAGCCCGTGACAGCTGACTAACACCCAGGTACCTAATTTACTGCTAGGTAACAGGGGCATAGGGTGAAAGAAACTCTGCCCATAGTTTCTCGCCGGCACCTGGGATCGAACCCAGGACCACAGGATCACAAGTCCCGCGTGCTGTCCGCTCGGCCGACCAGCTCCGGTTGCTGGAACATGAAGCTGCAACACACCAACATCCCGCAAAAGGGCAGGGGTGAACAAGTATGCACTGAGATACTCAAAGTTACCCCACCCCCCCACTCGGGAAAACCTACAACGCCGTTTGAGCATCCCGCCACTCAAGCGTGAGGGACCGACAGAACATATGCCAAGCTTCCAACAAGAATAGAGGGCAGTCTGCTAACCAGAATGACTCAAACTTCATAACAAACCCAGCAAGGACAAGAAGATCCATACACAAAGGAACGCAGATCCATTACGAAGGCATAATCCTGGTCGCGCAGGAGGTAAGCCGCAAGGGCTACTCGCAACACATGAGACAGGATGTGGAAAGCTGAAAACCTCTAGGACAGAACCGAAGAACTGACGGGATCACGAAACCGAACGTGGGGAGGGGTAGACACTAAATCCAATTCAATTCAATTCATACGAGGAGGGGAAAGAGAACCCCACTCCTTGCAACACCATGCCCCTCTCCGAGGGTACAAAAACCCATGCTGGGTTCAATGGGGCACAAAGCCCCCAAGTCAACTCCCTCCCCTGCCCCCTGGAAACCTCACCCCAAGGACTTAGGACTTAGGCACAACCGGTAACTGTTACCCCGAGACAAGAGCACAGAACAATAATCCGACTTGTACAAGCGAGAGGGGGGACTCGGGGGTCGCATCCATCGGACCACAGAGCCTCCGCGGGGTTTCCCAGGGCTCTTAGTCGTGGCAGTCTGCTAAGGGAAGCCCAGGCAGGGTACAGCTAACCGTCACCCAAAACTACCAAGCAAACTGCTAAAAGATGCACCCCTGGGACATGTCCACTCATGGGGACCTAGTAGAGATACCACCAAAGACAATGGTAACAACCTAACACAAGGGGCAGACCCACCACCAGGCAGAAAAAAAAAAAAGCACAAGAGGACAATATGCCCTGCCGGAGCACAGCCAGCTGCTATGAGAGGTTACAAGTAGCTGCCCTGTACCCTGCGCCCCATCCAGTGACGAAAACTACCCCCCTACCCAATGGCAAACAGGAAACAAAACCCCAGCTGACTCCAAGGGCCGTCAATCATCAAGTAGTAAGAGACTCCGCAGAGGTAGACCCCAAGGAGACTTGTGAAAGGTGGTCCCAAGCCCCAAGGGCAGTACTTACAGGGCACCTAGGGAAGGAAACCCTAAGTACATGCAGCCCGAATACTGAAGAATATTACTCCTGGCTCGCTCACTGACCGTAGAGATAGGACCACGACACAAGGCACAGGAACCGAGACAAAATCTGGAGCCAGACACTCGACCTTGCCAGTAACTCATCAGCCAAGAACTGAAGGGTAGATCGCTGGCGCGAGGGTCTAAGGCTCCCCCTTCCCCTTCCCGGGGGGGTTGTGCAGACTATGTGATCAACGATGTGATGATGTCATGCCAGTTTGCTAATTTTCATTTGAGGAGTTCTGTCCAATATTTTCACCAGAATAGGGGTTTGTTTTTGGGGTGCCTTCCTTTCTGGGTGCCTGACCCAGTCGATGCAGACATAGAATGCTCCAAACCACACGGGGATTTCTATAGGCCACTGCTCCTTGTGCCTCATCAGAGGGGGCCAGGTTCTGACCATGGTCCCCGTTAGGCCTTCCATGCACTTTGACTGATGTCTGAAAGCTAATATATCCATATCAGCCTGGATAGCTCCAAGTAGCAGACGGGGCTCTCACCAGACAAGCTTCGTAACTCACCCTAAGTCTTTTTTCCACCTTCAGCTCGACTGTTTTTTGAAAGTCATTATCCGTTGCTCTGAGCAGCTGCTCCTGAGCTTCTTGTAACTCTCCTTTTAGAGAAATTACTTCTCTGTACCTGGAAAGATAAGTCTAAATGAAGTACAGAAACTCCTTTCTGACCAAGATGCTTAGTTGCAACCTTAGGCATGTTCCTAATAATTTTACAGTGAAGACGTGTCAACATTCTGTGCTGACAACATGGATTTTATTCAAATGTCTGCATAAAGTCATACTGGGGCAAGGAAGAGACTGAGAATACTCTGTGCACCACGAAATGATCTTGAGATGGTTCATTCAACTACACTGTGATGGAGAGCTCTCAACAATCACTATTTGGTTGCCACTACAACACAACTATCACCTTGTGGCCAGTGCCTACATGTCAACAGGGGGAACTCTGTCTACCTCACATTTTGTCTGAATGTGTGCCATGTGCAAATCACAGACAAAACACACAATTTAAATTCATATTGTATGGGGAAAATGGATGTTGGGGGCAGCTGAGGGCAGGAGGGATGTCTGTGGGGTGCTGGGAATGGCTGAACTCACCTAGTTGTATTCACCACAGTGTGCTTGCGGGGCGCTAAGCTTCAGCTCTTTGGTCCTGGCTCTCAACTGTCAATCAACTGGTGTCCTGAGCCTATTGGGCTCTATCATATGTATATTTGAAACTGTGTATAGAGTCTGCCTCCACCACATCTCTGCCTAGTGCATTCCATTTATTAACTACCCAGACACTGAAAACAAATTCTTTCTAATGTCTCTGTGGTTCAAATGAGAACTAAGTTTCCACCTGTGTTCCCTTGTTCATGTTCCACCCATGCTAAATAGTTTGACTTTGTCCACCCTGTCAATTCCTCTGAGAATTATGTAGGTGGTGATCGTGTTTCCCTTAACTCTTCTGTCTTCTAGGGAGAGTGAGGTTTATTCCTCATGTCCAAGGAGGAATTAACTTCCAGCCTCACTTCCAGGGAGGTGAGGCTGTGAGGTGCTACAGGCAGCTGCATGGAACTGGGGCAGCTGAAGGAGAGTGGAGGGTGGTTATTGGGTGCTGGAGGTGGTTGTGGGGTGCTGGAGGTGATTGTGGGGTGCTGGAGGTGATTGTGGGGTGCTGAAAGTGGTTGTGGGTTGCTGAGGGTGGCTGTTGGGGTGCTGGAGGTGGTTGTGGGTGCTGGAGGTGATTGTGGGGTGCTGGAGGTGGTTGTGGGGTACTGAGGGTGGCTTGTGGAATGCTGGAGGTGATTGTGGGGTGCTGGAAGTGGTTGTGGGGTGCTAGAGGTGGCTGTGGGGTACTGAGGGTGGCTTGTGGAATGCTGGAGGTGATTGTGGGGTGCTGGAGGTGGTTGTGGGGTACTGAGGGTGGCTTGTGGAATGCTGGAGGTGGCTGTGGGGTGCTGGAGGTGGCTGTGGGGTGCTGGAGGTGGCTGTGGGGTGCTGGAGGTGGCTGTGGGGTACTGAGGGTGGCTTGTGGAATGCTGGAGGTGATTGTGGGGTGCTGGAGGTGGTTGTGGGGGTACTGAGGGTGGCTTGTGGAATGCTGGAGGTGATTGTGGAATGCTGGAGGTGATTGTGGGGTGCTGGAGGTGGCTGTGGGGTGCTGGAAGTGGCTGTGGGGTGCTGGAGGTGGTTGTGGGGTGCTGGAGGTGGCTGTGGGGTGCTGGAGGTGGCTGTGGGGTGCTGGAGGTGGCTGTGGGGTGCTGGAGGTGGCTGTGGGGTGCTGGAGGTGGCTGTGGGGTGCTGGAGGTGGCTGTGGGGTGCTGGAGGTGGCTGTGGGGTGCTGGAGGTGGCTGTGGGGTGCTGGAGGTGGCTGTGGGGTGCTGGGGGGGTTGTGTGGGTGCTGGAGGTGGCTGTGGGGTGCTGGAGGTGGTTGTGGGGTGCTGGAGGTGGGTGTGGGGTGTTGGAGGTGGCTGTGGAGTGCTGGAGGTGGCTGTGGGGTGCTGGAGGTGGCTGTGGGGTGCTGGAGGTGGCTGTGGGGTGCTGGAGGTGGCTGTGGGGTGCTGGAGGTGGCTGTGGGGTGCTGGAGGTGGCTGTGGGGTGCTGGGGGGGTTGTGTGGGTGCTGGAGGTGGCTGTGGGGTGCTGGGGGGGTTGTGTGGGTGCTGGGGGGGTTGTGTGGGTGCTGGGGGGGTTGTGTGGGTGCTGGGGGGGTTGTGTGGGTGCTGGAGGTGGCTGTGGGGTGCTGGGGGGGTTGTGTGGGTGCTGGGGGGTTGTGTGGGTGCTGGAGGTGGCTGTGGGGTGCTGGGGGGGTTGTGTGGGTGCTGGGGGGGTTGTGTGGGTGCTGGGGGGGTTGTGTGGGTGCTGGAGGTGGCTGTGGGGTGCTGGGGGGGTTGTGTGGGTGCTGGGGGGGTTGTGTGGGTGCTGGAGGTGGCTGTGGGGTGCTGGGGGGGTTGTGTGGGTGCTGGGGGGGTTGTGTGGGTGCTGGGGGGGTTGTGTGGGTGCTGGGGGGGTTGTGTGGGTGCTGGGGGGGTTGTGTGGGTGCTGGGGGGGTTGTGTGGGTGCTGGGGGGGTTGTGTGGGTGCTGGGGGGGTTGTGTGGGTGCTGGGGGGGTTGTGTGGGTGCTGGGGGGGTTGTGTGGGTGCTGGGGGGGTTGTGTGGGTGCTGGAGGTGGTTGTGGGGTGCTGGAGGTGGCTGTGGGGTGTTGGAGGTGGCTGTGGGGTGCTGGAGGTGGCTGTGGGGTGCTGGGGGGGTTGTGTGGGTGCTGGAGGTGGCTGCAGGGTGTTCGGGTGGCTGTCGGGAGGCTTGAAATTATTCCTGATGTGGGATTGCCTTGTTATCTTTAAAATGAACTTACCACATTCTAAGTTAAGAACAAGAAATTTGGCCAAAGATGCAAAATCCATTCAGATCACCAACACTTGCTTTCATTCACAGCTTGATACCAAATACTCAACTATTATATCCTGTTTAAGCTATCTTTAGTTATTAATGTATTTCTGTGGCGAGGCATTCTCCCATTCTATAGTGCCACTGCCACCAAGGGGTACTTCAGTCATACATGGAGAGGATCACACACTCAGCCTTGTTCCACACGAGGAGTGAGACAAGACCAGCGGTCCTTCTGTGCTTCAATCTCTTCACAAATAGCGTTATTCTGGGCTCCCTGCTACTGGCCTAGCCCCCCATAAGTAGTATTCCATTGGTAAGGTTGCCAATCTGGCCAGCGCACCTTCCGCCACCAGATATTCTTCTCTCGGTCAGTGGTCGCAAGTCTCGGCTCAAGCTCACTTTTGTATACTGTTCAACTTGCAGTCTTAGGCAAACATTTTGATGAATGAAGCCAAGGTAACACCAAACACAATGATCAAAAGTATATGAACATTTACGTAATCAAATGTACACCTGCTTGTGGCCAACTAAATGAAATGACAGTTAAATTCTGGCAACACACTTAGTGAAATTTAAATGCAAATGGCAACACTACTCACAGTGGAATTATAACTTTCTCTAGCACAAATGCAGAAACTTCTTCATCAACACATAGATGGTTAATCAAATCCCAGTACAGGATACCAATGAGTAAACTTTAAGATTATATATATATATATATATATATATATATATATATATATATATATATATATATATATATATATATATATATATATATATATATATATATATATATATATTTATATATATATATATATATATATATATATATATATATTTATATATATATATATATATATATATTTATATATATATATATATATATATATATATATATATATATATATATATATATATATATATATATATATATATATATATATATATATATATATATATATATATATATATATATATATATATATATATATATATATATATATATATATATATATATATATATATATATATATATATATATATATATATATATATATATATATATATATATATATATATATATATATATATATATATATATATATATATATATATATATATATATATATATATATATATATATATATATATATATATATATATATATATATATATATATACAGGCATACCTCAGAATACGAGTTTAATCCGTTCCTGGAGACGCCTCGCCTTCCGAAAACTCGCATTCCGAAGTTAATTTCCCCATAAGAAATAAAGGGAAATGAATTAATCCGTTCCTGACTACCCCAAAAACCCCACATCAAACTAAATTTTTATACCTAATTTACCTACTTCATCTAAATAAACCTACAAAACTGTGTTCCAGTTATTACTTACCTTGCTGTCGAGTGCTGTAGGCGTATGGAAGATGGTGAGGAGGGGGGAGGAGGAGAGGAGTTACTGTTTGGAAGGGGAGTCCCCTTCCATAATCACATCACATAACCCCATGCCTTGTAACACTATGGATACCACTTCTCTTTCTAAATTTTTCAAACCAGCCCCTGCTTGCCTTAAACTCTTTCTTATCTGCATCACTCGTTGCAGGGGTATTCTTTAGAAGGTCTTCGTGCAACACCCTGGCTTTCTCACAAATAATGGCCTCTGAAACACTATCACCCCTCAACTCCTTGTCGTGTATCCAAATTAATAACAACTTTTCCACTTCTTCAAGTATTTGTGGTCTTTGTGCCATTAATGTTCTTACTCCTTTTGCCACTTTAGCACCCATAATCTTATTTTTCTTCTTAAGTATAGTGCATATTGTTGATGTGGCTTTGTTGTACTGCCTACAAAGTTCAACAACACGTGTACCGTTCTCATGCTTCCGAATGATCTCTTGTTTCTCCTCTATTGTCATCCTCACATGAGCTTTCTGGCCTTTATCCTTACCACTGGCTTTCTTGGGACCCATGTTGAGATATATAATAACAAATTGTATAGACAAATCACCAAAAATCCAACAAAACACTGAAAATCCGCGAGAAGAATTGATGTGGGGGTAGTCACTGAGCACGAGACAATGGTAAACTGAGGGGCGGCGGGGCGGAGGGGCGACGATCGCCGAACCACCACGCGCTAGGTCGACCTGTACGCGTATCAACAAACTCGCGTCCCGAAGTAACCCTCGCCTTCTGAGACAAATTTTTGGAGTAAATACTGCTCGCCTTCCGAAAACCTCGCATACAGGGACAATCGCATTCCGAGGTACCACTGTATATATATATATATATATATATATATATATATATATATACAGAGCACCACTTGGTTTCCGAACCCCTTGGGGACGAGACCCGTCGGTTAACATGTAAGTTCGTATACGAGAAATAGAGGGGAAAAAATAAACTAGAAATGTAAAAAGAAATTTTTCCGAAAAAATTTACGAAAAAACTCTAGGGGAAAAAATCGACAGGTTCATAGCGTAAATGCGACTGTGTTTTGTTTGTACTCACCAATAAGTGAAGTCCTGATCCGCTTTATAAAAGTCCTTAATTGTTCCTAACTGATTATTAAGACGTCTGGCAAACATCCTCTGGATGTTTCCTGCCAGCCTGCAGGCACATCCTGCCTAAAATATACGATGATGTACTGTACATTTAAGAAACAAATCTGGGTCACAGGTCTGTGGAGTGTGGTTAGGCTTACGGAGTCAGCCGGTCCCTCCCCCACCACCGATACACCTCCCCCTCTCCCCCCACCCCAAACCCATACACACACACACACACACACACACACACACACACACACACTCACACTCAAAGGTCACGTGGTTCATGGTTCACTTCAACACCCATATATCGCTTCCTGCCTGCCTGCCTCCTTCCCAGCCTGCAAGCCTGCCTGCCTGCCTGCCTCCTTCCCAGCCTGCCTGCCTGCCTGCCTGCCTCCTTCCCAGCCTGCAAGCCTGCCTGCCTGCCTCCTTCCCAGCCTGCAAGCCTGCCTGCCTCCTTCCCAGCCTGCAAGCCTGCCTGCCTCCTTCCCAGCCTGCAAGCCTGCCTGCCTGCCTGCCTCCTTCCCAGCCTGCAAGCCTGCCTGCCTGCCTGCCTCCTTCCCAGCCTGCAAGCCTGCCTGCCTGCCTGCCTCCTTCCCAGCCTGCAAGCCTGCCTGCCTGCCTGCCTCCTTTCCAGCCTGCCTGCCTGCCTGCCTCCTTCCCAGCCTGCAAGCCTGCCTGCCTGCCTGCCTCCTTCCCAGCCTGCAAGCCTGCCTGTCTGCCTGCCTCCTTCCCAGCCTGCAAGCCTGCCTGCCTGCCTGCCTCCTTCCCAGCCTGCAAGCCTGCCTGCCTCCTTCCCAGCCTGCAAGCCTGCCTGCCTGCCTGCCTCCTTCCCAGCCTGCAAGCCTGCCTGCCTGCCTGCCTCCTTCCCAGCCTGCCTGCCTGCCTGCCTCCTTCCCAGCCTGCCAGCCTGCTTCCTTTCCAGCCAGCCTGCCTCCCTCCCTGCCATCATGCTAACGGGTAGTGTGTGTTAGGCTTATCTTCGGGAATGAGCCGGTCTCGCCCCCACCACCAACAAACCACCCGCCCCCCTACATCCCATCTCTCAAGGTCACGCGGTTTAACCGCGTGACTACCACTCACTCCCTGCTGCGCCTGCCTGCCTGCCTGTGCCTGCCTGCCTGCCTGTGCCTGCCTGCCTGTGCCTGCCAGCCTGCCTTTCCCTCCCTAATTCTCACTACTTCCATCCCTTCCTGCCTACCTCCTAGCATCTCTCCCTACCTCCCCCTCCCTCTTAGCATCTCTCCCTACCTCCTAACATCTCTCCCTACCTCCCCCTCCCTCCTAGCATCTCTCTCTCCCCCTCTCTCACTGATTCTCCCCCCCCTCATTCATACTGCCTCCCACCTAAACTCCATCGTCCATCCACCCACCAGTCAGCCATCACTGACGCAATGCGTGCATTTGGAGCCGACATGGTGCACAGATGTTTCTTGATTGTGCAGATATGTAAAACAAAAGCACAGAATGAACATTCCAGCCTTATGGCAATTCAAAATAATAGGAATAATAGGAAGTGAACCTGTGAAGTCACAGTGGGCAAACTGGACCATCTCCCACCCACCACAACAAACCGGCGTGACGCTTGGCGGACCCCTTCCTACCCGAACTTTGTTCGGGTAGCATGACTCCCCAACCCCAATCGGGAAACTGGAAGTTTCGGATAACTAAAGTTCGGAAACCAAGTGGTGCTCTGTATATATATATATATATATATATATATATATATATATATATATATATATATATATATATATATATATATATATATATATATATATATATAAATATATATATATAATATATATATAATATATATATATATAATATATATATATAATATATATATATAATATATATATATAGTTTTATATATATATATATATAGTCTCTCAGGCAAGTACTCACGTAACAAACAACACCAGACTTACAGTTATGTACTTTACCTAGTAGTAGGCAGCCATCAGTCTCGGGAGACTATAAAGTTGCTCCCTCCAGTAGCCTATAAAGTAGCCTCTCCAGCTATGGAGAGGCTACTCCATTTGTATTTTATTGTCTATTACTTGTGTGTAATGGAAGCATGTTGATAAGCCCATAGTATGCCCCTTATGTGTAGTGGAAGCGTGTTGGTAAGCCCATAGTTTAATGAGGAAGGGGGCAGCCTTCCTTTCCTTCCTTTGACCTCCCAACACTACTTTCCTTTGCAACAGAAATACCATCATGCTTCAGAGCTTCTCTTGCCTGCTTCTTGTGGCTTTAGCACTCCTGAACTCTTCCCATGTAGTTGCTCGGTGTCTCTTGCCCTCGGCCTTGATTACTACCAGTCTAGATATCCGCCTTGCTGGAGCGACGAGCTGTGCGACTCATTCGTACAATGACCCAGAGCGTAGTAACACCTGAGTGGCACTTGCACTCCTGCCTCAGGTGGCTACATCACTTCATGTCACATCAAGACATTCTCCGAAGGGTCACACCCCAACGCCCAACCAATCACCATTTCTACATCTGGGAGACCCAGTGTCTTCACGTCTGCTTTCCTCTTGGCAAGATCTGGACCCAGTCAGGTTAGCCATCTTGTCTCCTAGACTAGGCTCTGTTGCCTCCAACCAAACCTAAAACTGGAATATTGTAGTTCAAAATTCTGGCTTCTTGCCTCCCTTTGAGTACAACAAAATGAATCTGTCTTTTAGGCTGTACAGTCTCCGTGGTGTAGTGGTAAGACACTCGCCTGGCGTTCCGCGAGCGCTATGTCATGGGTTTGTATCCTGGCCGGGGAGGATTTACTGGGCACAATTCCTTAACTGTAGCCTCTGTTTAACGCAACAGTAAAATGTGTACTTGGATGAAAAAAAACGATTCTTCGCGGCAGGGGATCGTATTCCAGGGACCTGCCCGAAACGCTACGCGTACTAGTGGCTGTACATGAATGTAACAACTCTTGTATATACCATTTGTAGTATGACTCTTACTAGGTGGGAGAGAAGCATATCTTGTCGGTACACATAACAATAACTACGAGTAAATTAGTTATCCCACTGGGGTCCATGCTTAGTATACTTCATTTATTTCTTCGTTATGCTTGATGATTGTGTTTATGATGCCCCATGTTGTCCTTGTGTTACTTTTCCGCCCCAACTTTATGTCTGGGTTAGCTTCCGTAGCATCAGCTTGTGTTTCTCATTGCCTTGCCAGTCACCTTCCTTGCTCTACATTCTGGGGGGTTCTCTGGAGGTGTCTCAGTGTACATGTAGTGCACGGGACTTGATCCTCAAGCCAGACCTGTTAACATGAGGTGATTTAAATTAAACAAAATCTTTGTGCTTGGTTATGCCTTGTCTACAAGCATGTTTTACACATTTATAGGAGTCAGTTTTGGGTGGTTGAATAAATCTCCTTTTGTTTACTTTTGTGGCTTTATACAGTACACCTTTCTCGGTACTTTCTGGCCTTCAGTCAGGAATCAGTCTCGCTACCCTTATGTCTGGTACTTCATGACATTTACTAAGGAAATTGGGTGGCCATTTACCACTGGGTGTAACTGACCTGTTTGCCACATATTTGATATTTGAATTATACTTTACTATATACAGTACCATATATAGTGCACCATCCAAAATCCAGATCTCCCTACAAAGGATGCCCCTAAACAATGAACCAAATCCACCTATTGGATTCTTCACTCTAAAATTCAAATTTGTAAAAAGGAAATCCAGATAGTTGATTCACAATGTCAAGTACAGTAATTTCCATCATTTTTTTTTCTAATTATTGCAAACACTTTGTTTCTTATTTGTAAATATTATTGAAAATATTGACTATTTTATAAAGGTTTTACTAAGCTTGCACTGTACAATGCACTAAATTGTACAAGAGAGTGTGATTTTTCTGAGGCATCCAAATCTACTGTGTTTTTCTTATGAGTGCACTCTAGCCTCTCATTACTTAAATGCTATGGAGTATCGGATTGCTTTTATCCATGCATGCACCTAAAGGGACAGGCTTTTGCAGTCTTCAACTATGGTCAGTGATGTGGGAAGCAAGCCTCCTCTCTATTATGAAAAGGATTTTGAGTTTGATACTTTTGATACAGACTTATGCTAAATTTATACTGGTATAGGGATTCAATCTGCTCAATTAGCATCTCCTCATGCTTGATCCTTGTGCCATGCCTCTGACAAGGGCACTTAAACCGCCTTGGCTTGGGATCTCTCCGGCTCCAGAGGTACTGGTGCAGGATCCTCTTGGATTGAGTGAGAACCTCTTGGCGGATGTGATGGTTGTGCCAAAGCCAACTCTACTCCGTGGTTCATCCTGTGTTTATGGGATGATTTGGAAGTCACTTTTTTCTCGTTAGGCTCCCCTCAATGGTTCCCTCAGCTACCCACCTGGAAACCTTCAATCATTGTGTACCATACAATGTTTTGTAAAATCATGAGTACCTACCAGAGACCAGGGCCAGAACTGGCCCTGGTCTCTGGTAGAGGTATAGGGAAGTCTGGGGATACACCACCACCACAATACAAAACCACCAAAAAAGATTGAGTGCACCAAAACTTGAAACTGCTTGGACAACAATAGCAACCCTGATTCAAATTATGTAAACCTTTATTATCCAAGTCCAACCACTAATTAACCCCGTTTCCAGGTGGTGTCTTTGGTAATCTGAGGGTCCCAGACAGCCATCACAGGCATCCACACACCTAATGTTCTCCCAGTACCTCATTGCTCTGTGGGAACCTGTCTCTCAGTTAAGTGTTAGTTTCTACCTTTACTACTTCATGTATTTGGGTATTTTAGTATCAACCTGTTGTGCACACCTTGATCACTTGTTTGCCTTGGATGTTTGTGGCCAAGGTTGTCTTCACTGGTTGCCTGCTGGTGTTGCTCCGCCTTTAGTTACTCTCTCTTTAACCCCTGCACTGCGCACCTGGTTTCGGCAAAAACTTCTTGGGGCAATTGTCAAGGACATATTCTTGTTGTTTTTATAAATATTCAGGTAAATTCAATGTCAAAATGTTTCCAAACTCAACTATTTTCCTTTAAAAACACAAAGAGTAATGAAAACATTAAAAACCATTAAAATATAGCCTAATTAAAAAAAATAGCACAACTCTCAAGAGCGCCTAAAGGCGCTTTGCGCAGTGAAGGGGGTTAAATGAGAGTCCACCCCTTGGGGTTGCCTCCTCTTGAGGGACCTTGCCCTAGGTGGTGCATGGGCACTGATTCCTCTGTGGGGCCTGGTGATTGAGGAGTTTTTCTATTCCTTTGGGGACAGGTTGGGTTTTGCATTTCTGGTTTCATAAACAGCTTAAGCCTCCCTAGGCTGCAGTTTACTAGGTAGTGGCTGCTTTGCAGGACCAGGCATCTCGCTTTTGTCTTTGGTGGTCACCTTCAACCTTGGACACAACAGAGTTGGAGCTCTTGCCCCTTTTTAATGAGGAAGTAGAGTCCTTTGCTATGCTAACTTGTACTAAGTTCATGCCCTCTCCTAGTCCACACTCTAATTCAGGTGTTTGGGCCATACTGGTGTTGTGAACCCAGCCTCCTATTTCCTGCCTTCCCTTGGTTCAAGCCCTGAAGCACTCCTGGACATTGGAGTCTTTTGCTCCATTGGGTTTGGGGGTTGAGAGGGCCTTTCTGGATCACTGCTTGGACTCCATTAGCTGGTGTGATTATGTATACAAGCTGTGACCTCACCTCATTTGGGAGATGGAGCCCAGTACCTATAGCTGGGATTTACACTTGAGGGATATGTGTAAAGATTTCCTCCATTTAGTTGGAGGTTCCTCATACCTTCTGTCATCTACTGTATATGATTGGCTCAGCATAAAGTTGATGTGTATGCCATTCTCTGGCAGTCCCTAACTGTTGTTTCAATCAGCAAGAGCTGTCCAGTTTCCAAGATTCAAGGAGGTTTGTTTTCATCATATGACTGCCAATTGGGTCGCAATACATCCCAGCCAGTTCATCCCACCTGCATACAGCTGCCCCGGGTGCTCTAAAGTATTTTTATTCCCAATTGCTACTCAAATTTCCTACATTTCCTTCCTCCTGCAGAGTTTTGGGGGTCATTTCACCCATAAAAGTGCAATTGTGTTGTCGATGTACCCCAGGTTTAGGCCTGCCTGACTGCCTTTTGGGCTTTGGCCCAGGGTTTTCTGGGGTTTAAATCATATGTTGGCAGCTAGCTACCACCAGGACCTTCCACAGTCTCATCAATACAGTACAGTATTGCACTACCCAAAACAGCTCAACTCTTACCAGAGAATAATTACTCTTGAGCACTATCATCGTGACCTGTTCTCCCACAAGTCAGTCCCACTTTTAATTTTCTTTCACTTCTCTAGTGTTTTAGTGAACCAAGGAAATTTAGTTTTGCTCCACTAGGATCAGTGGTGACTAGAGTAATTGGAGCTATTGAAGGGGGGAGCATAGGATTTTGAGTGTAATGAAACTACTTTCTGGGCTATTCCTTTAGAAGCTTCCTGTCCCTCCTCCCTGCTTCAGCATACCATGTGGTGGCAGTAAGGGAGAGTCACTGAACATCTTCAGACAGGTGGTTTCATCTCAGTGGCAGGTTGATCCCTAACCCCTCATGAGCTCCACCTCCTCAAATAAAAGGGAAAGTGGTTTGAAATGGTGCTTGATTCAGGTGATAAAGATAGTCACATAAGCCTGGCATACATGTCACCTGGAGTGTCAGTGCTCTAACTTCAAAGGAGCTACCAACAGAACTACCCAGAAAGTGGCATTTCATTATACTGAACAATATTTTTCACAAACCTGTACAGTACATATACAAACCTGTATTGATTATCAAAATATAGAGGAACACGTTTTCTTTGATAAAGCATTAACATTTAACCCAAAGGTAAAATGGCACACATCTGCAACCTACCACTGTTGTGTCTCCTCTTTCTTCTCCGCAAGGGCCTTCGCAAGAGCTCGATTGTTAGTTTTCAGCTTCCGTATTTTCAATTCGTATACTGCACCCATGTCAAATCCTGATGGAGGAAAAACCAGCATTTTAATGTAATGAAGTATACCTATTTCTGATGAGTCCTTAGTGGCTCCCTGGTTGCTAACTACTTAGACAACTCCACACGTCACACCAGATGGATATCGGATATAAAGAAATGAAACAGGATAAATGAGTAGTAGTAGAGTAGTGGTAGCCCTACTAATTCAACACTGGAGCTTTGAGGGATAAAGAATGCAGAGGTAACCATTAAGAGGACGTCACACTAAAAATGAGTTATGAGGAAAAGCTACGGGAATTAAACCTCAACTCTCTAGAAGACAGAAGAGATACAGGAGACATGATCACTACCTACAAAATTCTCAGAGGAATTGACATGGCGGACAAAGAAAAACTACTTAGCATGGACAGAACACGAACAAGGGGGACACAGGTGGAAACTTAGTACTCAAATGAGCCACAGAGACGTTAGAAAGCATTTTTTCAGTGTCAGAATAGTTAACAAATTGTATGCACTAGGCAGTGATGTGGTGAAGGCAGACTCCATACACAGTTTCAATTGCAGATATGATAGAGCCCAATAAGCTCATGAACCTGTACACCAGTTGACTAGCAGTTGAGAAGCGGGACCAAAGAGCTGAACCTCAACCTCCGCAAGCTCAACTAGGCGAGTACTTTTGCTTGACAACAGTGTGAACCATGAAGATAGTGATAGGCGTTATTTACAACCCTACATTAACTAATGGAAGGTCTAGGGAGGAATTCAATAAATACATCGAAACACACCTGAAGATGATAGAAAAGGTAATCATGTAACACCATCAATGGTTTGAGTCTATCACAGATTAAGAAAGTAATTAGAAACAGAGCAATGCAAAAGATGTACAGTGACCACAACACAGCTGTTGCAACATCAGGATCTAAAGTATTTTTATTCCGAATTGCTACTCAAATTGGGTTGGTACAAGAATTCAACCAACTACGAACCACTTAGTTTGATGAAAGGGAGCAGTAGAGCAACAGAAGTACACTTACATCGCATCAGGCTTGGATACCCATGTGCATGGGAAATAGGCTTACAGGTTCCGGAAGATGAGAGGAAATGTCAGCACTGTGGAGAAATGCCCGACAGAACACTGGAACATTATCTAACACAGTGCACAGTTACAAACCCATTAAGATTTCAACTTAGATTCAACAGAGCAGAAGAAGTTGTTAAACACATATGGCAAAATCTTACTGAAGCGACCTTACGAGTCAAATACTCATACTCCGCCCAAGTAAAACAGAAACAAGCAACACTTAGTGGGCCAGCCAGAGGCTTAGGGCCCGCGCAGGAATATCCCTAAAAAAAAAAAAAAAAAAAAAAATCAATGGTTTTTATTAAATATTTCACATACTAGAGTCAGTCCCACAAGATATTGGCAGCGCCAGGCTGTTGGCCTGTAATGGTATATGCACACCATAGCCCCTTCCCCTTCCCCCTTTCTCTTCTCCTTCCTCTTCCCCTTCCCTTCTCTCGCTTGCCTTCCCTCCCTTTGGGTCATCCCTGTCTTTTGTCACGGTCTAACCCTCGGGGTCATAAACAGCTTGAAGCCACTTGCTCCCCTCGCTCTCCGTCCATCTGTCCAGTGACAATTGAAAATAGTACCCCAGGGCTAATAAACTTGTGATCGCAAGTTACACGTGGGTGCCCAGCCGGTAGCCCCTCAGGAAAGTCGTTGGTGTCTTCCCAGTTTTTGGAGTTTTCTGTCAAGAGGAATTGACCCTTATGGTCAAGCCTGATCCGGATTGGTTAAAGACATGTAGGCCTGGGGGAGGTGGGGCCTCACAGGGTAGTGCCTGCCCATGCCATTGGCCCGGTTTCTAGATCACCTAGTCATGTTTAAATCCATTGGCCATAGGCTTGTGATAGGCGGAGTTAATTTAGGCCTAGGAACTAGGGGGTGGAGCCTGTCCCACTGGTAAGCGTTTTAATATAGAAGTGTTAGTGTGTCTGGGGGCCTCGACTGAGGTACAGGTCAAGTGACCTGCGGGCAGCCAATCAACACCCTTTGGCAAGCTGCAGTATTGAAGGTATTGTGCACTGATTCATGTCCGCAGTAGATATCCATTGTGCCTCTAGAGGAATAGAATAGGGTATATGTTCAAATTGACTTAATTTACAAGTTTCATAAAATAAATTGTATAACTTGTCCAGTGGTATTCACTTAACTTCCTAAAAATATATTTCTCTACTTGGTCATTTTTATGTGTTGAATTGGAAAACCCCATGTTCTCCTCCATTTAATAGATATTAAGGTTGCCCTTGAATTTAACCCTTAAACTGCGCAACGCGCCTGCAGGCTCACGTCTGGTTTGCGCAATGCGCCTCCAGGTATTTGTATTTTTCATGTTCCATTCAAAACTCCCACGGTATACATGGGGTTCACATCAGCTTCCTCAGGGCTCTTGTAAACAGACGCCATCTTTAAAAAAAATCGTGGTCCACATTCCCGGGTGTGGGAGCCTCAGTAGTGTGTGAGCAACCAAGGCTGGCGCTTGCAGCATGAACGCACAGCACTGCTGTTCAGCGTGTGACCACAGCATCGCCTAATAATGTCAAAATATATATATATATATAACTTGTATTATTTAGCCATGATAGTGTTCAAAAAGAGCCTGATTGTGATAATGACTGGGTACAATGTTCAAATATCAGTGATTCAATGCTGTTCACGATGTTCACAGCGCTAGCCACAGCATTATTTCGTCCATCTAGGAATCTTCAAATGATTTCTTAGGTTCCTTTTCAAAATAAACGTGTGGTCAATTATTCATTTACAGGAATTAGTGACCAGGATTGTGATAATAGCAGGATTGTGGTTATAATTAGCGTTGTGCGTAGTATTGTGGAAGGAGGAATTTTGGTGAGGGAGGGAGAGAATTGAGGTAGCCTCTGTGTGTGTGTGGCAGCCACTCTTGTTTTGCTCACCATACTAGCTTAGTGGTTCGCTATAGGCAACACATATGTACATGTGTATATACAGTGTGTATATAGTGTAATAACAGCAACAGGAGAATGTTGAGAGGAGCTATTTTGGTGAGGGAGGTGATGTAATCGTAGCGTCGTCTGCTGTGTGATTTTTCATGCAGTGTTTGGTGGCCACTGTACTGTTTGGACACAATAACGGCTTATTTTCATAGTTCTGGTAAATAAAACATGTAGATAGGTATATATAACATGTGTAATTAGTGTAATAAGAACAATAACAAAATGGTGAGAGGAGCAATGTTGGCGAGTAAGATGTTAGAGTGAGGGAGACTGACTGGGTGTGGCTGCTCTCACTCGAGGTGTTCTTGGTGTGTTGATGGTGAATGTATATAGTGTGTGACAGTGTATAGTGTGTAAATAGATTGTATATATACATAAATTAGCACGATACATAGTAAATATGTGCAGCATATGTGTACACAAGTATCATGCACGTAACACAGTGTCTTCGGACAGTACGGATGTTTTACTGCCATAATATAGTGTATGTGTTCATTATACATAGGATTAGCACGTAAAAACAAATAAAATGTATTTGGAACTGTGGGCAAAAAATGAACAAATATATATTCGCGGCAACTCGTGCGCCCCGCCCCGGGCATCCTACTGGCCCCGGGAGCGTACGTCATGGGCGAATGGGGAATGATGACATCACGCGCCAACTTACGGACCCCATAGCAGCCAAAGTAAGTACAATTTCGATTTTTTTTTCATACCCATACTGAGGGAAGGGTTTTTGACACTTAAAAAAAAAAAAGATTTTTTTCCAGAGAATTTATTTCCTGCGCACTGCGGAGGTGTCATATTTGGAGGCAACGCAGTTAAGGGGTTAACTAAGTAAAGGAAATTAAACAAACTATTTCCCAAAATTTATTACTGAAATTCATATTACCCGGGAGTCCCATGATTACTGATTCCTTGCCTTCCTGGGGAATCGGTGATAGACACATTCAGGTATGGTTGGACGGGAAGGTGGTGGCAGTGTTTAATGATTATTCTTATTTTTTTTTTTAATTAATAACCCTTGTTCTGGATGTACCTTCCTCATTTAATATTCCTCTTATATTCGTGGCAGTCCAGTGAGGGGTCATACTGGACTCTAACAGTGTTAAGCTGGGGTATTGAGTAAAGAGAGAAAGAGAATTACAACAGGGATAGCGTTCAGAACGATCACAGAGTACAGAGCGATTACAATGGTAATCAGGGTTATTACAGGCCTTAGCAATTAAAAAGTCACACCTTTTTAAGTGTTAACTGTTCACAGGTTGAGTAGCGGTCAGGTCGCATCAGGTGACCTCACTCTCTGCTAAGCTGATAATTGCAGACAGGTGGCTGTGTTGTTTCCATTAACCCTTAAATGGCGCATAGCTATATACCATTTGACACCCACAAGCATACCAAACAAAAAAAAAAAAATATATATTTTTTCTTCCTAACCTGTTAATTTGTGTTCACTGATCACGGGAAAAATAATAAAAAAATCGTAAGTGGCATATATTGCCCACTATAAGGCGGGGAATTCTGGCAAAAATCAGGCGCTGACTGAGCGTGCGTCCCAGGCGGTTTGTTGATCGCCAGCTGTCAGGCCGGAGTTTCCACAAAGAGATAATTACCTAATTATTTCAATGTCTCTGATTGATTTTTCGTAGTTTTTTTGCTGTAATATTATTCAATAGTGTGTAGTGTGATATATTTATATAATAAAATGAGTGAATCATCGCTGTACTCAAAAATATGGTGTGCATATTGTTGATTCAATTATGTTCATCAAACAGTGAACAAATACTTTGTCGGTTATTACACTATATACACAGGTTATATATAAGTATCTGCATGTTTTGTTCACCATAACGAACCACTAAGTTGGTATGCTGAGTGGCAGTGGCAGTGGCAGACAGTGACTGGCTGCCACTGGCTGCCACTCCCTCCCTCAACTCACCTCACCTGACTTGCCACCATTCTCCACCCACCATACTGTTTTTGCTTTTATATACAGACGTTATATATAAGTATTTACATGTTTTGTTCACCATAACTGTACATCTAAGCGTGTATGGTGAGTAAAGGCACAAAGACGTAGCTGCTCACACAGTCAGCTGGTGGCGGCCGCCCTCAAGGCCAGACGCACTAATATTTCTCCTACAACAATACTGTTTGTGGTGTTATTACGCTATACAGTATACACACACATTATATATAAATATCTACCTGTTTTATTCACCATACTTGTACAAGTAAACTGGTATGGTGCCCAAAGACCATCGTGGTCATCAGTAAACAACATGGTAAGTCCTGTAGACGACGCTCCTCCCTCACCAAAATGGCGGCTCCCAACCTCCTACTCTTGCTGTTATCTCACACTATACACACGTTCTATATAAGTATCTACATTTGTATTCACCATAGCGAACCACTAAGCTGGTATGGTGAGTGCAGTCAATAAAAGGTGGCCACACACACTCAAAAGACAATGCCACCATCCTCCCTCCCACAGCATTACTCCTCCCTCCATCACCACAATCCTGCTATTATCAGAACCCAGGTCAGTTTTATCACAGTCAGGGGTCTTCTGTAATAATATCATCGCTACATAATAGCATGAACAAGTATATTATGGCATTTTTAGGCGATGCTGTGGTCACAAGCTGAACAGCAGTACTGTGAGCTCATGCTGCGTGCGTCAGGCTTGGTAGCTGACTCAATACTGAGGCCCCTAACACCCGGGAGTTTGGCCCATGATTTTTTTAAAAAATGGCGTCTGTTTACAAGAGCCCTGATGAAGGTGTGGTGAACCCCGTGCATCCGTGGGCCGTTTAAATCTTGCGTAGTACTCCAAAGCATCACATGATGCGATGCGCAATTTACTGCAAGTCGGTCAAAGCATCATATGATGCGATGCGCAATTGAAGGGTTAAACAAGTCACTGTTTAGGTGTGGTAAGAAGATAGCCAGAGGCTATCTCCTGGTAGGCGGAGTTTAGCTCCCGGTTTCCCTTTAAATACCAGTGGAACTGTACATTTGGGATACACATAGATAGATACAGAGAGAGAAGCCTCGCTACACCAGAGGTGTTCCAGCAGCCGAGACTAGGCCTGTCCCAGGCCGTTTGGGGCGGGGGGGGGACTGTCTGTCAGCTGTACCACCCCCCTCCTCTCTACCACCTTATTTTCAGAAGCTTTGGTCAATGAACTTGTAAGGTTGACGTACAGTGGTACCTCGGTTTACGAATGCCCCTCTTTACAAACTTTTCAGGTTACGAGCCTGATTTCTTCGGAAAATTTGAATCGGGTTACAAACTTTACCTCGGGATACGAGTTTGTTGATACACGTATAGCCGACCTAACGCGTGGTGGCACAGCGATCGTGCCTCAGTTTCACAGCGCCTCCCTCCTAGTGGCTATCCAGCCTGAATTCTTTGCAAGGATTTACAGTTTTTCAGATTTTTGGCTATTTGAGCATAAAAGTTATTATATATCTCCCCCACGGGTCCCAAGAAAGCCAGTGGTAAGGTTCAAGGCAAGAAAACACATGTGAGAATGACCATAGAGGAAACAAGAGATCATTCGTAAACATGAAAATAGTACACATGTTGTTGAACTAGCTAGGCAGTACAACAAATCTTCAGGAGGGAGGGAGGGAAGGGGAAGGAGGAGGAGGGAGGAGGAGGGAGGAGGAGGGAGGAGGAGGAGGAGGAGGAGGGAGGAAGAGGGAGGAGGAGAGAGGAGGAGGGAGGAGGAGGGAGGAGGAGGAGGGAGGAGGAGGAGGGAGGAAGAGGAGGAGGGAGGAGGAGAGAGGAGGAGGGAGGAGGAGGAGGCAGTAGAGGATATCCCTTCCTCATTAACCCTTAAACTGCGCATGGCGTATATATACGCCCTGAGTAACATGTCCCATGGTGCGCATGGAGTATATATACGCCATAGGGTGCCAGGCACGATTCAAATGGCCCGCGGCTACACGGGGTTCACAGTAGCTTCCTCAGAGCTCTTATAAACAGATGCCATTTTAAAATAAAATCGTGGGCAATATTCTCAGGTGTGAGAGGCACAGTACTGTTGGAGCAACCAAGGCCGGCGCACGCAGCATGAGAGAACAGCATTGCTGTTCAGCTTGTGACCACAGCATCGCCGAAAAATGTCAAAATAAATATATAATTGTTATTATTTAGCGATGACAATATTACAGATGACCCATGACTGTGATATAAATAACCAGGGTTGTGATAATAGCAGGATTGTTGTAATAATTAGCGCTGTGGGAGGAGTGATGCTGAGAGATGGAGGGAGACAGCATCGTTTACTGACTGTGTGGCTACCTGTTATTGTTTGCATTCACCATACCAGGTCAGTGGTTCTCTATGGTGAACACAAATGTAGATACTTATATATAATGTGTGTATTAGTGTAATAACAGCAAAAGGGTTATGCTGGGAGGAGCCATATGGGTGACGGAGGTGACGTCGTCTGCACGATTTGTCTAGCTGTTTAGAGGGTGGCCACTATGCTCTTTGGGCGCACTACAAGCTTAGGTGTCCGTTACGGTGCATAAAACATGTAGATATTTATATATAATATGTGTATATAGGGTAATAACACTGCAAAAGGTATTGTTGGGGGAGAAAGTTTAGTGCGTGTGACCTTGAAAGAGTGAGGAAGCCCCCAGCCGCCATCTGTGTATAGCGACGACTCTTAGTGCCTGAACTAACTATATCAGCTTAGCTGTACAGTTGTGGTGAACAAAATATATACATACTTATATATAACGTCTGTATATAGTGTAATAACACCACAAATGGTATTGTTGGGGGAGAAAGTTTAGTGCGTGTGACCTTGAAAGAGTGAGGAAGCCCCCAGCCGCCATCTGTGTATAGCGACGACTCTTAGTGCCTGAACTAACTATATCAGCTTAGCTGTACAGTTGTGGTGAACAAAATATATACATACTTATATATAACGTCTGTATATAGTGTAATAACACCACAAATGGTATTGTTGGGGGAGAAAGTTTAGTGTGTGTGTTGAGGGAGTGGCAGCGAGTGGCTGGCTGGTGTGTGGGGGGTAACTCTTCGTTGCTTTTCGACTCTCAATACCAACTTAGTGGTTCGTTATGGTGACCAAAACATGCAGATACTTATATATAACCTGTGTATAGAGTGTAATAGCAGCAAAACTATTTGTTTATTGTTTTATAAACATAATAATTGAATCACTAATATGCACATCATACTTTTGAGTATAGCGATTATTCACCACTTTTATTATATAAATATATTACAATACACACTATTGAATAATGTTACTGCAAAAAAACTAAGAAAAAATCAATTGGAGACATTGAAACAATTAGGTAATAATATCTTTGTGGCAACTCCCATCTGTCAGCACGGGTGACGCTGACCGGGTCTGACGACCGCTCTGTCAACGCCCACTTTTTTGCCAGACTTCCTCGGTCAATTGCGCTCAAAATATGTCACCTACAATTTTTTTTTTTCCCGTGCTCAGGGGACACAAATTAACATGTTTAGAAGACGAAAAAAAATTTTGAATTTTTTTTTTCTTGCGCACAGGGGTGTAAATGTCCCAAGGACCCCTGAGCAGTGTAAGGGTTAAGAAAATGTGTGCAGTATGGAAAGAATTGCAAAGTTTTGCTGAAAAGATTCACCCAGATAAAGCTTTAGCAGGCCATGGCATTGATCTTATTAATGACAATGTGATGTCTCACTACAGACAAGTGTTACAAAGAATGGAAAAACAATCTTCAAGAAAAACAATGAGAAAATCAAGCAGTTAGCCAGAAACAGGTCCTAGTAGTATGCAGGCAAAACGTGTCAGTGTGTGTACCCCAGAGAAGTCCTCACTGCTCGATGTTATAATGGAAGGGGACTCCCCTTCCAAACAGTAACACCTCTCCTCCTCCCCCTTCCTCACCGTCTTCCATACGCCAACAGGAGTCATCAGTAAAGGTAAGTAATAACTAGTACATGCTTTTGTAGTGAAGATTTGGGTGAATTAGGAATAAAATTTACCTTGAAGTTAATTTAGGGGGCGTCAGGAACGAATTAATTCATTTCCCATTATTTCTCATGGGAAAATATGCTTTGGTTTAAGAATTTTCGGGTTATGAACCGGCTCCAGGAACGGATTAAATTCGTAAAATGAGGTACCCCTATATATTCTGTTTTCAAATTTAAATGGCATGTGATTTTGAGGGGCAGTCAGCCATTGTGCTCTCAAATTCTTGTGTGGTGACTAATTGTGAATTAATATTGACATCTGATCAAGTGCTATGGTTGAATTATGAGTGAAGATATAACAGTAAATATATACGTAATTGATTAACTTACTTTTTAAATTGTCTTTAATTTTGATCCCTAGATCTTGGATTTTCTATGAAATAGTGAAAACTAGAGTGGAGAGCACTCAGAAGGTTACTGGCTTTATTAAGAGTATGACAAAGATTCTTGAGTATATGATTTGCATTCTTACAGTTGCTACTTGATAACATCATCATATTGTTGTACCAACAAGTTCTATTTCTTGTCATAAAATTAACTCTTGAATGGATGGTGGCAGCACTTTCTACATCATTCCTCCTTTTTTTCTTTCCTTCATCACTTTCCTTCCCCTCCCACTTTCTCTCATTCTAAATTTTCCCTTTGTCTTAACCACTCTTCCTCTCTACCTCCCTCACCCTATGAGTTTTCTTCCTTTCTTTCTTCAAAGCCTGTTTCGTTACAGCCACAGTGGTAAGGAAAGCCACAGCAAAGCTCCTAATGCTGCACTGGGAAATAGACTGATCAATAAAGGATCCTCACAGTGGACATAAAACATGGAGATCAAGATTTGTGGACACTACAGACTCACATTTCCTGTGATAGCATATCAAGGAGAACAACAAGAGAAAGAGGGATATTCATATCATATCTTCCCTAGATATCTTGTTTACCCAAAATGAAGATGTAAAAAACTTAAAATTTGGGATACCACTGGGAGCCAGTGACTACTGTTTTAAAGTTCTCAATTAAATTGTTGAACTGAAAGTGTCAAAAACAGGATAGAGTACGAGAGAACACAGAGGAGGGAACTTTGGAATGGATAGGGCTTATTTGCAGGATGTTCAAATGAAAGAAGGAAATAAAATTCATCAAATGAGATGTTAGAACTCATAACATAGAAATACGAAGAAGAAACAGAACAGCTCATACCTCTCGGGAGGTAAGTGGACAAAAGGAGAACAGCAGACCCATTTCTCAACAGCAATAGGAGTAGGCAAATGGCATTGGAAAAGTACAGGGACATGAGTACAAAGGCAAACAGAGAGGCATTTAAGAAGGCCAGAAATGAGTACACAAGAATCATGAGGGCAGCTGAGCAGTCATTTTAGAATGATAGTGTGGCAAATCCAAAGAGCCAATCTAAGCTATTGCACATCCATATACCGTACAGAGGAAAACAATGGTACAAGACGATATGATCAGAGTGCGGGGACAGGTAGGAACACTCTTGGATAATGACAGAATAATGTGAAGAATTCAGCAAGAGGTTTCAGGAAGTCTACAAATCAAAATCAGATGGATGACCAAGAGGACAATACACTAGGCAGAATTGAAGTTAATGTAGAAGGGGGCAAAATGACACTTGGAGGAACTGAATGTAGTAAAAGCAGTGGAACCAAGCCATATATCACCATGGTGATACATGGTGGAACAAACACAGCTTATTCGTGATAATGGGACCATGGACTAGGAGATGCATCAGAATGAAGGTTTGCCATCCTTGATGTCTGAAGTAAGGGCCTAACTCAGATTGCCAAAGAGTAGAACATCCTTTCTCGAGAGGAGGCAGTCCAGGTCTTTCATATGGGCCTAGAGGGAGAGCTTCTAGATATGTTAAGAAATGTGCCTTGGTTGCCACTTCATCTGCAATTTCATTCCCTATAATTCCCACATGAGAGGGGACCCACTGAAGGTGAAGATGCCAACCTGGTTTGTGGTAAAATCTGAGACACAATATTTGGATTTTACTGACAAGTTGCCCAAAGCTGTTTGGTCTGTGAGAAGAGATAAGTAGAAAACGGGTCTTGAAGTCTACGAACGCCTCCACATCTTGGGGATGGGTGACCTGTCATAAGTAGAAGAGCCTGATAAATGGCATAAAGTTCCCCAGCTAGGCTGGAAAGACCAGAGGAGTTTCAAAGTTTGACAGAAGGAAAGCAAAGCAAATTATGCTGCAGCTGTAGTTGATAGGGACGAGTGTGACCCATCCATATGCACTTTAAAGAATCCCACATACGCACCTGGCATAGTTCTAAAGATAAGTAGGAGCTACATTTAACACTATCAGTAACTTTAGACCGGACTCGCATCCATTATTTTTCTCCACGAGTCCTAACTTTGGACCGGACTTGCGTCCACTACAAAAAATATTTGTATAAAATTCCTTTTTTATCCAATCGACCTGGGGATAGTATCAAAATAAGCACCTTTAGAATGCGCACAATTTGATACCAAAATGAAAGATGTAACATGAAACTTGATGTCTGAACACATATGATTATAAATAGGCTTTTGGTCAAAATTTTAAAATATTGGTTAAAATTCTATTTATTACGCTATTATGTTGGGACTAGTTTTAAAATGCGCGCCTTTACGTCGCAAACAATTTGATACCAAAATGAAAGATGTAACACAAAAATTTATGTCAGAACACTGGAAAGATATAAATAATTTTGTGATGATGAGCTTCCAGAATTAAAATATTTGTTAAAATTCCAGTTATTGCTCTATTATTATGGGACTAGTTTTAAAATACGCACTTTTTTATTGCGAACAATTTGATACCAAAATGAAAGACGTAACACGAAAATTTATGTTATCAAACTGAACGAGCATACACATTAGGTTGCAGTGTACAAATTGGTGCTCATTCACGGGTAACTTTAGGCTTTTCTGCGGGTAGGCACTCCAAACTTTTGTACATTATATTCATACACATCTGTAGGGAATTTAATTGCGAACACAATGATACCAAAACGAGCAATGTAGCACGAGAATTAAGGTGAGAAAAATGGAACGAGTATACACATTTTACTGATTTTGTACGCTCACGGGTAACTTTTGCCAACTTTAGGCTTTGCTGTTGGGAGTCACGCCAGGCTTTTGGACATATATTTATACACACCTATAGGGAATTTATTTGCGAACACAATGATGCCAAAATGAGCGACGTAGCACGAGAATTAAGGTGAGAAAGCTGAAACGAGTATACACATTTAGGTGTCACCACGCGCTTACCCGCACTCTCAGTACATGACCCCTAAGTTTACTGCGCGCCTGCCCGGTGACCGATAGTGTTAAGACCTCCATTTTTGCCACCAGTGTCATAAGAAAGCTAGTGCCCATGCAAATGATCTCCCCACCTCCCAAGGAAGGAAGGACAGGAGAGACTATAGGGTAGGGCATAACTTCCAAAGGAGAAAATTGCAGTGCTCCAAGTGTTGAATAATAGCCTGAGGAGGATAGCCTTGTGAAAGGCCAAGTCAAAAGTAGGTAGGTTTAAACAAACAACTAGTGTCACTTGGCCTGCATTGGAGTCAAGTCTGATCCAATGTTCTAGATGGAGGTTACGGTCAATTGTGCTTCAGCCTGACCCCAAAACCACTCATGGATGCTGGAAAGATGTTGAACTTCTAAACCCACCAGTTGAGACTTGGTACTAGGCATTCAAGCAGTTTTCTAAGGCTCAACAAAAAGCATGTTGGCCTGTAGGAAGACAGATGCTTGGCATCCTTTCTTGATTTTTGAATGCGAAGAAGGGCCTTCTTCCACTACTAAAGAAAATACCAATGTATTTGTAATGTAAAAATATGATTATTACAGTATTTTGTGTGCTGTATGGTTTAGTGAACCATTTGAGGGACCTGTAATGCATGAGGATATTTCTAATCTCATCTATTACGAGTCCCACAAAGGGCTCATTAGTCCATATAGCACACAAAATACTGTAATAATCATGCAGGCGATGAGTCCCAATAATGTGGCTGAAGTATGCTGACCAGACCACACACTAGAAAATGAAGGGACGACGACGTTTCAGTCCGTCCTAGACCATTCTCAAGTCGATTGCGAGAATGGTCCAGGTTGGACTGTAATAATCATATTTTACATTACAAATACATTTACATGAATTCAATAGTTGTCACACAGTACATATTACACTGTTAAATGAATTTTAGTATTATGTATAGTCTTGATGCAAAGTGCTTGAACCTCTTAACACTTTCGCGCTCTCGGCGCTCAAAAAAATACAATACCCCAGATGCTTTCGGCACTTCGCGCGCCTACGCGGTAAGACCGAAAAAGTGTCCACTTTTTTTACTGTCCTGACAATAATTGAAGGCGCACGTATTTAAATTTGGTATCACTGTGTTCGCAATGAAATTGTCTATAAGAGCATACCTATAAAATGCCGCCCAAGCATAAGGAGTATCAACACCAAATAAAAAACTATGCAGATCACTCGCCGAGAACGCCAAACAGCAACAAAATGTTTCCACTTTCTTAATGGTTGCGAAGCCTACAGTTGTCCTACATCGCTAATTTTGGTATCATTGGAATCGCAATAAAATTCTCTACACGGACATATGCATATGAATGTTTAATATAGGTAATTGCCCACCCGCAAGAGTGTGTGAAGTGGAGAGTAGTTAGCCGCGAGCGCACTGGCAAAAACACAGGGGGGAAATCATGCTTGGAAAGTTTATACATTTCCTGACCCTACTTTTCTATGTACGTATTTCTTTTTTATACCAATGTGTTCGCAATAAAATTTTCTATAAGATGAACTGTATAACATTGGTACAAAGCATGTGTAAGAGAAGCGCCAAATATAGAACCACGTCGCTCAGTATGCGTTCGCGGCAGAAACGAACGCATTGTTTTCGTTCGTTTGATGTTTGTCATGTTTATACTTGTTGAAACATTTTATAATTTGTATGACAGTGATCGCAGTAAAATTCCCTACACAGACATATACATAACACATACAAATATTTCCCACGTGTTGGATATATCAACGGCTAAAGGGAACCCACTGCCACACGCTCGCCACACCCCCAAACATACTTTGTGTATTTTTTTTTTACTCATAGAAGTTTATGTGATATAATATTCATTCTGGTACCAAAAAATTCGCAAATAAATTTTCTACAAAACAAAAGTATCCCCATCCATTTCGGTTAAAAAATGGAATTTATAGAAATATTTTTTCGATGGACGAGAAAAGTAGGCTGTTATGCGGAATCGTAAGAAAAAACAGCGACGAGTTATCTCTAATATAAAGCGCGAAAGTGTTAACACACTCACGCTCTGGGCGAGCGATTCAATTCTCAATTCTCGTCGTAGATTTTTCAATTTGGTATCAATGTGTTTGCAATAGAATTCTCTACAGGACTAAATGCACACAAAGCCCAAAGGCCCGGCGAGAAAGTGAAAAAGTGAGAGCGTGTTACCCGGAAGTGCGCAAGAGCAATAAAATGTGCACACTCTTCACTTTGGACAGCTCAATTCTCGTCCTAGGTCTTTCATTTTGGTACCATTGTGTTCGCAATAGAATTCCCTACAGGAGTATATGCAAATATAAAGTCCAAAAGCCCGGCGTACTACCCACAGCAAACAGAGAAAGTAACGGAGCGTTACCCCAGTGAGCGCTCATCAAGCGCAATAAAAGGGTATACTGTAACCCCGCGATTATCCGGGATTCGAACATCCGAAAAACGCCCTTATACGGCCAAAATCGTGAATGGATAAAGTTATCACAATATCCGGCCAAAATAGCCACAGGGACCGGATTAAAGCAGGTTTTCTGCAGAAATTACACTATCCGGTCAGTCCCCCAGATAATCGTGCCTTTGTCCGTATACGAAAACATGAGGCAGGCCATACGGTATTAATCCCGTCTGCCCGAGACTCGAGGCGCATGGTGTAGGTGGGGGTGGGGTGGGTGGGTGGTGTTGGGTGGGTGGGAGGGGTGCGTCAGGAGAGACTACCTGGGTACAGGAATTACCATTAATTTTAGAACAATTAATCATAGCCAAAAACAAATAAAATAACTACTAGTAATTATGTAATAACAAATAAATAAGTTTCCTAAAAGCATTGTGCACAGGCTGAAGTTTCCTTAAAAAATATTGTGAATTTTTTTCCTCCTGGCGGCCTACATAACGCGTTATGGCTGCCCCAAGTGGACCTGTCCAACACTGGTCAACCCATGTGCGTCCGTCCCTCGTGTTATACACAGTGCTGCGCCATTAGTGAAATATTTTTTTAAATAACTTTTTTATTTTCATAGTAACTTTGAACATTTTTGGCCAAGACTATGTCTGGTAGCAGCATCAATCGTTCTGGAGGTGTTAAGAGGAAGAAAGTTGTCCTAACAATTAAAGACAAGTCACAGTTATACGCCTCAACCAGTGCGGCCTCACAGTGTTGCGCCATTAGTGAAATATTTTTTTAAATAACTTTCTTAATTTTCATAGTAATTTTGAACATTTTTGGCCAAGAATATGTCTGGTAGCAGCATCAATCGTTCTGGAAGTGTTAAGAGGAAGAAGATTGTCCTAGCAATTAAAGACAAGTTACGTGTTGTTCAAACAGTGAGGCGTCACAGGCAGCCAAGCGCCTTCAACAAGTGAGGCGCCACAGGCAAGCCAAGCTCCTTCAACAAGTGAGGCATTATAGGCAAGCCAAGCGCTTTCAACAAGTGAGGCGCCACAGGCAAGCCAAGCGCTTTCAACAAGTGAGGCGCCACAGGCAAGCCAAGCGCTTTCAACAAGTGAGGCGCAAGCAAGCGCCTTTAACAAGTGAGGCGTCACAGGCAAGCCAAGCGCCTTCAACAAGTGAGGGCATGCAAGCGCTTCAACAAGTGAGGTGCAAGCAAGCACCTTCAACAAGTGAGGCCTCACAGGCAACCCAAATGCCCTCAACCAGTGAGGCTTCAGCAGCTGGCAGTCAAAACTAACTTAGCTTAATGAACTGTACAGTAATTTTAAGTGTTAATTTTAGTGTTGTGTTAGTATAGGTTACGTAAATTGTTAAGAATTTTTAACTTCAAGATGTGTGGCATCAATCAAGAAGACGAACACCAACAAGGTAAGTTGAGGTTTCTAGTTGAATATTTAATAATTGTATGTGGCAAGGCAATTCAAATTATGTTGTTTATAGTATAAAAATAGTTGGAAATGGTCACTTTTGGACTCGTAGGTGAAAAAGTACCATTATCCGAAAAATGTGATAATCCGGCTGGGGGTCCTTCCCATATAGTCCGGATGATCGAGTGGAGACAGTACTCTTTTCAACTTTGTTACCTCAATTCTGGTTCTAGGTCTTTCATTTTGGTATCAATGTATTCACAATGAAATTCCCTACAGGAATATATGCATATAATGTCCAAAACCGCGGCACGACCCTCCCGCAGCCAATTTAGCACGCAATACTGTGTCATTACCGGACAAAAGTGTTAAAAAAATTTGTTATCATATCATTATCACACATCCATACAATTTGATATGGTACACTACTACAGTCATTTCTTTATTTCTATATTCTTAAAGCAATATATGGTGATCTAGCGTGTGAGCATGCGGCATACTATATAATTTGCATTCTTTATCTTTTTCACGAACATCAGCACTGTATTGCCAGTAATATTTATACCTTAATCTTAATCTAAAATATACCGAGTTCTTTTATGTAGACTTTCCTCTACCATATATTAAGGCCAAGTTCATGATTATTAAAGCATAATGCTTTAGTGTATTACTGCTGTCCAATCATTAAAGATCCCTTTGACTTTTTCTATATCCTCTTCGAACAACTTAATCCTTAATCCGTTTCAAAGTTATTTGACATAGTATTAAATTCGTATACAAGGCAAAGACAAATTCTAAAGGTTTTTTCAGGTATATCATACAAAGATTAGAGAAAAGACAGAGCCATTAAGTCTCGTAAAGTCTCGTCATGCAATCGTGTGCAGTCACTTGTGTTCTTTACCCTGGGCCCCTCCTTTTCCTGCCATTCTTCTGTGTAAAGGATCAGCACAGTCAGCTGCTTTTCCAGTTATTCAGAAAAGCCATCCTCCTGATCAAAGTGTTGTTTTAGTAACCTGGAGATGCCACTGTCCTTCTCAGAAATCAAGCACCAAATGAAATAAAAAACCCTTTCCTGCTGGATCCACAATGGCTCATTGTCCCTGACCTGTTCTATTCTTCCCAGTGTGGATATGAAGTTTTATACAGGTGGCTCCCTAGTAAAGGGGGGGCACGGTGGCCCAACCCTCAGGCAACCTAATTAGAGGTGCCTAATGTCTTAAAGCAGTCGCTTTTATTGTTGCACCTACACACTCTGGCGAGTTTTATCTTGTTTTGTGGTTGTTCTCTGATCCCTCCTGCTTCCCTTGCCTCCATTGACATTTGAAGCATCCATGAACGAGCACACCATGTTTCAGCAAGAATGATGATGGTTGAGCATGAGCCAGTCTCAACACTAACTATATCATATGGAATGACTATGTGGTAGTCTGCCATGATGAATGATGAGCACAAGGGTTAGGAAGTTGTTTAGAGCAGCCTCTTAAAACACTTTGGCGTCCTGATGACACTCTCATCATCGTCAAAACAATACACGCAGTTCGGAGGATGACACTCCCGGCATCATGCATTAATTTTTCCTTATTCTTACTATTATTAAGTATAAACGTTGCGAGTGAAAGCGTTTAACATTGGGTTGTGGGCAAACCGGCAATGCCCGGCCTACTTTTCGGTGTGATGTGGGTGACCCACTGGGCACACGAAAGTGTTAAGGATAACATTACATTTCTAAAAAATGCAGCACTTGACACTAAATGCCTCTACTATTCTAATTTATGACACTGAATGTAGGATTAAATATTAATTACTTATTTAATGAAGTTCGATACAGTACTTTAAAAACACCCTTTACAGAGGAACAACTATTTAAGGATAACATCAGAAATAATCAAATACAAATATTTTAAACACAAATAAATGTTACATTCACCTGAAGATGACCGTTCCAAATACTGGTTCAAGCATCTCTTCATCTTGAGCTTCTCCAGTTTTCGCTGGATTATTTTTCCTCTTGAAGTAGTCGCCTTTTTTACTTTTCCTTCCTTCTCTTGACCATCATCTTCGTCCTCTAGGGCCACTGGTCTCATGGTGCCTAAAACCATATTACAATTTATTGAGCCTTTAAATCAGTAAAGATATAAACAAATTTATGAAATGGGACAAAAGTACTATAGCAAGAGTCCTTTAAAAATAAAGAAAGAAAGAAAGAGAGACAGACAGAGAGAGAGAGACACACAGAGAGTAAAAAAGACCAAATCATTTAACAACCAGGTACTCATTCCCTGTTGGGTGAACAGTCTAGGACTGGCGCCTAGTCAATCCTCATAGATGCAAAACCATACACAGACTATTCAGGAAAAGCTGAATATATCACTGGGGGTGTGGTGTGGTGGGGTGGGGTAAGCTTGATGGGTTTGAAGTGGCACTGGGTGCAACCCGTCCTCTTACAAATACAGTAATGTCACTTTCCATTTGTATGTGCACTCAGGCTAAAAATTGCTCTAATGGAAAATGGAAATGGCTTGCAAAAGTGACGTACTGTTCTGTTTTCTGTTTTGGGTCCTCTGGCTTAATGTTAGGTTAGGAAAGGAGACTTTAAATTAAGTTTCATAACACTTTGAAACTTTAGCTGCCCTCCTAACCAACTAAAGGACACAAAATTCCCTGTTTTGGGTCCATATCCTTTGGAAAATAAATTTCCATTTTGGATTACAGCAATTTTTGGCCGTAGTGCATATGAGCGAAAAGCGACGTTATTTGTAAGAGGACGGGTAGCTGGGCGAGGTTAGTTTGGGCTGAGGTTAGATAATGTGTAAGCGAACCATCTTGGGGTTGGAAGCGACTTGCATACCCAAAAGTGTCAGGTACATCTTGGGAGCCTCGAGTGAAACGACCTGGGCAAGCTTATCTCTGTTTTTACTGGTTTAGAAACGGGGATATTGACACAGGGAACAAATTACCATGTAACATAATAAACATGGAATTGATGGATTGTTTCAAGGATGGGCAGGGATGAAAATGAGGAGGGTACTCAGCTAGAAGGCTTATCAAAATTTTAAGTTCCTCATGTTCAATTTCTGTATTAATGGAGACATTCAAGTTCAAATATGTATTCAAAAGAATATGTATACAAAGAACATATGAGTAATGTACAATTGTGGTGACAAATTACACTAATGAAGCCACTATTATGCAAAGTGTTACTGGCAAAACTTAAAATAGTTTGTGAAAACAAATTATTTAAAGGTGGGAAGAGGTAAACACTTACTGTACTACTGAAAGAGAAGCAAGCTAACAAAAACTTAAAAAGTTCAAGGAAAATAAGTGAATACTGTACAATAAAAAGGTGATACTTAATGAAGATAGACATAGAGTATTACACTATGGAGTCAGTAGTTCTAGCAAGAGTACAGTAGTGTATTTACATTAACATTGGAAATATTAAGGTGTCATTTAGCAATTTAAAGCAATTTAGAAAAGTAATTTAAATAGATAAAGTAATTTAGAAAAGCAACTGGAACATAAGGTTGATAAAGTATAACATGTTTAATGGGGCCAACACTTGAAAATAAACAAGGACAAGAGTAAACACTTTAGAAATGAAAGGCAAAAATTAGATGACACAATGAAGAAAGGACATTTATTAGTAAATAAAACTTAAAAGAAAAGATTAACACAATAAGAACTTTAAACTATGAAAAATGTGAGAAATTAATTACATGATATCAAGTACTGTATATAATATGAATTACACGATATTACGTAAATGTTTCTTTGTCTCTTAATTTAAACTGGTTGGGAGATGGACAGTATTTAACTACATTTAGGAGGTCATTCCGCAATGTGAGACCCTTGATTTGCATAGCATTTCTACTTCGGTCGAGTCTTAGTCTAGGAAAAACTGGTATTTGTTTCTGGTGTGGTGACCTATAGTTCTATTACAGCCATCTGGGAAGTGTTTAAGGTCAGGCTAGGCATTGCAATTCAGTTTTATAGAGAACGCTTGAGAGTAAGTGCAGAGACTTGATATTTAACATGTTTCAAGATTTCAGTAAGGGAGCAGAACATCATTTAGCCATCCTTTCTCTCAATTTTCTACCAATTAAAATTACTCATTATAATTATGGATGATGGACCCTCCCTTGCGATCCCCGAGCATAAAGCCTTATTACAGCCTTAAGACTATGAGTTAATAGGCCTACTGGAGGGGGGGCGGGGTTTCCTTTACTCTTGTGTACCAGCCACAACACTACCACAACCCAGCATGACCCACAACACTAACAAACAACAAACCAATACACTCCAAGTCCGTGAGACACTCGCCTCGGAACAACAGACTTAGCGGCCACTTGATCAACTTGGCCCCACAGCGGCACAAAGTTAATTAACCACCCTAGAGAGACCAGACAGGCATGCAGGAGTGTCCCCGGCAGCTGAGGCAGGCCCAGCAGGTACTTACTGTCTTTTGGTAAGAGTACTAATAGATGTAAGGATGTACTGGATTGGTTTGTTTTTACGGGAGCGGGTGTGTCGAGCAGCGCCCTCACAACACTACTACTACTACTACTACTACTACTACTCACACACCAAGCTCCCTACTATTTACATTCAAAACAAATCATAAACGTTTAATGTTGCGTGTTTACAAATCAATTACAAATATAAAATTGTTCGGGAAATATGCTGACTGGGATGGGAGGAATCTTAAATTCGCTGCCGGAGGCTGTCTGACACTTCAATGGCTGGGCGGGAGAACCCTCGCCTGCCGCCCACCACCCATTCCATCACCACCCATGCCATCACCACCCATGCCATCACCACCCATTCCCGGACGTCACCCAAACCAGGGACATCATTGTCATATCACAGTACATAAACAAATATTAAAATTGTCATTTCACAACACGATCGGAGGTAGACATTATATCCCCATTGTATGCATTATACCTGATTTTACCTGAGAGCGACTATCTGAATTTGCCTGAATTTACCTAAGGGCTACTAACTCACTAGTGGCCTCGACGAGGACAGGAAGGTGACGGCTTGTCAAAGGTCCCCCCATTTCTCCTAATGATTTTTTCATGCCGGAATTTAAAGTTCAACAGAGTTTTGGCATTTACGGCTTTGGCGGGTAGGCGGTTCCATTGGTCTAACCCTATGGGTGAAAAGCATCTCCTGTTCTCAGTCCTACATTGTGGCTTATTGAGCTTGAACCCGTTGTTCCTTCTCTGCGTTACATCTGACCTTTTGAAAAAGTTGTCCGGATCAATTCATCCTCCAAATTGTTCAATATTTTGAACGTTTTTATGAGATCAGCTCTGCCATGTTTGGTTTGTAATGTTGTTAGCCCTGTGGCCCTTAACCGTTCCCGGCGAGTTGACTTAGTTCTGGAATTATTTGTGTTGTCCGGTGTTGAACTTTCTCCAAAATCAATCTCTCTAGTGGCCTCGACGAGGAGAAGAAGGCGGCGGCTTGTCAAAGGGCCTTCCATTTGTTCTGATTGTCATCTCACAAATTGATTGATGAAGCCACAACGAGAGGGGGGAAGGGGTCCGCTGGCAGCTCCAAGCAACAGCCAACTGGACCAAGTTATCACAAGTCGAGCCTGACCTCCAGCCGGGCTCGAGGAGTAGAACTCCCAGAACCCTCCCCAGGTATGCTCCAGGTAAGAAGTGGCACTGGCATGAGTAGCCAGCATTGGTGGTAGATGTTTGGAGTGAATGTGATCTTTGGTTGTGTAACGTCTCTGGGTCCTGGCGCCACCATCTCTCAACACTACCTACACTACAGGTGTTGTGTTAGGTTATTAACACGATCGGAGGCAGACATTATATTCCTACTGCATGCAATATACTACCTGAAGGCGACTATCTCTCTCCTGGCCTCGACGAAGACAAGAAGCCGCCAGCTTGTCAGAGCTGGCGGCCTCCCATCCCCACTGCATAGGGTTCAAATACTACTGCAAATTACTTCAATACCATCATCACCCAGCAAAAATCTACTATCAGAACTACTTTTTTTACACATTCCTCACATTTTACATATTTTCTCATTCCTATGTTTGTACAACCCGTTCTCGCACTTGCTTACTGTCAATATTGGCTAATTTAATAAGTGCATATGTGACATACTAATTGATTGTGAATATTTTAGTTTACCTTGTAAAGCTTCATAGAAAACACTGACCTCACCTAACCTTCTTAGTATGTTAAGATAAGCATCTTATTGCTTATTTACAATTATTACTTAACCTATCAACGGTATAGGTTAAGTAATAATTGTAATTTAATAATAATTGTAATCGTTTAATAATCACTGCTGGGTGAACAGAGACTACAGTTAAGGATTGGCACAAACTCAATCCTCACCGGCCAGGATATGAACTCAGGCCAAAGCACTCACGAAGCACCAAGTAAGTACCAAGTAATTATCTATAGAAGGCACCAAACCGGGAAGGCTATGCAGCACCATCAAAGTGCGGGATAATCAGAGGGCGCTAAATATCACCAAGGATGCCAATACGAGAACAAAAACGCATAAGGCGAACGATATCAAACGTATCAGAGTCGCCAAGAATTCTATCAAGGGACAAGCGACCGCGAGGGACAGTCGGAAAACAAGACACACGCTCGTCCTGGAAGTCAGGACATTCAACAAGGATATGTACGACCGTAAGAGGGACAATGCAATTCGGACAATAAGGAGCAGGGCGGTGCTCCATCAAGTGACCGTGAGTTAAACGGGTATGGCCAATACGTAACCTAGCCAGAGCCGTTTCCCACCGCAGGTTACGGTGGCAGGAGGAAGGCCACTGGGACACACTACTCTTAAGAGTACGCAGTTTGTTACCAAGAACAGAAGACCAACAACTCTGCCATCGGGCAAGAATGGAGGCATGAATAACTGAGTAAAAGTCAGAATAAGGAACACCTTTAAGGAACACCGATGGGACAAGTGCGGATAGCGTCCTTAGCGGCAGCATCCGCACGCTCATTTAAAGAGACACCAACATGGCTGGGAACCCAGCAAAACGCAACTGACTTAAATTTACTGGAGATAAGAAACAGCCAATGTTGAATCTCGATGACCACAGGGTGGACTGGATTAAAGGACCCTAAAGCCATGAGGGCACTACGAGAGTTAACTACTATCACGAAGCACCAGGCGAGTGCTTTACCACTGCGACACGGGACCGCTTAACTTACTGTTTGGGAATTTACTGTTTTGGGACGGTTTGATAACTTTAAAAAACTCTGTCTTCAGGCAACACACAGCCCCGCTGTTTAAATTCCTAAATTAACATGCTAAATTATCATACACTCACTCCACACATTCTGTTGTGCTATTTACATGTACAAAACCTTGTTGACCAAACCACACGCTAGAAATAGACAACCCGTTCTCGCAAATTTAATAAGTCAATATTGACTTATTAAATATGTGCATAGGTGACATACTTAACATAATAGATACCCTTAAAAAGATTCATAGAAAACACCGACCCTACCTAACCTACTTAGTATGTTAAGATAAGCATCTTATTGCTTCGTAATTACAATTATTACCTAACCTATAATAGGTATAGGTTAAGTATTAATTGTAATTACGAAGCAATAAGATGCTTATCTTAAGATACTAACAGGGTTAGGTAAGGTCGGTGTTTTCTATGAATCTTTTTAAGGGTATCCATTATGTTTAGTATATCACATATGCACGTAGTTAATAAGTCAATATTGACTTTACGAATTAATAGAAGAGACGACGTTTCAGAACCGTGTATATTTCCTTCCCGATTTTTGTAGTTTAGTTCATTTATTATGCACCCCATACCTATCTTGTGGGCGGTAGTGGAAAGGGGTGAAGAAAGAAATTGAGAAATTGAATTGGATTTCAGAGGCATATATTGGCTCATGGACTGAACCCTACTACTGCTCGGCTTAGACTCAGTTATAAGTATCTCTGGGAATTTTCATTATCTGCTGATGTAGACCTGACCAAATGTAAACTGTATCAACAAAATTATTCGCACACCCTCTGTCACTATGTGATGGAGTGCGAAAAGATACGTGAATTTAGAGACAATTCTATAACCAATGTTCCAGCGATGTGTGTGAAATATTTCATTCAAAATGATCTGCTACCAGAAATTTTAGCCAAATATCCACAGTTTGCTAACTGTAGGTAGTAACTAAGTGATTGTAACCTATCCACCGCTGCCCACTGGATGGGGGGCGGTGTGCAGGACAAACATATCAATTGTGACACTAGCTCTCCACATATGTCAGTTGCTTAACTTAGAAACTATACTTGTGGTCGATCTCGAACCCATTGTTGATGTGACGACTTATATAGAATTTTGTAACTAGCTCATCAAGATTGTAACTTGCTTAGCTAAATGAATTGTGGGGTTCAGTCCCTGAGCCCATTATGTGCCTCTGTAACCCTTTCCACTACCGCCCACAAGATGGGTATGGGGTGCATAATAAATGAACTAAGCTAAACTAAAAAGGACTGAACCCACAATTAATTTAGCTAAGCAAGTTACAATCTTGATGAGCTAGTTACAAAATTCAATATAAGTCGTCACATTATCAATGGGTTCGAGATCGACCAAAAGTAAATATCTAAATTAAGCAACTCACATATGTGGAGAGCTAGTGTCGTAATTTATATGAACAGAGTAGCTGGTAAATTCCTTGGTGTCCTCATCGACCACAAGCTGAATTTCCAGGGACACATTCCAAATCTATCAAAAAAAGTTTCTAAAACTTCTGGCATTCTTTCTAAGTTCAAGTTCAAGTATATTTATTGAGACAAGAAAAAAATACATCTCAAAGGGATAGAGTAGCTTAGTAGATAGGAAAGCTGAATTTCCAGGAACACATTCTAAATATATCAAAAAAAGATTCAAAAACTGTTGGCATTCTTTCTAAGATCAGATATTATGTACCTCGCCCTGCCCTGGTGACTCTATTATTCCCTCATCTATCCATATCTCAACTATGGTATTTGTGCTTGGGGTTCTACTTCCCAAAATCATTTACGTCCTCTAATTACCCAACACAAAGCTGCTATTAGGACAATATCCAACTCTGGCCCCAGACATCACTCGGTACCCTTACTCAAATCTCTGAATATGTTAGATATTAATTCACTGCACATCTTCTCATTTGTAGTTTATATATATAAAACGCTGAACTGTGATGTCGATTCTGACCTCAAAAGCTTCCTAGAAGGTTGTAACAGAACCCTTGAGCACCACACCAGAAACAAATACCTATTTGATATTCCAAGAGTACGACTTAACCAAACTAGAAATGCTCTACAAATCTAGGGACCCAGAAAGTGGAATGACCTTCCCAATCATGTCAGAGACTGTGATTGGGAAGGTCACTGTGTACCTCTCCCAACCAGTTTAAGATAAAAACTAAGTACTATCTAATTAACTCCTTGTAACCTACCTTACCCCTAAAATGTCAACCCATGTCTTCTATTTTAAACAATTCTGTTTGTTGACCAGTTAGTTTAGTTTAGTTCATTTATTATGCACCCCATACCCATCTTGTGGGCGGTAGTGGAAAGGGTTACAGAGGCACATAATGGGCTCAGGGACTGAACCCCACAATTCATTTAGCTAAGCAAGTTACAATCTTGATGAGCTAGTTACAAAATTCAATATAAGTCGTCACATCAACAATGGGTTCGAGATCGACCACAAGTACAGGTTCTAAATTAAGCAACTGACATATGTGGAGAGCTAGTGTCACAAGTTATATGTTTGTCCTGCACACCACCCCCCATGGAATTACTGGTGTCACTTTCACTTTGCCTCAGATCTACAAGATCTTGTTGAAGTTCTCGGTGTACTGCTGCTCTCAGATTGCTCATTGCCAATCCAAGATTTCACTCAACGGCTCCTTGAAAGGCAGATTCTTTGGCTAACTTATCAGCTCTATCATGCATTCGGTGGCCAACATGAAATGGAGACCACATGAAATGGACTCTGTTACCATCCTTAATAATTTTGTTGTAATTGTGTCTAGCTTCGGACACGAGCATGTTACAGTTATGGCTTAAAGAGTTGAGAGCATTTAAGGATGATAAGGAGTCACTTACAATTAATGTATCAAGTTTGGAGACTTGTACACATTTCAGTGCAAGGATCAAGGCAAATAGTTCGGTCTGAAGGGTAGAGGCTCAGTTGTTTATACGGACTCCCCACTCAAAGTATTAGCCATCGCCCATTGTCAGGACAACTGCACTTCCAGCTGCACCCGTGGGGCGGTGTAGGGAACCATCAGTGTATATAATTTGAGAGAGAGAATGCTCTGTGGACTGAGCATCAATATGGCTTAAGGCGTTGAGCTTTGCCTCAAGACGAAGCTTGGGCTGATCTCTAATTTGCTTTCTTGGGTGGAAAGGGAGGGATTAAAACTGGAAAGGGTGCAAGAGAGTGCCGTTGTTGTTTCTCTTGGTACAAATCATGAACCTGATACATTCTGAGTTGAGTTCCAGTTTTAGTTATCCATTTGGAACAATGCTGATCTTCAATAAAGAAATTCTGGAGGGCTTCTGTGCAAGGGTTAGGATGAGTGGATGAGTTAGCCTAAGCATTTTTATACCAATTTGACAGCTAATTTCAATAACACGATCAACAACGCTCAGGAATATTAAGTTCCTTTCTCATATTAAGTATCTTTGTGGTACGAGGGCACCCAAGGATTATTCTCAAGGCTTCGTTCTGCAATTTTTCAAGCTCTCCAAGCTTTCTTTCAGGCATCAAAACAAGCAGAGGTGCAGCATAATCCACTAAAGATCTGATGTATGCAAGGTACATCATTTTGACAATTCTGACATTGGCACCATAGCCTGAGTGATAACCTGCAACAGCCTTGAGAGCTCGGAGCCTCTCTTTATACTGACGACAGAGTCTGAATACAACAGGACCATACAGTGGCACCTCAAGGCCAAGGTATTTGAATCTGTTTACATTAATCTCAATTACAATTAAGTTTTAGTCTAAGTGTTTTCTTCCCCCACACCTTGACCGAAACGCTGTGCGTATTAGTGGCTTTACATTTAGATTTTTTTATTCAGGTAACGGTACATGCATTGAAAATGAGTTACAAACATAATGATGGATTTAAAGATAGAGGCTAGTACATACAATACCTAAAGCCACTAGTATGCACAGCGTTGCGGGCAAGGTGTAGCGAAAAAAACCCACTTAGACTAAAACTTAATAGTAATTGAGATTAAAGTATAAATTAGTGAGGGAAAAATAAAAAGGGGGGGGACATGGCAGAAATCAGCAATTATACAATTTGGTCAACAAACAGAATTGTTTAAAATAGCAAGACATGGGTTGACATTTAGGGGTAAGGTAGGTTACAAGGAGTTTATTAGGTAGTACTTAGATTTTATCTTAAACTGGTTGAGAGAGGTACAGTCTTTGACATGATTGGGAAGGTCATTCCACATTCTGGGTACCTTGAGTTGTAGAGCATTCCTAGTTTGATTAAGTCGTACTCTTGGAATATCAAGTAGGTATTTGTTCCTGGTGTGGTGCTCATGGGATCTGTTACAACCTTCTACGACGCTTTTTAAGGTCAGGATTGACATTACAGATTAGAGTTTTAAATATATAGAGTACACAAGAGAGAATGTGCAGTGACTTAATATCTAACATATTCAGAGATTTGAGTAAGGGTACAAAGTGATGTCTGGGGCCAGAGTTGGATATTGTCCTAATAGCAGCTTTGTGTTGAGTAATTAGAGGACGTAAATGATTTTGGGTAGTAGAACCCCCAAGCACAAATACCATAGTTGAGATATGGATAGATGAGAGAGTAATAGAGCGTCACCAGGGCAGGGCGGGGTACATAATATCTGATCTTAGAAAGAATACCAACAGTTTTAGAAACTTTTTTGTAATATTTAGAATGTGTCTCTGGAAATTCAGCTTGTTATCGATGAGGACACCAAGGAATTTACCATCAACTTTGTTAATAATTTGGATATTGTTTACTCTTAGATTAATTTAATTTGAGGATTTATTTTTAATCAAAATATAGAAAGTTTTGTCAATTTTAAGGGTGAGTTTGTTAGCAGTTAGCCAAAGATGGACTTTATTTAGTTCAGTATTCACTGTGATATTTAGAGCAAGAGGGTCAGGACTGGAGAAAATGAAGGTTGTGTCATCAGCAAATAAAATTGGTTTGAGGTGTTGGGAGGCATTTGGAAGGTCATTAATGTAGATGAGAAAGAGGAGAGAGGCCAAGTAATGCTGCCCTGGGGAACACCAATGTTTATGGTTAAGTTAGGAGAAGTAGAATTATTCACAGAAACATATTGGAGCCTGTCAGTAAGGTAAGACTGAAGGTCTTAGGTATTGTATGTACTAGCTCTATCTATAAATCCAACATTATTTTTGTAACTCATCTTCTATGTATGTACTTTTACCTGAATAAAAATTTGAATTTGTTTGTCCTGCACATACATCCAGTGGGCAGCGGTGGATAGGTTACAATCACTTAGTTACTACCTACAGTTAGCAAACTGGGGATATTTGGTTAAAATTTCTGGTAGCAGATCATTTTGAATGAAATATTTACACTTCTTTGGAACATTGGTTATAGAATATCATCGGCAACTGTTACAAAATTCTATATCGAGGCAAATGGGTTGAACGATAACTGAGTACACAAGCAACGATAGCACAATATCTCAACCCTGCAATTACCAGCCAAAAGATATTGATGGCTCTTCTACTGGACCTTGGTGGACCTCCCTAATTCACACTCCGGTACACACTGACTAATTTAAAGTTCAACATCCTCCAAGTGGATCATGGCTCCACCCACCTATCTATCCTAGTTTTCCTAGGCTCCATCTACATATATGTTGACCAGACCACACACTAGAAGGTGAAGGGACGACGACGTTTCGGTCCGTCCTGGACCATTCTCAAGTCGATTGCCTTGTGAAATCTCACAATTCTCACAATCGACTTGAGAATGATCCAGGACGGACCGAAACGTCGTCGTCCCTTCACCTTCTAGTGTGTGGTCCTGGTCAACATACTTTAGCCACGTTATTGTGACTCATCGCCTCTACATATATGCCTCCAGCCAATCATATTCAAAGTTCAGGCCGGCCCTGCCAGTCAGTGCCAGGCACTGCCCTTAGGGGCTCCACCCACTAGGCCTATAGTCCATACAGCAGCCTGTTCCTTGGTACCCTTGGCTCTCCAGCAATGATTGCCTTAAGAATGCTTGACTTGCCGGGAAGGTCATGTTTTTACCTCTGTAGACTAGAATGGCTGTACGCCAGCTGCAGAGGGCACAGACCCCTACACTTGACATGTCCATGGCATGAGATGGAGAGAAAGGCAAGGTCGGGGATGGGACGGGGAGGAAGGGGAGGGGAGAGACGAACAAGGGGGGGGGGGGAAGTGGAAGGGAAAAGTGTGGGAAGGGTGAAGTACCAGGACCGTTACACAATTACCGCCATTAGGCCTTCTGCAGTTACCTTCATTCTTATGTTCTTTCCTGATTCCATGTATGACTAACCATCCTGTGAGATGGGGCTATTAAATGAACTTAGAGCTAGTTTTTGATCACAGGCCCCGCTCCTGTGCCAGGTAAGTTCACTACGGGCTCACCATAGCCCGTGCTACTTGCCCCGCTCCTGTGCCAGGTAAGTTCACTACGGGCTCACCATAGCCCGTGCTACTTGCCCCGCTCCTGTGCCAGGTAAGTTCACTACGGGCTCGCCATAGCCCGTGCTACTTGCCCCGCTCCTGTGCCAGGTAAGTTCACTACGGGCTCACCATAGCCCGTGCTACTTGCCCCGCTCCTGTGCCAGGTAAGTTCACTACGGGCTCACCATAGCCGTGCTACTTGCCCCGCTCCTGTGCCAGGTAAGTTACGGGCTCACCATAGCCCGTGCTACTTGCCCCGCTCCTGTGCCAGGTAAGTTCACTACGGGCTCACCATAGCCGTGCTACTTGCCCCGCTCCTGTGCCAGGTAAGTTACGGGCTCACCATAGCCCGTGCTACTTGCCCCGCTCCTGTGCCAGGTAAGTTACGGGCTCACCATAGCCCGTGCTACTTGCCCCGCTCCTGTGCCAGGTAAGTTACGGGCTCACCATAGCCCGTGCTACTTGGAACTTGTTCCGAGTAGCTGAATCTATAACAACAACAACAACACAACATAGTCTTTGATCTACACTTTGTAATCTTTCATATAGAATAAGGTAGCAGCAAACTGCTGAGTATACCTAAGCTTGTTAATAACAAATGTGAATACAACCTGTTATCATCACGTATATGAACTCAGCTGCGTCCAACTGCCTGGTTGACCACACCACGATCGGAGGCCTGGTCAGAGACCGGGCCCTGGGGATGTTGATCCTCGGAACCTTGGAAAAAAAAGTAACCACAGGGTAAGTTAATCCTTCCCAGGGGCGATAGACTTCCCAGCCTTAGTTGCCATTAATGCTTCCTCCCGGGTAATGTCTATGCAAGCAATCCATCCTCATGAAATGATAGTACTTAATTATTTGATTGATTGATTGATGAAGATTAAACCACCCAGGAGGTGGCACGGGCATGAATAGCCCGTAAGTGGTGGCCCTTTTGAGCCATTATCCAGTATCAAGAGCTGATACTGGAGATCTGTGGAGGCGCGACTGCACCCTGGGTGACGGGAGATGTCAAAGGGATCAACATCCCTTTTACCGAATTGTTACCTGTTACCACCAATTACCGCGCAACGTGGTGGAGGTGGGGTCCCTCGATTGTTTCAAGCGCGGGTTGGACATGTATATGAGTGGGATTGGGTGGTTATAGATAGGTGCTGCCTCGTATGGGCCAATAGGCCTTCTGCAGTTACCTTTGTTCTTATGTGCTAGTGGTAATCACCTGGCATACTGTGAGATCTCTTATTGATTATGGTGCCCCTGTCTTGTAGTGGTTTTGGTAACGGCAGACTAAATCATTTAGAGAAGGTACAAAATGAAGTCATGGGAATAATCCCAAGATAATTCTCATGACCCAAGAAATACTATTACTGAGATAATGATGTTATGATTGACCTTACAAAGTATTGGGGATAGAATTTCAGAGATAAATGAAGCCTCGGCGATTAGACTAATGAGAGGCGAGGGAGCTAATGAATTAATCCTCTCACATCAATAGGAGGGAAGAAATGTATTAATAACATAAGAATATTTCATACTTCTGAGACTCTTCCATGTGTGACACGCCATCTTCTGCCTTACTTACCCACCACTATACACCTGGTTTAGGGGTCTGGTTGCTGAGTGGACAGCGCGCGGCACTTGTAATCCTGTGGCCCGCGGATTCGATTCCCGGCGCCTGCAGAGACAAATGGGCAGAGTTTCTTTCACCCTGATGCTCCTGTTACTTAGCAGTAAATAGGTACCTGGGAGTTAGACAGCTGTTACGGGCTGCTTCCTGTGGTGTGTGTGTGTGTGTGTGTGTGTGTGTGTGTGTGTGTGTGTGTGTGTGTGTGTGTGTGTGTGTGTGTGTGTGTGTGTGTGTGTGTGTGTGTGTGTGTGTGTGTGTGTGTGTGTGTGTGTGTGTGTGTGTGTGTGTGTGTGTGTGTGTGTGTGTAATTACCTAAGTGTAGTTACAGGATGAGAGCTACGCTCGTGGTGTCCCGTCTTCCCAGCACTCTTTGTCATATAACGCTTTGACATTGCCATCGCATTGGCTTTGCATTGGCTATCCTTAATCATGGCCGTGCCTTTCTTCCAAACGTTGGTCATAGGCAATCGTTGTCTTTCCGCTGTTTCTTCCTTGTGCTTGCTGTAGTATCTTTCCTTCCTTCGGAGCCTCGTTTACCCTGCTTATGGTTACCGGCTTGGAATCTCTCACACGGGGCTTTATGGGACATAGAGAGAAGGAACCAGCATTACATAAGAACATAAGAACATAAGAACAAAGGTAACTGCAGAAGGCCTATTGGCCCATACGAGGCAGCTCCTATTCTATAACCACCCAATCCCACTCATATACTTGTCCAACCCGTGCTTGAAACAATCGAGGGACCCCACCTCCACAATGTTACGCATTGTGGACGTCTCGATAATTGCAGCAAGATGGCAAAATTGTTTCTCCTTTGTCAATCCTGACGCTACACTGTCGCGAGTCATGCTTCTTTCCACAATACCGTCTTTTAGTATTTTTTTTATTTTTTTTTTATTATTTTTTTATTTCGTACACCGAGAACTTCAACAAGATCTTGTAGATCTGAGGCAAAGTGAAATTGACACCAGTAATCTATCATCATACTATCATGCAAGAGGAGCCACACATCTATGGTTCATCCAATAAAATCAGCAGACTTCTAGATGTTACTACTGCTTACTGCTTACTGCTTACTACTACTGTTACTTACTGCTTAGACTCGGTTACAAGTATCTCTGGGAATTCTCATTATCTGCTGATGTAGACCTGACCAAATGTTCCCAATGAAAAAGGCTGCCTATGATCCGACAATCTTAAGGCTGCATAATAGAAGAGCAAATGTGCAGTAGCAGGAGCCACCCACATCTTCACAGACGGATCGGTGGACACAGAACATGAGATTGATTGATGAAGATTAAGCCACCCAAAAGGTGGCACGGGCATGAATAGCCCGTAAGTGGTGACCCTTTTGAGCCATTACCAGTATCAAGAGCTGATACTGGAGATCTGTGGAGATGCGACTGCACCCTGCGTGACGGGAGATGTCTCCCTTGTTAATGCGTTAAGATGAAGATGAAGCCACCCAAAAGGTGGCACGGGCATGAATAGCTCGTAAGTGGTGGCCCTTTTGAGCCATCACCAGTATCAAGAGACTGATACTGGAGATCTGTGGAGGTGCGACTGCACCCTGCTTGACGGGAGGTGTCTCCCGTGGAACATGAGAGTGCTGGCGCTGCTCTTTGCACGGCTAGCGTTCAGGCATACTGGAGACTGGGAGGACTAGTATCATCAATCCAAACTGAGCTGTTTGCCATACAACAGGCATTCGCATATGTGATTGCACAAAACACTCAAAATGCAATCATACACACAGACTCAAAAGCTGCACTTCAAATACTAGGACAAAAACAGTGGAAAGATAATGTGGAAATAATTACCACCATTTTGTATCTAGGAGCAGTCGCTAAAGGCAAAGGACTCAACATAACTTTAAACTGGATCCCATCCCATATTGGAATCCCATTAAATGAAAAAGCTGATGAAATTGCTAAATTGGCAACTCGTCATCCAGTGATACATAAAACAATTCAACCCAGGTGCAGGCGATGAGTCACAATAACGTGGCTGAAGTATGTTGACCAGACCATACACTAGAAATTGAAGGGACGACGACGTTTCGGTCCGTCCTGGACCATTCTCAAGTCGATTGTGTCGATCACAATCAACACAATCGACTTGAGAATGGTCCAGGACGGACCGAAACGTCGTCGTCCCTTCAATTTCTAGTGTGTGGTCTGGTCAACAAAATTCAACCCAGCCTAGAGAACATAAAAACATCATCACCAAAAAACTCTCACACCTCAACAAAGCTTACCTACACCAGAGAATAGCTGAAGGTTCGCCCTCTGCAACATGGTATCTTCAGGCAACCAAATTAGAAAGGTTAAATATCCCAAAAGGAATCCACAGGGAAATAGCAGTTAGGTTATATAGACTACGTCTAAGGTTACAGATGCAACTGGGAGATTGGTGAACCCCGACAGAGAGAGTGCATCTTCTGCCAAACTGTCACAGAAAAGCCCTTACTTCACTATCTTCTGAAATGTGAAGCAACCAACGACCTTAGAAGAGCTTTAAGAGTTCCTGAATCTTGCATGAACCACCCTGAAGCCATCAACACTGCCACTCTCCTGGTCAACAAAGGTGTCCAGCAGCTAGGACACCCTCATAAAGACTGTGAAGCAGTATCCTCCCCCGCTGATAACAGCTTGATGATTAAATGCAACCACAGAATACTGAAAAGAATTACTAAAAAAAAAAATTGTACCCTTTACGGGCTATTCATGCCCGTGCCACCTCTTGGGTGTCTTAATCTTTATCAATCAATCAATCTGACCAAATGTAAACTGTGTCAACAAAATTATTCGCACACCCTCCGTCACTATGTGATGGAGTGCGAAAAGATACGTGAATTTAGAGATAATTCTATAACCAATGTACCAGCGATGTGTCAATATTACATTCAAAATGATCTGCTACCAGAAATTTTAGTCAAATATCCCCAGTTTGCTAACTGTAGGTAGTAACTAAGTGATTGTAACCTATCCACCGCTGCCCACTGGATGGGGGGCGGTGTGCAGGACAAACATATCAATTGTGACACTAGCTCTCCACATATGTCAGTTGCTTAATTTAGAACCTGTACTTGAGGTCGATCTCGAACCCATTGTAGATGTGACGACTTATACTGAATTTTGTAACTAGCTCATCAAGATTGTAACTTGCTTAGCTAAATGAATTGTGGGGTTCAGTCCCTGAGCCCATTATGTGCCTCTGTAACCCTTTCCACTACCGCCCACAAGATGGGTATGGGGTGCATAATAAATGAACTAAACTAAACTAAACTCTTTGTCGGGGTTCACCAATCTCCCAGTTGCATCTGTAACCTAGACGTAGTCTATATAACCTAACTGCTATTTCCCTGTGGATTCCTTTTGGGATATTTAACCTTTCTAACTTGGTTGCCTGAAGATACCATGTTGCAGATGGCGAACCTTCAGCTACTTCTCTGGTGTAGATAGGCTTTGTTGAGGTGTGAGAGTTTTTTTGGTGGTAATGTATTTTATGCGCATCATAATAAAACAAATGTGCAGCATTGCAGTAGCAGGAGCCACCCACATCTTCACAGACGGATCGGTTGACATAGAATATGAGAGTGCGGGCTTCAAGCAGGTCGCCGTTCAATCCCCGACCGTCCAAGTGGTTGGGCACCATTCCTTCCCCCCCCCCCCCCCCACCCTCGTCCCATCCCAAATCCTTACACTGATCCCTTCCAAGGGCTATACAGTCGTAACGGCTTAGCGCTTTCCCCTGATAATTCCCTCCCTCTCTCCCTTCCCAATCATGTCAAAGTCTGTACCTCTCTCAGCCAGTTGACTGCGCCAACAACCAGTTTAAGAGAAAAACTAAATACTACCTAATAAACTCCATGTATCCTAACTCCTTATCTCCCTAAATGTCAACCTGTCTTACCATTTTCAAACCTTCTTGATTATTGACCAACTTGTTTAACTGCTAATATCTGCCATGTATTTAACTTAAAGAAAATTGTAATCTGTTTATTTAGTTACAATTCATTCTGCTGTTCAATTTATGTTTTTGATCTCAATTAGTATTATGTTTTAGTCTTAAGTTTTTTCCCACACCTTGCCCGAAACGCTGTGTATACTTGTAGCCTCAGACATTTTATGTATTAGCTCTATTAATTCAACATTATGTTTGTAATTCATTTTCAATATATGTTCCTTTACCTGAATAAATATCTTATCTTATCTATCATCGGACGAATTACCTTCCAGCATCGACTTCATGATAAGAGAAAGTTACAGGTGGTGGTTGTTGTTGATGTTTTAAAGTCAGTTACTGGGAACAAAAAGTTCCAAGTAGCACGGGCTATGGTGAGCCCGTAGATGACTTACCTGGCATAGGATGCGGAGTTGTGTACAGGTGGTTCCACAGATCTTCATTAAAGGGAGAAAGTTATGTAGAGATTTACTGACTTATAAATTATGGGAAAGATCTCTTATAGTTGATACCTTTGTCAAGAAGACGGTGGTTGGCAAGGAACAATGTAGAGCGGGGGTCAGATCAGCGGGAGTCTTGAACATCTCATTACCAAATATAGGAAATGTATATGTTTATCTCTCAGAATGTTTGGTAATATGTTTATTGTTTGTGATGTGTGTCTATGTATGTATTAACACGATGTACTGAACGGGGTGAGAATAGCTTGAGCTACCTCATCCCTTTGTGTGTATTTTACCTCAATAAACTTATTTCAATTTCAATTACCAAATGGCTTCTTCTTCTTGTGATAAATATGTTGCAAAGCAACTATTTTCAATGTACTCTGATCCTGCCAATAAGCTGTATTTCACATTCTTCAAACCAATCCTAAATTTTTATTCTTATTTATTTATTTATTTATTTATTTATTATTATTTATTTATTAATTTAATATTATTTATTTATTTATTTATTTATTATTATTTATTTATTAATTTAATATTATTTATTTATTTATTTATTTATTATTATTATTTATTAATTTAATATTATTTATTTATTTATTTATTTATTTATTTATTTTTATATATACAAGAGTTCTTACATTCTTGTACCGCCACTATCACGCATAGCGTTTCGGACAAGTCCTTAATCCTGATTGATTGATAAAGATTAAACCACCCAAGAGGTGGCACGGGCACGAATAGCCCGTAATCTTAATCCTAATATTCCCCGGATTACGACCCGCCAAATCGTTTAACAACCGCAGGTACCTATTTTACTCAGGGGTAAAGAGAGATTACGCCCCAGTCAATCCTCCCCGGCCGGATACTAACCCAGGACAAAGCGCTCGGAAACGCCAGGCGAGTGTTTTACCACTTCACCAAGGGGACTGTTAAATGATTTTGAAAGGAAGAATTGACCTCATCAAAAGGATGAAGCAGATCAGTGCAGCCTTCACAATGAGTTAGAAAACTTCACTCTTGGAGTGCTCGGAAAAAATCGGCATCCTCATCATGCAAAGCTTGATGTTAATTTGAACTGTAATTCCACTTATCTGCCCCTGAAGAAAGTGCACTTAGGTTTCGAATTTTCTACAAGACAAAAGAATGCTATAAACTATAAATAGCTTCAAAATGTTCAAGAATGATGCCATAAATTTTAGTGAAAGCTTGCAAAGAGCTTCTTTCTCGCATTCCCAGTAATGCTGAAACTTTAAAAACGGTTAAAAATCTGTCACCTAGCATATGCCTTAGCCACACACGGCCACCATTTTCAAAACTTCCATTAGTTCTAGCTGAGCAGTCTAAGCTTAGTGAAATTGAAACTATGGGTCGTCTACCGTTAACAAGTGACTGAGCCAACATTTGTGACGGACAAATGACATCGCCAGTCACGAAGCAGTTGCGCAAGCACTTACGAACCTGTACATCTTTTTTCAATCTTTGACGGCTTTGTTAACAATTAATAAACAGTTAATGAGCTCCGAAGCATCAGGAGGCTGTTTATAACAGCCTCCTGATGTAACCTAATGACCATCAGGAGTGACCTAATGTCTAACATATTCAAAGATTTGAGTAAGGGTACCGAGTGATGTCTGGGGCCTGAGTTTGATATTGTTCTAATAGCAGCTTTGTGTTGAGTAATTAGACGTAGATGATTCTGGGTAGTAGAACCCCAAGCACAAATACCATAGTTGAGATAAGGATGGATGAGAGGGTAACAGCGTCATCAAGGCACGGCGAGGTACATAATATCCGATTTCAGAAAGAATGCCAACAGTTTTAGAATCTTTTAATTTTTTTTTTTTGCAATATTTAGAATGTGTCCCTGGAAATTCAGCTTGTTATCGATGAGGACACCAAAGAATTTATCATCTACTTTGTTACTAATTTGGATATTGTTTATTGTTAGATTAATTTGATCTGAAGATTTATTGCCAAACAAAATATAAAAGGTTTTGTCAATTTTAAGGGTGAGTTTGTTAGCAGTTAGCCAAAGGTGGACTTTATTTAGTTCAGTATTCACTGTGACATTTAGAGCAAGAGGGTCAGGACTGGAGTAAATGAAGGTTGTGTCATCAGCAAAAAAAATTGGTTTGAGGTGTTGAGAGGCATTTGGAAGGTCATTAATGTAGATGAGAAAGAGGAGAGGGCCAAGTATGCTGCCCTGAGGAACACCAATGTTGATGGGTAGGGTGGGAGAAATGGAATTATTCACAGAAACATACTGGAGCCTGTCACTAAGGTAGGACTGAAGGTATTGCAGGGAGTGACCTTTGACTCCATAATGATGTAATTTAAGAAGGTTGTGGTGGTTGACAGTGTCAAAGGCTTTACGCAGGTCAACAAATAACCCAACAGGGAACTCATTTTTATCAAGATCTGCATGTATCAAGTTAATCATACTAATCAGTGCATCGTTAGTGCTTTTTTGGGGTCTGAAGCCATAATGGCAAGAGCTAAGTATATTGTGTTTGGCTAGATAAGAGTAAAACTGCTTGTAGATTAGCTTTGCAAATATTTTTGACAAGAATTGGCAGAATTGATATAGATCTGAAATTTTTGACATCAGTAAAATCATTCATAAACTGGGGTTACTCTCGCTTTTTTTTTTTTTTTAGAATATCCGGAAACAATATGCAGCTTACCAATCAGCAATGCCCAGGTTGAACGAGTATTTTAGAGAGCAACGTCTGGGAAAACTAAAGTGAGAAATCGAATGAGACGACAGCTTTTGACATCAATCTTGAGAATCAAAACATATCTCGTGGAAAAAGACACTTGTTGCTCATCATTTGACACCGCGCATGTCAGTGATAAAATGTGAGTCTGCAATATATAAGAATCAGCAGACGGACCTCTGCATAGCTCTGTACAAGCTTTTCTTGATAGTCTTCAACTGTGAAGACGTGGAGATTGATTGATGATTGATGAAGATTAAGCCACCCAAGAGGTGGCACGGGCATGAATAGCCCGTAACTGGTGGCCCTTTTAAGCCATTACCAGTATCAAGAGCTGATACTGGAGATCTGTGGAGGTGCGACTGCACCCTGCATGACGGGAGTTGTCTCCCATGAATGTGTCCAAGATGACGATTAAGCCATCCAAAAGGTGGCACGGGCATGAATAGCCCGTAAGTGGTTTTAAGCCATTCCCACTATCAAGAGCTGATACTGGAGATCTGTGGAGGTGCGAATGTACCCTGCATAACGGGAGATGTCTCCCTTGTGAATGTGTTAAGATGAAGATGAAGCCACCCAAAAGGTGGCACGGGCATGAATTGGTAAGTGGTGGCCCTTTTGAGCCATCTCCAGTATCAATAGATGATACTGGAGATCTGTGGAGGTGCGACTGCACCCTGCGTGACGGGAGATGTCTCCCATGAATGTGTCCAAGATGACGATTAAGCCATCCAAAAGGTGGCACGGGCATGAATAGCCCGTAAGTGGTGGCCCTTTTGAGCCATTACCAGTATCAAGAGCTGTTACTGGAGATCTGTGGAGGTGCAACTGCACCCTGCGTGACGGGAGATGTCTCCCGTGTTAGACGTGGAGATGATGATGATGAAGATTAAGCCACCCAAAAGGTGGCACGGGCATGAATAGCCCGTAAGTGGTGGCCATTTTAAGCCATTACCAGTATCAAGAGCTGATACTGGAGATCTGTGGAGGTGCGAATGCACCCTGCATGATGGGAGATGTCTCCCTTGTGAATGTGTTAAGATGAAGATGAAGCCACCCAATAGGTGGCACGGGCATGAATTGGGAGTGGTGGCCCTTTTGAGCCATCACCAGTATCAATAGATGATACTGGAGATCTGTGGAGGTGCGACTGCACCCAGCGTGACGGGAGATGTCTCCCGTGTTTTAAACAGATGAAGAAGATGAAGATGAAGCCACACAAAAGATGGCACGGGCATGAATAGCTCGTAAGTGGTGGCCCTTTCGAGCCATCACCAGTATCAAGAGCTGATACTGGAGATCTGTGGAGGTGCAAGTGCACTCAGCGTGACGGGAGATGTCTCCCATGAATGTGTCCAAGATGACGATTAAACCATCGAAAAGGTGGCACGGGCATGAATAGCACGTAAGTGGTGGCCCTTTTGAGCCATTACCAGTATCAAGAGCTGATACTGGAGATCCGTGGAGGTGCAACTGCACTCTGCGTGACGGGAGATGTCTCCCGGACCAAGGTGTTGACCAAATGGTGAGACGTGGAGGGACTCGACACCCATATATAATGTAAATTATGCTTCATGCAGCAAATCTTTGTTATCCAGTTATCACTTTTGTTATACATGCAGTGATGTATGTATAATCATGCAGTGTTACTCTACGTATTCAAATTTATTGTTATGAAAACCGTATCAGTTGCTAAACAAATTATTGGGCTACTTTAATAACAAATTCGCTACTTTTAGACCGTCAGCTCGCTACTTTCAGCAATTCGGATCTGGCAACCTTGCGGACCCATCCTGTGGGCGGGCGAAGTGAAAAAGGGGTTACAGTGGCAGGACGGGTCAGTCAGCGGATGAGATTTAGTTGGAAGCGTTCGCCGCGGGTACAAGTGTTCAATAAAGGTGTTGGCCACAGGTAAGAGTGTTTGATAAAGGTGTTCGACGCGTGTACAAGTATTCGCTAAAGGTGTTCACCGCGGGTACAAATGTTTACTAAAGGTGTTCGCCACAGGTACGAATGTTTGAAAAAGATGTTTCCCGCGGGTATAAGTGTTTACTAATGGTGTTCGCCACAGATTGATTGATTGATGAAGATTAAGCCATCCAAAATAATAATAATAATAATAATAATATTTATTTAGGTAAAGGTACATACATAAAGAGATTTTACAAAGTTTGTTGGCTTTATAGATAGAGCTAGTACATACAATGCCTAAAGCCACTATTACGCAAAGCGTTTCGGGCAGGAAAAAACACTAATGACTAAAGCTTAAAACTAATGGGTAAAAAGAACAAAATGTGTTGAGTACAAATAAAAATAGAGGTAAAAGAGGGGGGAACATTGTTGAAAAAGCAGCACAAATACAATTTCAAATTATTACAGAAAATTACATTAAAACAGCGTTGATTTGAAAAACAAAAAAACAAAAAACATACATGGGTTGACAATAGAGGGGTAAGGTAGGTTAAAAGGTGGCACGGGCATGAATAGCCGTAAGTGGTGGCCCTTTTGAGCCATTACCATTACAACCAGAGCCATTACTAAGATCAGATATTATGTACCTCGCCCTGCCCTGGTGATGCTCTATTAAATAAATAAAATAAATAAATGTTTATTCAAGTAAGGTACATACATACAAGAGATTTTACAAAAATCGATAGATTTATAGATAGAGCTAGTACATACAATGCCTAAAGCCACTATTACGCAAAGCGTTTCGGGCAGGAAAAACATTCAAGACTAAAACTTAATACTAATTGAGTTTAAAGTATAAAATGTGTTTACTTTAATCTCAATTAGTATTAAGTTTTAGGCTTTAATGTTTTTCCTGCCCGAAACGCTTTGCGTAATAGTGGCTTTAGGCATTGTATGTATACTAGCTCTATCTATAAATCTATAAATTTTTGTAAAACCTCTTGTATATATGTACTTTACCTGAATAAACATTTATTTATTATTATTTATTATCAGTATCGAGAGCTGATACTGGAGATCTGTGAAGGTGCGAATGCACCCTGCATGACGGGAGATGTCTCCCTTGTGAATGTGTTAAGATGAAGATGAAGCCACCCAAAAGGTGGCACGGGCATGAATAGCCCGTAAGAGGTGGCCCTTTTGAGCCATCACCAGTATCAAGAGACGATACTGGAGATCTGTGGAGGTGCGACTGCACCCTGCTTGACGGGAGATGTCTCCCGTCTTGTTCGCCACATGTACGAGTGTTTGATAAAGTACGAGTGTTTGATAAAGCTGTTCTCCGCGGGTATAAATGTTCGCTAAAGGTGTTCACCGCAGGTGAGCCCTCCAAGAGTGCGACTTAATCAAACTAGAAATGCTCTATAACTCAAGGGACCCAGAATGTGGAATGACCTTCCCAATCTTGTCAAAGGCTGTACCTCTTTCAACCAGTTTAAGAGTAAAACTAAGCACTACATAAATAACTCCATGTAACCTACCTTACCCCCTAAATGTCAACCCATTAAACTATGCTGTTTGTTGACCAAATTGTACAATTGCTGATTTCTGCCATGTTCCCCTCCCCCCTTTTTCTTTTTTTATTACTTTTTCAACAATTTTTATTTTAATCCTAATTACTATTAAGATTTAGTCTAAGTATTTTTTCCCCCACCTCACCTTGCCCGAAACGCTATGCGTATTAATAATAATAATAATAATATAATAATAATAATAATTTATTTAGGAAAAGTACATACATAGTTGCAGAGTTACAGTACAAACATTCTGTTAGAGGTAGTACATATCCCATACAAAGATAGAGGTAGTACATACAATACCTAAAGCCACTAGTACGCATAGCGTTTCGGGCAAAATTAGTATTAATGGCTTTAGGTATTGTATGTACAATACTAGCTCTATCTATAAATCCATCATTGTTTGTAACTCATCTTCTATGTGTGTACTTTTCGCGAATAAAAAAAAATATTTAATTTTATTTAATTTAATAGGTACGAGTGTTCGCTAAAGGTGTCCGCCGCAGGTACAAGTGTTCGCTAAAGGTGTTCGCCGCAGGTACAAGTGTTCGCTAAAGGTGTCCGCCGCAGGTACAAGTGTTCGCTAAAGGTGTTCGCCGCAGGTACAAGTGTTCGCTAAAGGTGTCCGCCGCAGGTACAAGTGTTCGCTAAAGGTGTCCGCCGCAGGTACAAGTGTTCGCTAAAGGTGTCCGCCGCAGGTACAAGTGTTCGCTAAAGGTGTCCGCTGCAGGTGCAAGTATTCGCTGAAGGTGTTGGCCGCGTGAAGGAGTGATCGCTGAAGGTGCAAGTATTCGCTGAAGGTGTTGGCCGCGTGAAGGAGTGATCGCTGAAGGTGTTGGCCGCGTGAAGGAGTGTTCGCTGCAGGTGTTGGCCGCCGCCGCTGTAGTGAGGTGTGCGCATGCGTCGTCGCCGCCACTACATTTAAACTTGCCTCACCCATGACCCCGTCAACATCATCCCAAAAGCGCAAGATGTGAGTGATTTCCTGATGTAAATATTGGTGTGTGGTGAGGCCAGGTTGTGTGGTGTGTGGCGGACCCGTGTGGCGAGTGGTGGATGGGTATTGTGGCCCCGGAGAGTGATGGGGAGAGAGAGGCGAATGATTGGGGGAGAGAGGGGCGAATGATTGGGGGAGAGAGAGGGGCGAATGATTGGGGGAGAGAGAGGGGCGAATGATTGGGGGAGAGAGAGGGGCGAATGATTGGGGGAGAGAGAGGGGCGAATGATTGGGGGAGAGAGAGGGGCGAATGATTGGGGGAGAGAGAGGGGCGAATGATTGGGGGAGAGAGAGGGGCGAATGATTGTGGGAGAGAGAGGGTCGAGTGATTGTGGGAGAGAGAGGGTCGAGTGATGGGGAGAGAGAGAGAGAGAGAGGGGCGAGAGCAGTAACATATCTGTGGGAGAGTACTCCGGGTGATGCACTTAGCGGTCCTATATATGAGTAACAGCTTCATATTAATAAACAATAATGTATTGTAGAGCCAGCCAGCAGTGTATTGTATTGTATAAATGTATTGTATATAGCCTCAGCCAGCGATGCATTACCCTGGGCAGGTACCCCACAAGTGCTCATACCCCTTTGTCTTGTGTGTGGACGCGGGTATTTATTTATTTATATATGTATGTATATAAGAAGGTACATGTCTTGAGGTCATCTTGAGATGATTTCGGGGCTTTTTAGTGTCCCCGCGGCCCGGTCCTCGACCAGGCCTCCACCCCCAGGAAGCAGCCCGTGACAGCTGACTAACACCCAGGTACCTATTTTACTGCTGGGTAACGGGCATAGGGTGAAAGAAACTCTGCCCATTGTTTCTCGCCGGCGCCTGGGATCGAACCCGGGACCACAGGATCACAAGTCCAGCGTGCTGTCCGCTCGGCCGACCGGCTCCCTAAATGGGAGCCGGTCGGGTTAATTGGGTTAATTGGTACATTGGGTTAATGAGAGTACATATCATTGATGTTTTTACAGTCTTGTAAAGCGTCTAATATGCATAGCATTTTGGGTAGCTCCTTAATCTAACAGATAATTTTAGGCAGGTAATTTGTAGCAAAATTGGAAAATTTAACGAGTAAAGTATATTGTGTAATGTGGTTGTGGATAATTTAAACTACAGATTTAAACTACAAACTATCGTAGCCTGGTGGATAGCGCGCAGGACTCGTAATTCTGTGGCGCGGGTTCGATTCCCGCACGAGGCAGAAACAAATGGGCAAAGTTTCTTTCACCCTGAATGCCCCTGTTACCTAGCAGTAAATAGGTACCTGGGAGCTAGTCAGCTGTCACGGGCTGCTTCCTGGGGGTGGAGGCCTGGTCGAGGACCGGGCCGCGGGGACACTAAAGCCCCGAAATCATCTCAAGATAACAGAGTATAGACTGGTTTACTTAAAGTATATATTCATGTAGAGGGTCTACATATAGATTATATTTCCGTCTTTCTTTTGACACGTAAATAATTTTTGTTTATTATGGGGCCGGGTCCATGATTTCTCATCCTTTCTCAAACATGCATTTTTTTGTGCATAATCTACATGGTAAATGTTCCAACTTTCCCTAATGGATCAATATCATAACATGAACAGGTAAAAAAGTTTTAAATAATTTGAAAATTTCACAATTTCACAAATTAAGTTCACAAATTTAATATTTCACCAATTTTTATTTTATTCATTATGGGCTCAGGATGGCATATATATATAACGTTCATTTTCTTAATATAAAATCTAGTTTTAGAGTATACTTTATTGTAAAAAAAAAAAAGTCAATGTGGCCTTCAAAATATACACAAATTTAGACAAAAAATTTAAAGTCCCAAAGTTATGGGTTTATGAATAAATGCTTTTTATGACTCCTTAGAACTAAGTATCTTGCACATAATGTAAAAATGGTGAGAATAGCTCTGAAACTGCATTTTGTAACTTCTCAAAGTTGAAATCCTGTTCATAGAGAAAAATGAAGGTAAAGTTCTCGCCGATAAATATAGTAATTTGAATTCTTACAAGATTTTATCAAATCTTGTAAGTTTTATTAAATATTGCTTGGCATTTGTACATGAATACTGTATATGAAAGTTGTGGGTCTACGCCTGGTGCTCGACTTTTCTAACACTTCCTATTTTAGCTTCAGATGTTGCACCAATTGTTTTATCACTTGCTTGTTATTTATTTACATCCACAGAGAGCTATTATATCCATAGTTGCATCATGCATGTAAAACCCAGAGAATAATTATCTTTTGATGATACCCGCAGTCCACTAAGGATCGTCAATAGACAATAATGGCAGCCTAAGGGTTAAGCTTGTCGATACTATAACTTATTAACTTTTTGTTTAATTTCAGGATGAAAATGGAAGAAGGCGCTTGTGCGAAGGTGATCCCTGTGAGGGTGGCTGTGCGTATACGGCCGCTTAATGGAAGAGAGACACGGGAAGGATGCCAAGAATGTCTTGATGTAGCTGATAATTCCCCTCAGGTTTGTAAATGTTTTGTGTATATCCATCAGTACCCACTACTGTGTTCGATTTTACCGTAACTAAGTCATAACATGTACAATAATCATTTAATTGTTAGTGGCTTGCCAATTTTAGTGTTCAGATTTCTTCTTTCATTGAGGAAGTACAGTAGCATAGTACATATACAGTCTTCTAATTGGCAAGGGAACAAGGATGGATATAATTATGGATGGCGCCAAATAATGACTTGTAATGTAACAATGAATATTGAAGGTGGTTATAGTAGTGGTAAGTGGAAATAGTTACAATCGTTCCATAACAGAATTACTGTACAGTAGTTAGAAATACAGTATAATGGAATTATGAAGTTCAGTACAATGGCAGGGCATGGATGACAAATTGTTAGGCGATAATGATGAATGTAGATAATATAGAATTAATACAATATAGGTACAGTACATGTATTGCAGCAATTTTTGTAATATTTGTGCTACAGTATTTATACACGCTCAAATTTTAACATAGGCAGATGATGTCACAATAATTTGGCCAACAAATGTTGACCAAACCATACACTAGAAATTGAAGAGATGATGACATTTCAGTCTGTCCTGGACCATTATCAAGTCGATTGTGATCGATTTTTAATATATGTTTTCTACTTCAAAATGACTGCATATTGTGCTTCCCTATGCAAATGTTGTCCAAGTTACCGATACGGTGTGTGTGTGTGTATTCACCTATTTGTTCTTGCGGGGGTTGAACTCTGCTCTTTCGGCTCGCCTCTCAACTGTAACTACTATTTTTTTTCTCCCCCCCCCCCTACACACAGGAAGCAGCTCCATAACAGCTGTCTAACTCCCAGGTACCTATTTACTGCTAGGTAACGGGTGAAAGAAACTGCTCATTTGTGTCTGCCTGGTCCGGGAATCGAACCCGGGCCACAGAATTACGAGTCCTGCACGCTGTCCGCCTGGCTACCAGACCCCCCAATGTTTGTTATTGGCTGTGGAAGAATGTACCATTTAATCACCAAAATTTGTAATTCACAAAACATTGTATTGTACCTTGTAAATTCAGTGTCTATAAATACAATAATTAAAAATAAGTAACATTTGTGTAAAATAAATACAAATGAATGCTGCAAATAGGTCTTGAAATTAGTGAGGATGTTTGTATAGTTTGTCTACAGTGGAAGACTGTTATCTTCCACTGCACCAATAGCACCAGGAAGACCTGGTGCTATTGTGGCGAGGACGGCATTGCCCACATTAGTGATTGTGTGGCTTGCTGTGAAAGGCACTTTTTGTCTACACATTCATAGACCCTTGTTGTTTTCTGTTTGCTATTCCATTCCTGTTTAATATTTTGTCCATCTATTCTCACCTGTCAGGAATGTATCAACATTTCAATTTTTTTTTTTTTATACTTCATCCTTGAATTACGCCATTGATGTTGGTAGAAACTGTTCGCGTAATATTGTTTTCTAAGAAAAATATTTTGAAAGAAAACAATCTTTTGTAATATTAAAATGATATATTTCACAGATTATTGTGCGAGGAACGGAGAAAGCGTTCACGTTTGACTACACATATGCATCAGAGTCTTCAACAGCTGAGGTGTATGAGACTGCTGTGAAAAGCTTGGTTCAGAATTTATTTAAAGGTTAGTAAAGTTCCCCAATCAATCAGGTTAATCTTTTGTAGTTAATTTAGTATAGTTATACAGTATGAGTTGAGATAAAATTGTTTGGTTGAGATGCTCACCTTGGAAGGTATGTCAACATTGCCTTAATAAAATATTTTTCAAGGATAATTTGTAAATAAGCAATGTGAAAGTGGCATTCAATGGTGACGAATTTCAACTGCTTCAATACAAAAAAAGAAAAGGAAATGAAGATCTTAAAAGTTCAGGTTATGAAATAGTCAAATCTTATCGTAGAGTGAAGCAAACTAGTAAAAACATCTTGGAATAATGATATTGGAAGACATTGTGTTTAGAGATCACAATAAAGCAAACAACAAAAGCAACAAAAATTAGTGATTAATGAGTGGCAAAAAATATGCCATACCAATGATTGTACTTTTCTAATCACTGATATTATCCTATACATAATATACAACACACTGCACCTTCCAAAAATCTGCATCATATTGTTCTGGTACCTGATCAATGAGCCTGAATAATTGCAATTTTCAAATGCAGTTATGTATAAATAATGATTGTGTGCATATAAATAATTATACACGGAACAATAAGAAGCAAACATTTGTTCACTTGTTTGGTTGCACAGGCTGGTCTTGGTAACCCAGAGGCAGCAAAATACAGTTATTATATTATGTCACACTGTCTGTCAAACTTTGCTGTCTCCCTGAGCTGGATTTGAAGTTCACAATGCTCAGTTCTTTCAGCTATAGACTGCAACTTATTTTGATACCTCCAATAGTCAGCTCTGGGCTACAGTGATTCATAAATCATTGGTAAACAGCATCATCCAAATCCTAGTGCTTAGAAGGTTTCACTGTCACTTTTCCTTTCACTACTGCTTTTCATTTTATTCACAAACTATATGCTCTGCTAAATATGCTTTGTGAAACAGCACCTATATTAATGCTATACGCCTACCAGCCACAACCACGATTTTCTAGTACCTTTGCCTCATCATCCATGACAAGGAAGTACTTGTACAACTATTACCACACAATAACAGCCAGTGTAAGAGCTTGAGCACCATAAGGTTACATGGCACTTGCATGTAAAGGAAAATGCTGTCTGTGTGCATGGCCCTCAAAGTAGGTCTGAATGCCTCAGAAAAGTGCTTGTGGATTTTATAGTACAGTATATAAACTTAACACTATAATATATTGAATAATATTTACAAATAAAATAGTAGTTTCCCTTCTGATTTATTTTTTGTTTTAATTTGGATTTTGGAGGGAATTTGTGGGGAGCAGATTTTGTTATTTAGAGGGATCTGTTAAGGAGCCTGTTCAGATTTGGAAGGTGGGTGCATACATATTGTTCAGTCCACACGTGCTTTGTCAAAGTAGGTGAGATAACGAATAAAAGAAAGATGCAGAAATCCTTTACTGTTTGCCTAGAATCATTACTCAGATTGCCTCAATGCACTCAAATTGTACTCTTCAAAATTGAAATAAGTTTATCAGGATATATGAACACACACAAAGGGATGTGGTAGCTCAAGTTATTTTTTGCCCTGTTCAATACTTATTCACATATAAAGTCGCCACAAACAATCCTCATATTACTTATCATTCCGAGTGATAAACATTTACATTTTTTCCTGTACACAGGTAATATAGAAAATATACAAATAAATACATGAAAATACTTTTATGAACAAGTAGACAAAAAATATAGGTTATAAATAGACAGCAAATAGATTTAAAAAAGTGGACATTTTGTTCAAAATTATTCTTCAGTGTGAGGTGTCCAGGCTTTGTTCAGGAGCAGTCCTTATTTCTTTGTTTTATATGCCAGTCAACGGGCACTCAAGATCATTATGAGAGGGGCGAGAGACCTTAATACACCACATGAGAAGGGGGTGTGAGACATGCCCTCCCCCCTCCCTTTCCCCCTCCCCCCCTCTATTGCCCTGTCCAACCCTCAGTGCCCCTGCAGTGAGGGTTGGACCTCACCCCCATGCCCTCCCCCCCTCCATATCCCTACTCCGGCCTCTCTTGTGTACCCTAACACTCCTGCCCCTTCTCCATCCCCAAAGCCCCTTTCCCATCCCTACCCCCTCCCTTGCCCCATCCCTACCCCCTCCCTTGCCCCATCCCTACACCCTTTTCTCTGCCCTCCATACCCTCCCAACATCCTCACCCTCTACCCAAGCTTCCATCTGCAGGGCCATAATTGTTATAGAGTTGTAAGAACAACTCTTGTTCAACAAATTGATCAGATTGTTGTAGAATAGTAAGGTATTCTTTAGTGATGAAGTTGAACATTTGTCAGGCAGCGACCACAAATTTCAGCCTTCGTCTGATAATTCAGACTTGGAAATGATCAATAAAGAACCACCTGCAGAGTAGGTGGCACAGCACCCACACACTCCTGACCATGTAGAGGAGGAAGATATTGGTTAGGGAGTTGAATATGATGAAAATAACAGCACAGGCTTTAGTGAACTAGATAAGTGATGGTGAAAGTGTCTGGTTGTGAGTGAAGTATACTTGGGTTAGTGGTAATCCTGCCAAACACAGCAAACCTACGATGTTGCTACATCGTTTGAACATGTTTTAACACCTAACAAGTTGTAACAACCAATATAACAAGTTGTAAGAACATTCCAATACCTCATAAGAATGTTGTGATAAAGTTGTTACATCTTGTTATATGTTGTAACGAGGGAATCATAGGAACTGTTACGTTGTGTGTTTGCAGAGAATGCCTTCTCACCTTTACCTCCTAAAATTTGTAGTGCTGCTTGTTGAAGGAATATTGAGAGTTTTCCAACAGGTTCAAGTGTGTGGGTGTAGTGTCCGTGGAGCTTATACTTAAGCTCTTGGCCCAGCTGCTTGAGGGTTAGGTTATCTTGAGGTTATCTTGATTTCGGGGCTTTAGTGTCCCCGCGGCCCGGTCCTCGACCAGGCCTCCACCCCCAGGAAGCAGCCCGTGACAGCTGACCAACACCCAGGTACCTATTTTACTGCTAGGTAACAGGGGCATAGGGTGAAAGAAACTGCCCATTGTTTCTCGCCGGCGCCCGGGATCAAACCCGGGACCACAGGATCACAAGTCCAGTGTGCTGTCTGCTCGGCCGACCGGCTCCCCAGGGTGTGCTGTGTGGCTGCTCTACTCCACTGCTATATATTACAGTATTTTGCTCTACTGTTTTTAGGAAAGATACTGTATTTCAAATGTATTTACTGTATAAATTGATTGAAAACCAGAAATAATTTGTGGTTTGTGAATATTTTCAGGTTATAATGTGACTGTGGTAGCTTATGGGCAGACAGGCTCAGGAAAGACACATACAATGGGCACAGCCTACACACAAGGTGAATATGATGAAGACGAGGCTGGAGTCATACCTCGCGTTGTGCAAGACATCTTCCGTGGGGTCACCGGTAAAGGAGATTGTGAATTTTTGGTCAAGGTCTCATTCATTGAGGTATGTAATATTCCTGATGACATATACAGTGTTTGCAATTACTGTACAATAATCTTTGCATTTGTGCAATCATAATTTGATACATGGTTTTTAATGTGATATTTTCCAAAATTTGGATTGTGAATTGTTGAATTTTACATTTTAGCTCTACAAGGAGACCCTGTTTGACCTTCTGAGCACAAGAAGTAGAGAAGAATGTGCTGTCGATATAAGGGAAGATCCTAAGGAGGGCATCAAAATCATTGGCCTCACCGAGATTCCGGTAACATCTCTTAACGAAACCATGAGATGTCTTGAACAGGTGAGTCATGTTATAGTTGCACTAGGTCTTTTCTGAGGGAAACACCCCTTGTGGCTTCCTAATGCTAATCTGTTGATATAGTACCAGGCTACAAGTTGCCATCAAATGTAGAGTTCTTTTTGGCCTACCGGGGACAGAGCCAGAACCTGGCTCCCTCAGAGAGGTGCATTGAGCAGTGGCACTATGAAAATTTTTGTATAAATTTATTCATGCCTGCAACCAAACAAGGAAAGGCATCCAGAAATTTGGTGAAAAAAACAGACCTCTGGCTAGAAATGAAACCGTAGCTTCAAAACAGTGAGGGAAACAAATAAAACAAGGCCCCAAAATCTGTTGGTATTACAGATGGGCTACCTGTAAGCATGGGGAATCGGGAAGAATAAATGGAACATGTACACACGATCACCCTAGAAAGTGCAGAAACCTCCTCAATACAGGTAAATGTACCAAAAGCTGTGAATTCTTTCACCCAGAAATTTGCAAGAACTCTTTGGACAGGAAAGAGTGCTTCAATGCTGAATGCCCAGCTTTTCATATAAGAGGTACCAGGCGAATAAAACCGACAGACTACCACTATGAAAACAGCCACTACTCCATCAACCGGGATAATTTTTTAGCAAGAGGAGGAGGAGAAGAATGGCTAAAAATGACCAGACTCTACCACCAACTCGGTCAAATGCTAGAGAGGACGCAAACACAGTGGCCTCCTTACCAGAGCCTCGGATATTAACACCAATTAAAGCATCCAGCACTTCCACTAACACGATAACATCATTTATATTTGCCAACATCCAGGGTATAAAAACACGCAAATCCAACAAAGTTCATTTTATAGATGGTCTCCTTCATGAGGCAAATGCAGTGTTTGCAGCCCTAACGGAAACTCACACAAAGGACTACCTTGATGGTGAAATATGGATCTCAGATTACAATCTCTTCAGATGTGATAGGAAACACCGGCTTCAGGGTGGGGTCAGCCTCTACATCAAAGACACACTCATCTGTACTGAGCTGCTAAACACCTCAAATGATATGGTGGAAGTGCTGATAGTCAAAATAGAGATCCTAAATGTAGTTGTTGTCCTTGTATATAAGTCACCGGAGGCAAACCCTCAGCAGTTTAAAGACCAACTAATGAAAATAGAGCACTGCTTGGAAAACCTCACAAATCCAGCTCCGAACATCATCCTGCTTGGGGACTTCAACCTACGGCACCTGAAATGGAAGCACCTGGCTAATACAGTAATATCAGAAAGAATACCAGGAAGTAGCCTAAATGAGCAGGCACATGCAAATGACCTGCTACGGATGTGCGATAGGTTTGCCTTAAACCAGCAAATAGTAGAACCAACTAGGAAGGAGAACACGCTGGACCTCATTTTCACTAATAATGATGAGTTGATCGGGAACATAATGATTACAAATACCTGTTACTCAGATCACAACTTAATTGAAGTTCTGACAACCATGGGGAATGGACCTTCAAAACCAGTCCAGATTCCCGGTGGAGGAGATTTCAGCATATTCAACTTCAATAATAAACGGATAAACTGGGAACAAATAAACCAGGACTTCACAGAAATAAACTGGGAAGAACAGCTAGGAAATGCAAACCTGAACCAGTGCCTGGAAAAAATAAGCTCAGTAGCACTAGAGATATGTTCAAACCGCATACCCCTAAGAAAAAAGAGAAAGAGATGCAGATTGGAACGGGAACGTCGTTCCCTATATAGGCGAAGAAAACGAATCGCGGAACAACTTGAGAGTCGCACCCTATCTCAAGAACGGCGAAGAAGGTTAGGTAGAGAAATAGAAACAATTGAACTCAAGCTACAAGAATCATACAAAACCCAGGAGAGGCAAAGAGAGCAAAAGGCCATCAGTGAAATAGAGAGAAATCCGAAATATTTTTTCTCCTATGCAAAATCAAGATCAAAAACCACATCTAGTATCGGGCCCCTGCGAAAGGGAGATGGAACTTTCACAGATGACAACAAAGAAATGAGCGAGTTACTGAGGAAGCAGTACGACTCTGTTTTCAGTGAGCCATTAAATGCACTAAAGATTGATAACCCAAATGAATTTTTCATGGATATGATACCAACATCAAATCATATATCAGACGTCGCCCTATCCCCACTAGACTTTGAAGAAGCCATAAACAGTATGCCTATGCACTCTGCACCAGGCCCGGATTCTTGGAACTCCATATTCATCAAGAACTGTAAAAAACCACTATCGCAGGCCCTTCACATTCTGTGGAGACAAAGCCTAGATACTGGCGTTATCCCTGACATACTAAAAACAGCAGAGATAGCACCACTCCATAAAGGAGGAAATAAGGCAGAGGCAAAAAATTACAGACCGATAGCACTAACATCGCACATCATAAAAATTTTTGAGAGAGTGCTAAGAAGTAAGATCACAAAATACATGGAATCACAGCATCTCCATAACCCCGGACAACATGGTTTCAGAACAGGGCGCTCTTGCCTGTCGCAATTGCTGGACCACTATGATATGGCATTAGATGCTATGGAAGACAAACAAAACGCTGATGTAATTTACACAGATTTCGCAAAAGCTTTTGATAAATGTGACCATGGTGTTATTGCACATAAAATGCGTTCAAAAGGAATTACCGGGAAAATAGGCAGATGGATCTACAATTTCCTGACTGACAGAACCCAATGTGTAATAGTCAACAAAATAAAATCCAGCCCATCAACCGTGAAGAGCTCAGTCCCCCAGGGTACTGTGCTTGCTCCAGTACTTTTTCTCATCCTCATATCGGACATAGACCAGAACACAACCTATAGCACTGTATCATCCTTTGCAGATGACACTAGGATTTTCATGAGAGTTGGCAACATAGAGGACACGGCAAACCTCCAATCAGATGTAGATCAGGTCTTTCTATGGGCTACAGAAAATAATATGGTATTCAACGAGGATAAGTTTCAGCTCATGCGCTACGGAAAAATTGAAAATATAAAAACAGAAACCACGTACAAAACGCAGGCAAATCATAACATAGAACGAAAAGGCAATGTAAAGGACCTGGGTGTACTCATGTCGGAAGACCTTACCTTTAAAGAACACAATAAAGTAGCCGTCACAACTGCAAGAAAAATGACAGGTTGGATAACAAGAACTTTTCACACTAGAGATGCTATACCGATGATGATACTTTTCAAAACGCTTGTGCTCTCTAGAGTGGAGTACTGCTGCACAATGACAGCCCCTTTCAAAGCTGGAGAAATTGCTGACCTGGAGAGCGTGCAGAGATCCTTTACTGCTAGAATCCACTCAGTAAAACATCTAAATTACTGGGACCGACTAAAGAGCCTAAATCTGTACTCCCTTGAGCGCAGGCGGGAGAGATACATAATAATTTACACGTGGAAAATAATTGAGGGGCTGGTTCCAAACCTGCACACAGAAATAACACCACATGAGACCAGAAGACATGGCAGGATGTGCAGAATACCCCCGTTGAAAAGCAGAGGTGCAACAGGTACTCTGAGAGAGAACTCTATCAACATCAGAGGCCCGAGACTGTTCAACACGCTTCCACTACACATAAGGGGCATAACTGGCAAACCCCTCACAGTGTTCAAGAGAGAACTGGATAAGCACCTCCAAAGGATACCTGATCAACCAGGCTGTGACTCATACGTCAGGCTGCGAGCAGCCGCGTCTAACAGCCTGGTTGATCAGTCCAGCAACCAGGAGGCCTGGTCGACGACCGGGCCGCGGGGACACTAAGCCCCGGAAGCACCTCAAGGTAGCCTCAAGGTAGGTAGCCAGTCAAAACAACTCTCCCTAACAATGTCAACAAATGACATGGTTCATGGAACTAGCACAAGCTACTTTGCCCTTTCTCCTATCATTTTGGTGGAGGAGGGAGGCAGACCAGGTCAGCCAGCTGCTGCTCCAGTTCTTATGCTGATACCTGTATGTACTGCTCCTGGTCGCCCTCTGAGTTTACTCTGGCTCCAGGTTCTGGTCTCCTGTCTTAGGCTAGATGGTGTTTTGTATTTTGAGGTTTTCCTGTACACGATTGTGCAGCATGAGTCAGGAGTTTAGTTTACTTGGAGCTGCATGTGCTCAGGGTTACCTTCCTTATGTGTTCGTTTAGTGCTGCTCTTACACTGTTAGGATTATCTTTCCTGGAGTGTTTAGGATTTCACTCTTTTAGGGAGGGCCCTGGACGGTTTGTCTTTCCTTGGGTCGGGGGTGTTTTTGGCTGGTGGGGTGTACTGTAAGAAATTGCGCAACATTGCGGGCACGCCAAGGTAGTCCTTCCAGTGTTATATACCTGGTTCGGTCTACAATTCTTCCTTGTTATCCATGGTGTGGGGCCTTGAGAGTTTGCGGTCCTTGTTTTAATTTTTCAGTTTTTTCAGGGGCTTTTAGTTTCGTTTGTGCCGCATATCATTCAGGATTTTATTCGTACGTTTCCAGCTCTTAAGTTTTACGAAGGGGACGTATTACGCTTTTTTAAATGTTTAATGTCAACCAAACTTTTTTTTACTAGTTGTATATAAGAAGGGCTGCAACTGTTCTATGTTTCAGTATCGCACCCTAAATAGAAAGGAAGTTATTTTTGTTTTAGTTTTTTCCAACAAATTTTACACATTTTCAATCTTCACAACCACAAGTTTCAAATGAAATAATTTCTGACACTGGTATATCATATTAGCATATAATAAAGAATTTCTATAGAAAGGATTATCTAAAATGTTTAGTTTTACTAATACAAGTAGTCAAAGTTCCCCAAAAATATATGCCTATATTTCATGTTTGAAATTATTTATAAAATCAGTAAATGAACTTAGGAAAAAAGTGTTTTATAATGTTTGTAGAGATGTAAACTCTACATACAAGGTGTAAATTTCATGGAAATAAAAAAAAAAATGAAAGCTGTTAAGTAATTTTGTTACTTGACAATAAATAAGATCAAATATTCTGCCACCTGTGGTTAAAGTTGACTTCAACCAATTTCATCCAAAATTTGCATCCTTACAGATAGGCTTATGTTCTGTAAGGTGTATAAGTATCATGCAAATTGGCTGATAAAAAGTATGAGAAAAAAAAAGGAAAAATTATTATTTTTTTTCTTGTTGATTTTTTTGGGGGGGGGGCATGAAACTAAATATTAATATACTTTATTATGTGCTATTGTGATAGCTTAGAGTCATAGACATGATTTCAGTTGACACTTTTGTTTGATAATTTTTGACCATTTTGGAATTTTTTTTGGACACATAATTCAATATTTTTTTCTCCCTCCCTATTTATGCTACGATGCTGATACTTCGACCAGTACAGTCAATTTTATATACAACTAGTCAAAAAAGTTTGATTGAAATCGAACCAGTTTTTATTTATAGCATATTTTTGTAATATGCCCCCCCTAATCTGGGTGTGGATCATCCCCTTTGGTCTCTTTTTGCCCTTTCCATTGGCATTAAGTTTCGAGAGTGCTTATAATACTACTGTATATAGGGGTTACCCGCGTAACATTCCCTGTGTCTGGGCATACTTGTCAGGAACATTCGCCCTACAGCCCGTGGAAAACCCCTGAAGGTTTGGTGGTACTATAGAGACTGTTCCCTTACTCGCTCATGCTTTGTGCAGATTTGAGTGTTTTCCATTGTCGTGCTGCCAGGCGATGTTCAGTTTTCTGCCTCTGTATTGCTGCCTTCTGGGTCAGTGACACCTTCAATCCTGAGTTGTGTGGGACTTACTCCCCACACATTTCTCTTGTTCCCTGCCCTCCTGTTGATGTTCCAGGGTATTTGGCAGCAACTGCTTTACATTTGTGTATTGCAGCTGTCTATGTTGTGTGCCTGGTTGGTTGGCCTTGATTTACCCCACCCTTGATTTAGTGCTAGGGTTAGGATCACCAGGCCGTCGACCAGGCCGTCGACCGCGGCCTGGTCGACGACCAGGCCGCGGGGACGCTAAGCTCCGAAAACACCTCAAGGTAGGGTCTCTGATTTGGAGGTGTTGGTTGACTCGGCTGGTTTGGTCTGCAGATTTGGTTTTGATTTCAGTTTGCTCCTTCAGATTTAGGTGCGGAGGCAGTTGAGCCTACTCATACCGCCAGGGTCTTGGGTCTTTCCAGCCGGCCCCCCTCTTCTGAGGCTTCTTCCTTGCACTCTGGTGTTCTATTTTGTACAATGGGCTTTGTTGAGTTCAGTTCTTCTTGCCCTTTTTGGGTACATTACAAAGTTCTGGCATCATCCTGGCTGGCAGACTGTCCTTTGTTTACCCATGTGGCATGGACTATGTCATTCCTGCACGCTTGAGTGGTGGTAGGCATCTGTGTTATAGGTGTTTGTGGGGTCTCTTTGGAACCTCTCGGTGCCTGCCTCTGCTCCAGGGATGTCTCGTGCATCTGCATGCTCAAATCCCTCCGCTGTTGGCTGTTAGTTGCTGACAACCCTCATGTCCGTCCGTACTTGGGTCCTGTCCTACACTTCTTGAGCTTCCAGCAGCTTCATTGCGATTGGCTCATGGAGGATGTTGGAGTGCTCGGTGAGGTACCTCGTGCATGGGTTTTGGTCTCTGTTTCTTCTACATCAGTGGCTCTTAAGCTGTATGCTCCAATCCTTCATGAGGCGATGGCTGCTTTTTTCACTTCTCGTCTCACATGATGGCAGGCTGTGCTGGCCTGGCCCTTGGACTCTGAGTGGACCGTGACTCCCATCTCCGCTTCTCCCTTTTCCTCGCGCCTATTTCCTGAGGATATTGTTTCCCAGTTTGTCTTCTGTGGCCATTGCCATTGCTTGTCGGCCTATTTCTGACTTGTGTGGGGGTCGTTCTCGTCTCCCAGTGTGGTTTCAAACCCCTGTAAATATAACTGATATCAACACGAGCGCACTAAATTTTGAAAAGAAATTGAAAACATGCTCATGCACTCGGCCCCAGGTCCAGACTCATGGAATTCAATATTTATAAAGAAATACAAAGTGCCAGTAGCACAGGCACTCAGTATAGTGTGGAGGAAGAGCTTGGACACGGGGGAGATACCAGATGCACTTAAAGTAGCAGACCTAGCGCCTCTACACAAGGGAGGGAGCAAAGCATTGGCAAAGAATTATAGACCAGTTGCACTAACATCGCACATCATAAAAGTATTTGAGAGAGTGATTAGGAGTCAGGTTACCAATTTCATGGAGACCAATGACCTTCATAACCCAGGCCAACATGGATTTCGAGCGGGAAGATCGTGCCTCTCACAGCTACTTGAGCACTAAAACAGTCAGTGAGGCATTAGAAAAAAAACAGAATGCTGATGTGATATACACGGACTTCGCAAAGGCTTTCGATAAATGTGACCATGGCGTGATAGCACACAAAATGAAGTCAATGGGAATAACCGGTAAAGTAGGACGCTGGATACTCAGTTTTCTGTCAAACAGGACTCTGCGAGTAACGGTCAACCATATAAAATCTAGTCCAAGTGCAGTTAAAAGCTCTGTACCTCAGGGTACAGTCCTTGCACCGCTGCTTTTCCTTATTCTCATATCAGATATAGACAAAAATACAAGTCACAGCTTCGTATCATCCTTTGCAGATGACACAAAAATCAGTATGAAAATTATCTCGGCTGAAGACATTGAAAAACTTCAAGCTGATATTAATAAAGTTTTCGACTGGGCATCAGAAAATAACATGTTTAACAGTGATAAATTCCAGGTACTCAGGTACGGTAAAAATGAGGACCTTAAACATAATAAAGAGTACAAAACACAATCAAATGTACCCATAGTAGGAAAACAGCATGTAAAGGATTTGGGAATAATAATGTCTGACGACCTAACGTTTAAGGAGCATAACCAAGCAAATATTGTGACAGCCAGAAAGATGATAGGATGGATTACGAGAACTTTCAAATCCAGGGATCCTATCACAATGGTTGTACTCTTCAAGTCACTTGTGTTGTCCCGTCTTGAGTACTGCTCAGTACTCACTTCCCCCTTCAGAGCAGGAGAGATTGCTGAAATAGAGGGAATACAGAGAACAGATACGGCACGCATAGACGTGATAAAGCACCTAAATTATTGGGATCGTCTCAAAGCCCTCCAAATGTACTCATTAGAAAGAAGACTAGAGAGATATCAAATAATATACACCTGGAAGATATTGAGGGCCAAGTACCAAATCTACACAGTAAAATAACAACGTACTGTACTGGAGTGAACGATATGGAAGAAAATGCAGAATAGAACTATTGAAGAGCAGAGGTGCCATAGGCACAATCAGAGAACACTATAAACATCAGAGGTCCCCGGTTGTTCAACACCCTCCCAGCGAGCATAAGAAATATTGCCGGAACAACTGGACATTTTCAAGAGGAAACTAGATTTATTCCTCCAAGGAGTGCCGGACCAACCGGGCTGAGGTGGGTATGTGGGCCTGCGGGCCGCTCCAAGCAACAGCCTGGTGGACCAAACACTCACAAGTCAAGCCTGGCCTCGGGTCGGGCTTGGGGAGTAGAAGAACTCCCAGAACCCCATCAACCAGGTATCAACCAGGTAACCACATACACACATACAAGCAGTCCCCGTGGCGCAGTGGTAAGACACTCGCCCGCCGCGGGCGAGGGTAGGTCATCCTTTGAGCCAGACACTGGGTTGCATGCACTTTCTACGGCCTCTTTTTCTTCTGTTCGGCGCCATGCTCGCTCCACTCGGTAGGCTGACTCACAGGGTTCGTGCTGGCCCTTTTGTGGGTCACTGGGGAGCCGGTCGGCCGAGCGGACAGCATACTGGACTTGATCCTGTGGTCCCGGGTTCGATCCCGGGCGCCGGCGAGAAGCAATGGGCAGAGTTTCTTTCACCCTATGCCCTTGTTACCTAGCAGTAAAATAGGTACCTGAGCGTTAGTCAGCTGTCACGGGCTGCTTCCTGGGGGTGGAGGCCTGGTCAAGGACCGGGCCACGGGGACACTAAAGTCCCGAAATCATCTCAAGATAACCTCAAGATAACCCCTTTGATGGGGCGGTGGGGAGAGAAGCTCGCTCAGTTTGCCAATGCTTGGTCCCTCAATTTGTGGGTTGTTTCTTGTAGCTTGCAGGGGAGTTGGCCAGTTGGCCCCCCTCCCTTGGGGGGCTCGGGCCTTCAGGACAGGCCTCCTCATCCCCTCACTTTTGTCAGGTCATCTCAGGGTGGGTGACTTTTGGCATGGATGAAATGACTGCATCTCTTCTGTGGATGGTACATCTCTTCCCGCCTGGTTCTGGTTCCAAAACAGAACTCCGGATGTCTGGTTAGTCCTTGACTTGTCCGGGTTGAAATGGTTCATTCCTTGCCCCTCCTATCGGATGACCACGTCCCAGGTCCATCTCAAGTCAGATGCTTAAATGATCCATGGACCTCAAAGATGCATACTGGTACATCCCTATCCATCTGAGGTTCAGGGATTGCTTAGGCTTTGTGGTTGGCTTTCTGCTGTAGAGTTCTCCTGTTCAGGGCCAATCTGGCTCTTCACATTTTTACGTGTTTAGTTCAGGTCATGGTGACTCATCTTTGTTTGCTAGGCATTCGGGTGTTAGCCTCCCATGATGACTGGCTGGTGTGGGCTCCCATCCAGGCCGCGTGTCTGCTAGCCAGGGATCTGGTTCTTTCTGAGCTCACCAGGTTCGGGCTACTGGTGGAAGCCCCATTTGTTTTGTGACAGGTTTAGATTTAGTTGGGCCCTAAATTGGGACTCTCAGTTGGCATCACTTTCCCCTGCCTCCAGAGGCCTTGTTTTGGCTGCTGCGCCACCGTCTCTTGATGTTGAGCAGTTGTCCGATAACTCTGGTCCTTGTCCTCGTGGTCCTTGAGCAGTTGTGTGGGAGCTTGAACTTTGCCCTTTTTGTTTTCCTTCGGGACAGGGTTTGGCTTTGGAGGCTGTTTTTTTTTTTTTTTAGGGAGGGGGGGGGGGGCTTCACCTTTTGCCCCTCTTGTGATCATTGGGTGTGGATGTTGATAACCCTGTGTTGGTTGCTGCATCGCTGGCTTCCCCTTGGGGTTTTCCGGGGTTCGATTCCCTTGGTGACATCTTGCTCCCTCACTCGACGTCCTCGCAAATGTGTCGGCTCTCGTCTGGGGTTTTGGGACCAATACTCACTAGTCCAGTCAGGGTCATTCAGGGTCAGGGTCCGGGTCCAGTCTCCAACTCTTTGTTGGGCTTACAGTATGGTTTGGGAGTTTGCGGCCATGTAGATAGGGGTTCATATACCTGTTTCCCCTGGTCCAGCTGTTGCTTCGGGTTCTGGTACTATTAGTCCAACGGGGGAAGGGTGATCCTTCTTGCTCCTTGATGGCCGGTCCAGCGTTGATTTCAGGTGCTGCTTGCTTAGTGTCCAAACCTGGGTGTTTTTCTGTGGTTCTGCCTCTTCAGTGGATTGGACAGTAATGTACTTCACTGGTTCAATCTTCTCCACTCTTCACGTTTGGCGTTTTTGATGCGTGTGTATCTCCATCTCAATGATAATCAGGTGGCTGGTTTAATGGTGTCCCACTTGCAGTCTTCCTCCACTTTGTCCCTTTATTGTTGTTCCTTGGTTCCTGATTGAGTTGTTCTGTCTTTTCTTTTTTGGCAAAAACCTTGCCATAAATTTTTTCTTTGCAGATGTTTGGCTAACTGTTTTGATTGACAGCTGCCGAGGCTTCACTGGTTGTGGCAGTCACATCTTACAGTTGGTTGTGGCAGACACATCACACCAAATACCTGTCTATCTCGTCCTGTAATATAGAGGCCGAGGTATTTTTATAATATAAAAAAATAGAGGCTCATGGTATTGGGGGTGCTATATTAAGTTGGATTAGGGCATGGCTATTCCAAAGGAAACAGAGTTAGTATAAATGGGGTTAAGTCAGAGTGGGATAATGTTGTTAGCGAAGTACCTCAAGGCTCTGTCCTGGGACCTCTGTTGTTTATAATATATATTGTGACGGTAACGCGTTGGTGTTCGGCTGTTCAAAGCTAGGGGTATGGCCTCGTCACATAGAAACAAAAAAAATAGAAATCTGGAACTTCGTCTGTGGTAAGGTAAGGAGAAGACACACAAAACACAAGTAAATTTTAACAATGAAATTTTAATTACGTTAAAGAAAGCAAAACATGAATAAAATGGACATACAAATTCGTATAATAAAATCAATCAATCAAAATAATAAGAATAATCAAATGACAAAATGAAAAGTTACGTTAAGACACGTGAGTAATAACAAGCTGTGCAATATACAATCAAATGAGAGGTGCAGGAATATTGGCTTTAAGCTATCACCTCTCTTAGTACACGTAAGCCACAGCTTAGTCTACCAAGAAGACGTGTTAACCTTATGAAAGCACTGAATATTCTGAGGACTGAGGTCGTGGCGGCCCCAGACATCAAGTAGTATGGTGGGTGGAGTGCAGTTGCAGCTGGAACCCGCAGCCAATCAGCGAGGAGCAGGCGACAAGACAGGTAGTTTGGCGGTTTGAGGTGGAGCAGGTGTTCCTGGCTGCATACGTTTTGCTCTCTGGCAAACCTTGGAGATGTTGTTGTCGTTGTTGGATATTTCTTCCATAGTAGTTTTATAGATTTGTAGCGACGTATTTTTGGAGGGAAATCTCAAAATCAATCTGCAATTTCAATCTCTTGAAGGAGATTATCGTCACAATATAAATGATTTAGATTCAGGTTTGAGTAGCAACATTTGCAGATGACAAAAATTGGTAGGGAAATTAACACGGAAGAAGACTCACTATCACTTCAAGTTGATCTAAATAGGGTTTTGAAATTGGTCAAGAGATTGGCAGATGCAGTTTAATGCTGATAAATGTAAAGTTCTGAGGCTAGGTAATGATGATAGTTTCACGAGCTAAATGGTGTTGAGATTGCGAAGTCGGATTGCGAAAGGGATCTGGGAGTTATGATTAGTAAGAATTTAAAACAAAAGTATAAATGCATAAATGTTCGTAATAAGGCAAATAGGACACTGGGATTTATTAATCGAAGCGTTAGTAACAAGACACCTGGTGTGGTTCTTCAGCTATATCTTTCTCTGGTTAGGCCCCATTTAGATTGTGCAGTTCAGTTTTGGTCGCCATACTATAGAATGGATATAAATTCACTTGAATGTGTCCAGTGTAGGATGACTAAGTTCCCCAAATTAGAAATCTTTCATATGAAGAAAGATTAACAAAGCTTAAATTGCATTCACTGGAAAGGCAAAGAGTTAGGGGTGACATGATAGAGGTTTACAAGTGGATGAATGGACATAACAAAGGGGATATTAATAGGGTATTAAAAGTATCAACACAAGACAGAACACACAACAATGGGTATAAATTGGACAAGTTTAGATTTAGGAAAGACTTGGGTAAATACTGGTTTGGTAACAGGGTTGTTGATTTGTGGAACCAATTACTGCGTAACGTGGTAGTGGGATCCCTCGATTGTTTCAAGTGCGGGTTGGACATGTATATAAGTGGGATTGGGTGGTTATAGATAGGAGCTGCCGCGCATGGGCCAATAGGCCTTCTGCAGTTACCTTTGTTCTTATATTTTATTGGCCTTCTTGATTATCAGCTCTTCATAATGCTAATCATATGAATATAAACTTCTGTCATCTCAGTTGTCATTGTTGACCACCTAACTGCGCAGGCTACTTCAATGCTCATTCACAAAAACAAATTGTCTGAAAAATGTATTTCTTCTGGCATTGTTAATTGGCGTCCAGAAGCGGATGATTCCAAATAATAAGTCTACCTATCGTAGTTAGGCTGTAGTGGCCTAGAGAAGCTGCATTTTTATTTTTGGGTAGAAACAAGGTAAGGTACCACAGGAATAACTTGGTCCATTTATTTTCATTATTTTTTTATTTAGCTTTTTATGCTCGCATGTATTGATCTGTCAATACTGGTATTCATTATGAACAACTTTGGAAATATATATGTAAAGATGTGTATAAATATACATGTCCTGTATTTTTCATTATATATACGAGGCTAAATCTTCTAATTACTTATCACTCATTTTGCCTGTAAATATATTTTTGGAAATCACTCATTTGCTGTTAAAAGTTTAATAGTCCCTTGCATGGCTGCCCTGCACTTTCATACAATGGATGGTGATGCGCTAGACATGGAAAGCAACATGTAAAAGACCTGACGGCTTAATGTTTAGGGAGCATAACCAAGCAATTACAGCATTGGCCAGAACAATAATAGGATGGATTATGAGAACCTTCTATTCAGGGATTCCATCACAATGCTTATATAGTACTATTCAAATGAGTTGTGCTGTCATGCCTTGAGTACTGCTTGATACTCTTTCCCCCTATAGAGCAGGAAAGACGGTTGAAATGGAAGGAATGCAGAGAATGTGTGCGGCATGCATTGACATGATCAAGCACCAAAATTATTAGGACAGACTCAAAACAAAATGTACTTTCTGAAAAGGAGAAGAGAGGTATCAAGTAGATGGAATATATACTGTACATGTACATGCAATATTCCATGTACATACATTGTACATGGAAAATACTGGAAGGCCAGGTCCCATATTTCCACAGTAAAATAACATACTGAAGTGAACAATATAGATGGAAATTGCAGAATAGTTAGTATAGAGTAGAGGTGCCATAGACACAGTCAGAGAATAGTGTATGAACATCAGAGGTCCATGGTTGTTCAGTATCCTCCCATCAAGTATAAGAAATATTTCTGGTACATAAGTGGGCTTGAAGAGAAAACTGGACAGTTTTCTGCAAGAAGTGCTGAACCAAACGGGCTGTAGTGGATATGTGGGCCTGTGGGCTGCCCCAAGCAACAGCCTGTTGGACCAAGTTGATGTAGTTTAGTAGTCACAAGAACCCCCTTTAAGGGGGCGTCTGGTTGGCATCTGGGTCCAAAAATGCAAAAATGAAAACTCGTTTGATTTCAATCAAACTTTTTTGACAAGTTCTATATGAAAAGTGTTTCATCTGGTCCAAGTTTCAGCATCGTAGCATAAATAGGAAGGGAGAAAAAAAATATTGTAGTAGTTGTGAAAATTATGCAAAAATGGTCAAAATCGATTATCAATCAAAAGTGTCAACTAAAATTATAACTACGACTCTTTGCTATCACAATATCATATATTAAACAAATATTATAATTAGTTTAATTGGAAAAAGTTTTTAAGAATTTTTTTTTTTTTTTTTTTTTTTTTTCTCCCATTTTTTTTCGGGCGATTTGCATCAAACTTACACACCTGACTGTACGTAAGCCTATCTGTAATGATGCCAATTTTGGAGAAAATTGGTTGATGTCAACCTCAGCCACAGATTTTAGAACCTTAGACTTTATTAATTTCTGTTTTTTTTCAATTGACACAAACGTTTACAAAACTGATTTCTTTTTTATTCAATTTACATGAAACTTACACAGTATATATGGAGGGCATGTCTCTACATTGGGGGGGGCTTTCATTTTTCTCTAAGTTCATTTATTGATTTTATAATAGCAATAAACATGCCATATTTGCAAAAAAAAATTTGGGGAACTTTGAACATTTGTATTAGGAAAACTAAAGATGTTTTGGAAATTCTAAAGCCCCAAATCCTTTATTATATGCTAATGTGTCAGAAAAGTGTCACAGAATAATTATATCTGAAACGTGTGTTCTGAAGTGTGGACTTGAAAATGTGTAAAAAACGTTGAGAGAAAAAAAAAAACTCCCTTTCTATTTATGCTGCAGTACTGAAACTTGGGACAATTTCAGCACTTTTCATATACAACTAGAAAATTAATATTGGTTGACATTGAACAACTTTCATCTATAATCCTCTGACGCCCCCTTAAGTACAATTCAGGTACATTATCACAATTGCATTAAACACCATGAGGCCCTGAGACCTCTCCTAAATCCATACAAGCATATTCCTAATACAGTGAAGTCAGTTTTGTTTCAATGGATGTTGTCCTATTTACACTTGTCCTATTTAGCCCCACACCCCACCCCACATCTGTTTCACCCCCCTTTCCATATGCTCTTGTACACCACTCTTATTTAATCATTGTCAATGTATCCATCCATCCCTTGTGCCATCTTTCAACCTGTCTAGTTCTGTCCAGCCATCATTCATTTTCTGTTTCTCCACTTATGTATAATGAATTTGTCTATATAGAAAATTTTCTTAAGTTCAATTAACATTTGGAGAATATTTATCAACAGTACAACCCAGCGTCAGATGACCTGCATCTGGATGAGTCTCGTCTTCTCGCGAGGAATGTCTCTCCTTTGAGCCATCTTTCATTTTAATTTCTGTCTAATTATTTCTTCTTCCTTCCATTTTTCTCTTAAGAAAAACTGTAGCCTACTTTATTTACTCATAGACTACAGTTCACTTTTCTGTGCTCTAATGATAAATTAGGCTCGTATTGTAATTGGCAACCTTTAGTACATTACTTTCGGGGTTACCGACAATAGTCAGATGCGGTATGGTTGCAGCCTCTAACCAGTACACGGTACAGGTCTTTTTAAAATATCTACAGAATTATTAATGACTTGCTGGGTTTGCACAAATGCCTTGATATTTTGCTTATTCCTTGATAAGCGTTGCTCATAAAAAGCTTTTGAATTTATTAAATGTTGTAATTTTAATGTTGATCAATTTTCTCTGTAGGGTGCTTTAAACAGAGCCACTGGTGCCACTGCCATGAATGCCAGATCCAGTCGATCACATGCCATTTTTTCGTTGCACATAGAGCAGAGGAATATAAAAAAAGGGTAAGTAACCTATATAATTACATTTACTTTATTACGTATTCTGGTAGGGATACATTATAGTTTTCTTGTGCTTTTATTTGTTTTGTGTTTCCCACTCAAGATTTTCAGTGCATTTTATAAACACTTTTGCTGCCTGAAGCCGCAATATGCGGCATAAAATCAAAACAGTGTGTGATAACGCAAACGGCGTCATTAATTTAACAAATTATAAAAATCCAACCTATTGTCCGAATAATATTGGACTCGTTTTAAAATGCGCGCCAATGTCTTCCCATATTCTCTGTATACCCCACGGGGCATGCCGACCTCGGCGTGTGGGCGCCCACCCATGCTGGCGCTCACTGTTCTTGTGACCTCACTCGTGACAGCCGCGGCTTTCCCTCAAGTCGAAAAGTTTCCCCATTCCGATTATTTTATCTCGGGTATTTGTTGTTACCAGCTTTATAAACACTGCAAATTGACTTCAAGATGGATATTGATCAAGAACATAGCCAATCCATGATGAAAGAAGTTATATATATTATATATAACCTGTGTATAGAGTGTAATAACAGCAAAACTATTTGTTTATTGTTTTATGAACATAATAATTGAATCGCTAATATGCACACCATACTTTTGAGTATAGCGATGATTCACCCCTTTTATTATATAAATATATCACAATACACATTATTGAATAATATTACTGCAAAAAACTAAGAAAAATTGAAATAATTAGGTAATAATATGTTTGTGGCAACTCCCACCTGTCAGCTCGGATGACGCTGACCGGCTCTGACGACTGCTCTATCAACTCCCACATTTTGCCAGACTTCCTTGGCCTATTGCACCTAAAATATGTCACCTTCAATTTATTTTTTCCCGTGCTCTGGAAATACAAATTAACATTTTTAGAAGACGAAATAATTTTTTAGAATTTTTTTTCTTGCGCACAGGGATGTAAATCTCCTCAGGACCCCTTAGCAGCTTAAGGGTTAAAATACAGTACTCTTAAATGTGAAGGAAATCGCTGTTGGTAAAGTAAGTACAATTTTCCCTAGGAAATGGAAGTGATAGGCAAGAGATTTATTTATAAGCTAATGCGGGTGTTTTGGTCTTTGCAGAGAGAGTATTATTAGTTCAAAATTCCACATGGTTGACTTGGCTGGTAGTGAACGAGCCAAGAAGACGGGAGCAACAGGCGAGAGGTTCAAGGAAGGAGTGAACATCAACAAAGGCTTGTTGGCTCTTGGCAATGTGATCTCTGCTCTCTGTGAAGAGGGGAATAGAGGTCACATTCCCTACAGAGACTCGAAGCTTACCAGACTGCTGCAAGGTATGGCTGGGGCAATTTTGTCTGGCATTGTGAAAAATTTTGTATTTTCTATCCTAAGTGTTTCCTTAAGTTGGGGGTTATATTGTTTGTATATAGGAGAAAGTTTTTAAATAAAGCAAGATAATTTTACACACCATAATTATATTTTTAACATGTATGGGAGTTTTGTCTATTTTGGCAGCATGTACTAGTTTCATACTCAATTTACTGTTTGTCATTGTCATTCATTTAAATACATTTCTAATGAATTCTTGTCTTCACTGTAACAGATTCTTTAGGTGGTAATTCTCATACTGTGATGATAGCATGCGTGTCTCCCGCTGACAGTAATCTTGAAGAGACTCTGAGTTCTCTGCGTTACGCTGACCGTGCTCGTAAAATAAAAAATAAACCGATCATAAACAGAGACCCCCAAGCTGCCGAACTGGCCAAGTTGAGGCAACAGGTAGGCAACTGCAATTTTTATTAACAAAAGTATAAAATAATTACTTAGTTTGGTCTAAGTACCATGTATATTAACTGTTAAAAACCATTCATGAGAGTCATGTATAAAAGCAATTACTATTCTTCAATTGTTTTCATGATTCATTTTAATTTGTAGGTTCAGCAGTTACAAGTACAGTTGTTGGCATCAAGCAGTGGAGGCGGAGCAGCAGCAGCAGCATCGGGTGATGAAGTAAGTACCGAACACAGTTGGTGTTGCCAAGTAAGGTAGAAATTATATTTCCTTAAGTTTAACATGAAATTGCTTAGGCTTAGAAACATACCAACTTGGGTGAAGTACATGCAGGGGCAAAATAATTATCATCCATGTTTTCTTAGCAGTCATCTTCCAGTACACAAGGCAAAGGTTGGTAATGTAACATGACAGTATATGTACATCCCGCAGTCAATATAACAACGAACAAGTAAAATATAATGTCTCCAGACTGGTATACTTAAAGTATTATATTTAAAATACAGTAGTTCTTCTAATCAGGCTGAATAAATCTTAGGTGAAAGTCCATTGTGTCTAAAATTTCTAATATATTGTGTAAATATGCATATTCATAAGTATTAAATAATTTGAAAATCACTGGTTCTTTTATACGTATTAAAATCAATTGAAAATGAACTGGAAATCTCAGATTTCTAGACCATCTCACTTGGTTACCTATACCCTAGTTGGTATTAGGATAGATGGAGCATCCGTTAGCATAACTGATGCTGAAAATGGTTTGGTGTAAAAAATATGTTGGAAATTTAATCATCCAAATGGCAATGACTGAACAATGTCCAAGACATACACATAGATAGGGGCTAGCACAAGTACTCTGCAGCACGATAGTGTCGTTTTGATTATGCCATGTGGTGTAGAGTTCATGATTATCATTTAAAGAGCTCAGACTAGCTTTATATCTTCATAAAGCACATCACATTCTGTCCATGGTTGGACAGTTACGGGGTTAATGTAGAAGTTAATTCGTGAGTGACTATACCAGTGACTATCCTGATAGGGTGCAGTGGATCAACTTGATGGCTTCTGTGAAAAGCTACTGTCCTGGTTTTTATCACAAAAACACAACCTAGCTAGACAGCCCACAATAGAAGAACAGTCTTACCACCCTGCTTGGCTCTTCTCTAAAATTCAGACACCATTCGGAGTCCAACTTGATTTTCGCTGGACGACTAGCAGTGGCATAGACCTACGGACCTAGCCTAGCCCCTATGGATGGCATAGCCCCAGACTGTACGAGAGTTTGAGGGTAATTGGGTTAAGTAAATGGGTATCAGGAGTTCCTCTATTGTCCAAAAATCTAACACCAGCATTAGTCAGGATTCTAACACTATGCATTTTATTTTGACTAATGAGGAGAGGTACTGGATATCATTAGATAGGCACCTGAAGAGGTCAGTGAGGAGGGAGATTGAGTATGCAGTTGCACCTAATCTGCATGTGGTTTTCATGTGCTTTCTTCTGAGACAGCAGATGCAAAATTGTCAACTAATCACAGGGAAGGAGGCGGCATTTTTATTTTTAAATAGTTAAAATCTCGATCACTATTTAGAAAAATATTCTAAAAAAAGGGTTGAACTGTTTATTTATAAAAAATAAAAATAAACACTGGTAATTGCTTCCACCTTTTCTGGAAATGATGTCCAGCATGTTCCAGATAATAAACACATCCATATAGTAGAACAATATAGTTGAACTCTGCCAAAAAACTGTTGACAAAAAACTTAGTTGACAAAATCTATATATTTTGAAATTTAGTATTAATACAGTATATGAAATATGAACCACTTAATCAAAGTTTCATCAGTGATTGTAATGAATTTATTACAGGTTGTTGCTCTTTTGACTCAAAATAAAATGTTGCAAGTAGAAAATGAGAAACTGGCTCGAGCTCTTCAGACTGCAAATGACGAAAATACAAATATGGCTGAAATAGCTCTTATGGTAAGTACTAATATAAATGTTTAATTACAAACTGTTAAGTCATCTTGGGAAAAATATTGCAATCTTTTTATGATTTCAAAATTTTTTCAGTTCAATTAGAGATAATTTTATCTATTAAGTGTAAATCATATTTGAGTACGTCTGTTACGATGAAACCCTGAGGCGACCGTGACTAAAATATGCATAAATATCACTAACAATGAAATTAAATGCCTTCTGGGCATTTCATGAGGCCACAGAAAGGTGTTGGATGCAAGTTGATAAATAGTAATACTGTGGATAAAGCACTGAGAGATGACCATGTTGAGCAGATGGATGGTGTGATAAGAGGCTAACAAGGAAGACTATGAGAAGGATGAGCTAACATGGTAACTGTATTTGGTTGGGAACATGGCTACCTACCTGCCTGTTACCTACCTGTTGAAGATTTTGGGGAACAATGTTCCCACTGTCCGATCTCTGGTTGGACTTCCTGGTTGCAGGTCTGATCCACCAGGGTGTTTGATGCAGCTGCTCACAGCCTGACGTATAAGTCGCAGCCTAGTTGATTAGGTACCCTTTGAAGGTGCTTGTCGAGTTCTTTTGATGGAATTAGATGGAATCGGTTTAACATTTATATCCTCAGAAATGAATGCTTATGTATTGGTAATGTAATATGTATTACTGACTTGTAAAAGTTCTCTAAATATGATTTATGAATAATTATATGCAGTGTTCAAATTAAGTGATTTGTCAGGAATTTAATTGTCTTTGTTCATGCGTAAGTATCCACTTGATTTAAGGACCTATCTGGGGCTATACACCTGTGAGAATATGGAAGTTCACATTGCTTTGAGTGAATGGTTGTGCATATCAGGAGCAACAGTGTGGATTTTGTTGCATGGTGCACTTGCATGTGCACAGACCTTAAAGGCTTTGTTGTGCATTTGGTGCTATGATGGCTGTCGTAGCTTAGTTATGAGGGATGCTTCAAGGAGTAGAAGTATAGCCATCCAAGTATATATTATTCAGGGCTGGTGAAATGAGTAGTACAGTAGCTAAAAAATGAGAGTTTGCGTATTGCCCATGGGACTACCTGGGCGCTAGAAGTGAGGTCACCCCACTAGGTGTAAGGTCACACGTCACATGTGCACCTCTTTTACAGCCTACAAGGAGCTTCTTTCTTTACGGGCTATTCAGGCCTGTGCCACCTCTTGGGTGGCTTAATCTTTATCAATCAGCTTCTGTCTCTTCCCTAACTGTTATAAGAGCTATATTGGCATTGGTCAGTTCAGAGAGCTGATGTCTCATTGGATTAAGCATCAACGATCAGCCTACACGGGTTTTGGGCTAGCTCATCCATGTTGGTGTGGCTGACCCTCATTTTGTGTAGTGTTGATGCTTTTGGATTTGGCCAAATTTAACACGTCTGGTAAATTTTAAAGTTCTTAATAATGTTAAAATAAGTAAAGAGTAAATGTTAACGTTCTTAATCTTTATTCATGCTTATTTGGCATGTATCCTACAAAATCGCACAGGTTGTGTAGCATATATAAGAGAACTGAACTGAGAAACTAGGAGTGATAGCCAGTAGTGTGTTGACCCTTGTGAACAAAGTGTTAGGAGTAGCAGCCTGTTAAATCGTTCATTATCTGGGACATCCATAGTTTGGCAGTGTCCTAGTGTTGACACAGGAGGCACTGAACTACAGGTCAGTGTCCCTAACTTGTATACCATGCAAGGTGATGGAGAAGATTGTATGAAAAACTAGTACACCTGGAGCGAAAGAACTGTAACACATCAGCAGGGGTTCAGGAATGGCAAATCTTGCTTCACAAATTTAATAGAATTCTATGACCAAGTGACAAAAATTAGGCAAGAAAGAGAAAGATGGGCAGATTGCATATTTTTGGGTTGCCAGAAAGCCTTTGACTCGGTACCCCATAGGAGATTTGTTCATAAGTTGTAAATGCAAGCAGGAGTAAAAGGGACGGTACTCCAATGGATAAGGGGTGAGATCTCAGTGGCGAGGCAACATCAGTGGAGTCTTGCAGGATTCAGTCCTTGGATCTATTCTGTTTCTGATATAAATATGTAAATGGTCTCCCAGAGGAAATAGACTCGATCCTTTCAATGTTTGCGGATGCAAAATTATGAGAAGGATTAAGATCGAGGAAGACAGTAAGATGCTACAAGATGATCTAGACAAGCTGAAGGAATGGTCCAATAGATGTCTATTAAAATTAAACCCAAGTAAATACAAGGTAATGAAGCTAGGTGGAGGAAACAGGAGGCCAGACACAGGGTATAGAATGGTAGACAAAGTCCTACATGAAACTGACCGAGAGAAGAATTAGGAGTTGATATCACACTGAAACTATCTTTTGAAGCCCACATCAAAAGAATATCAGCACCAGCATATGTGAGGCTGGCTAATATTAGAACTGTCTTTAGAAACCTGTGTAAGGAATTATTTAGAAACTTGTATTCCACATATGTAAGTCCAGTCCTGGAGTAAGTGGTTCCAGCATGGAGTCCATACTTTTCAAGCAGAAAATGAAGCCGGTGAAGGTTCAAAGGTATGTCACTAGACTAGTTCCAGAACTAAGAGGTCTGAGTTAAGAAGAAAGGCTGCATGAATTGCACCTCATGTTGCTGGAAGACAGAAAAGATCTCAGGGGAATTGACAGGGTAGTGAAAGGCAGATTATTTCACACTGGTGGTACTCACTCGAAGGTGACACAGGTGAAACTGAGTACTTATTTGAACCACAGAGACAGTAGAAAGAACTTTTTCAGTGTCAGAGTATCTAATAAATGGAATGCATTAGGCAGTGATGTGGTGGTGGAGGCTGACTCCATACACAGTTTAAAATGTAGATATGATAGAGCCCAATAAGCTTAAACCTGTACCCCAGTAGATTGGCAGTTGAGAGGTGGGACCATAGTGTCGCAGCTTAACCCCCGGCAAACACAACTAAGCAAGTACGTGTGTGTGTGTGTGTACAAGCACAATGAAATCACATTAACTTGATGTATCAATGAGAAAATTAGTAAGAGCTATGAGGAGGAATCGAGTCTGCACGCTTGGTACTGCCAAGCACATGCCCTAAACCACTACACCACGACCTGTTAAAAGCAATACAACCTGGGATTCCACTGAATCCTATAGGGGTCCTTTGGTTTCCAGGAGGTAGAACTCCAGGATCACAGCCAGGGTGTATGGGGACAATGCCTGAAACCCCTGATTGGGCTAAAGTTGAAAACATTTTGCTGAATATTTTCAAACAGGGATAAAGGCACAAGGTGAAGTTTCCACTTCAAAAGTTAATATTACATGGACAAAATTATTGCCAATTAATCACAGCGGATCCTCTGTAATTGGTTTATTGAAAACATTGTAAAATGCAATTATCATACATATGGCATAGGATCTTAAGGATCACTGCGTCACACATGGCGACTACACCAAAATACAAGCTGCCAACCTGGAACTCAAGTTTTATCCTAGCTATCTAGTTTACATCCTACATAACAATCCTGTTGAAAATTCCACTTACATGGAAAGTATCGGATAGGAATATTGAGTAGACATCATTTTCTAGTACCAGTACTCTACTGTGCAACAAAAGTTTCGGCAGTGTGGGTTGACCACTCCAACACACAGGCGGAGCGACCACCACCTAAACCAGTTCTGACCACAAGTGTGTGTTATCCCTCTGCTCTCATTGAGGTTTTTCCAACACTGGCAGAAATTTGAAATATTTGGTATATATTCATATTGTAGTTTATGTCGCATGGATGAGTTTTGCCTTTGGGGAACTCCACTTGTGCTCTTTTCAAACATAGTATAAAATGTTTTTCTTCACTAGTCCAAATAGCCCAATTCTTTACAAATATGAAACTTGCTAATAATCTTAATAATGGTCTGTGTTCTTATTTATACCCATAATTTGTAGATTTTCAAATTGTTACTTCTTAGGCTGAAATGTCCAGAGATCGCATGAAAGTAAAGTTAGAAGAATTGCGAGAACAGACTGGTACAACAGTAGAAGCTTTGAACAAAACATTGGATGCCACTGCTAATCCACAGTATGAAGGTCAAATAAACCTGGTTAAGCAGTTGCAATTGAAGATAATAGAACTACAGGTAAGTGGTTCTATAAATTTTGTGATGCGGTTTACTGTCATGTTAATTTCATGGAGTAATTATGGGTTATGGAAGTGCTGGGTTGGGTGACAGTTGTTTTCCATCTCTTGTACATAATTTGAACATATTTGTAGATTTTTATGAACTAAAACTACTGGATAGATATGGCTTGAACAATCTCTTCCTTCAGCTATTTCCACTTGCTGCTTGCCTGTTCAGAGAACAATAAACTCTTTATATCTCTTTAAGACTGAATTGTGTGTCCCATTTCTTGAGGTAATCTTGAGATTGATTTTGGGACTTAGCATCCCATGGCCCGGTCCTCGACCAGGCCTCCTTTTTGTTACACACCCCCAGGAAGCAGCCCGTAGCAGCTGTCTAACTTGCAGGTACCTATTTACTGCTAGGTGTAACAGGCATCAAGGTGAAAGAAACTGCTCATTTGTTTCTGCCTCCACCAGGGATTGAACCTGGAACCTCAGGACTACGAATCCGAAGCGCTGTCCACTCAGCTGTCAGGCCCGGTATCGGTTTCCACTGATACCCTACGTCTTTTTAATTTAAATAGGCTTACTTTGTCCATTTCATTTATTCCCTCTTCCTCCCCCCCCCTCAAGATTTTATATGTATTTATCATATCCCCCCCTCCCCCTGTTTCTATCCTAAGGTTGTGAGGTTGAGTTGTCTTAACCTGTGTGTATAGTAGAGGCCTTTCAATTCTGGTACTAATCGAGTTCCTTCTCAAGGTTGATAATACTTCACGAGGTGTAGGTTCCACATTTAGGCTGCAGACTCGTCTTGTGCTGTTGGTTTCCTCTACTGCATATGGCTGTGCAACAGCTTAGTTGGTTCTTTGGATTTGCCACAAAGTCATTCTCAATTTGCTGCTCTTCTGAATCTGATGTACTCATTCCTGGCCCTCTTGAGTATCTCCCTTTCTGGGGGGAGCCCCTTCAGCTTCCTGGAGCTATCCAGGCTGATTATTCCCTCGAGAATAAATCATATATTTTCATAAATCAAATTACATTCAATCTAACCTTGTAATATTTCTTAAAGAATATTGATTAGTAATAGATTCATTTCTAGTTAATAAATATATAGCTTTTTACTGGAAATATTTTATACAGTTATGATCAGCTGTTCTAGTAAATAAAGCGATGAACTGAATTAACACTCAATATTCTCGCCCATTTCACAGCATTTAATTTAAATTATTTGTGCAGCGAGAAATAATTTTCTGTTATATAAATCACGTTATTGTGACGTAATTTGACGTCAACCGTGTCTCCATCCATTCTTAAATTAGAATTAACTATAGCAAATAATTTCCCAAGTTTCCAACATTTGGCGCTAGCTAGTGTACATGCGCCACCAGTCGGGCAGGAGACTTGGCAAAGAGAAACACCATTGACGGTTTGGTGCCCTGAGACCGACCCTAATGTCGGAAAAATTTGAGGAGCATCCGGGCATTAACAGACATCATTTTGATTCGGCAGCTTCAATAGTTTGCAGACACCACATCCGGCAGGGTGAAGTACCATTAACATATAGTTTTGGCCATCGCTCTGTTTTATATTGGTCCCCTGTCGTTAGAACATTTACCACCCGAAAAACACCCGTGAGTGTAACTCTTATGCCCTATCCATTTTAATTATTTGAGTAAATGTATCAATATATAGTCTCAAGTGGAAATTACATATGATTCATATTTCAGCATGGAGTTAGCGGCAAGGTAATCTTAAGTCAGCCTGTCGCCAGAGATACGTGACAGGATTAAACTGGTCCTAGCTGCTGGACGCAATCTACGTTCAACTTTGGCAGCTAAGCCGTTCACTGTTTCCATTTGTAGTTAACATATTAACCCATGTCTTATCAAAAAAATTTATGATTTATGCATATGTTATTTCCATATAATCTAGTGGACTAACATTATAGAATCCCCTTCCCCCCCCCATTCCTGCCCAAAGGGTGTGTATGAGAATCTCTCCAAATTTAAACTGAAGTTTTACAGTCCACTTCTCTAAATTCATTGTGCATTAATTATTAAATTTATTATTATAAAATCCATAATTCATAGGTTTCAGAGCCACAAACATTTATACGGTTCTTATGAATCTATGAATGATACTACTGTATATGCTGGAGTAAAATTTCCCCACAGACGTCACATGTCGCTGCGTCGCTGTCTGCGCAGCTCCCCCTTCCCCCCTGGGAGGGGAAAGGGGGAGCCCCAGACCCCCGCACTAGCAATCCACACCTCAGATCTGAGGCTGATACTTTAGGCAAAGGTCGTGTGCTCTGGCTCCAGTGTTATTTCAGCGCTGTTCCATGTGTGTGGTGGCTGTCTTCTAGGTGGTGCGTGAGCCAGGAGTGATTCTCCAGTACTCGGGTTGCATGCACCTAGGGTTCCCTTCCCTAGGTGCCCAGTAAGTACTGCCCTTGGGACTTGGGGCTCCCTTCCACAAGTTCCTTGGCAGATCTGCCTCTGCCAAGCAGAGGGGATCTGCCAGAGGGGATCCCTCTGCCAAAAACCGAGCATTTACTGCTCGGTTTTTGGCCGCCCTTTGGGTGCTTGGGTGTTTTGTCTCCCTTGTTTACCTTAGGGTAAGGGGCAGTTTGCCCTGGTAAGGGGCACAGGGTACTGCGCAGCGTGTTTTCACCATTTATGATGCCCGGCTCTGTTCCGCCTGGGTATGCTGTCCTTTTTCGGGGGTTTCTTTTTCTTTTTGTTGCATTGCCTGGTGGGGGGGAACGGGGTCTGCCTTGGTTGTTGTCTCCTTTGTACATATACTGGTACTGTTGTCTTCTGGTGGTGTCCCCTGCATGGTATACACGTCCCGGGGGTTCAGCTATTCGAAAGTTGTTTGGTAGACTTTGGTGCCAGTTAGCAGTACCCTGCCTGGGAGTCTCTGAGCGTGAGTTCCGTCTCAGGACCCCTGGGAAACCCCACAGGGGCGAGCGGGTCCAATGGATGTGATCCCTGTGTCCCCCTCTCGCTTTGTGTGAGTTCGAGGGGTTGCTCTGTCCCCTTGTCTCAGGGTGACTCACTGTTTTTGCCTCCGTCATACTGCCTGTTGGGTCTGTGACACTTTAGACCCAGAGTCCTGCGAGTTTTGTTGCTTGCTGGTGACTCGGTGAGTTTTGTTGCTTGCTGGTGACTCGGTTTACCCAATCTACTGATGACATTCTTCGGGTACAGGCAGCGCAGGATCGTTAGGTTTAGTTTGTTGCAACGCACTAGATTGGTTGCTCACCCGGATGCCCCGAGGCTGTCCCGTTTTGCTTATAAGGACCCAGACTTGGGGGTGATGGTCACTTGGGCCTTGGTTCTATCCGTGCCCCCTTGTCCTTCACCGTGCTGTGGTTCAGTCTGGCCCTCCCCCCCCCTGCTTCCGGCCCCAAAACATCTGAGGGTTTCGGAGTCGGGGCAGGGTATAGATGGTCGAGACTTGGGCAGTCTCGGAGAATGCCCCTTCCGGTGTGGTGCCGGAGGCATTCGAGTCGGTCCTCCCTGCCGAAGCCTCTGGGTCTGACCAGTGGGTCCCCCTTCCATCTGGCTTTTACGGCTGCACCGGCATTTTCTTTTGAGGCCGGGGCTTTAGGAGATGACTCGGCCCCGGGTCCTGATGTGAAGGATCCCAGGGCGAGGGAGGTGCTGACTTGGGGGCCTTGGGTCCCACTGGACCTCTCCTAGGTTTATCTATCCTCTAAGCAGGGCTTACTGCTTCAAGGAGTGGGGTTTTGTTTTCCCCCCTTTGCTTACGAATTGAATTTGGTGTCAGCCCCTCCCCGGGTTTGGTTCCGTGTCTCTTTGGGTGCTTTGGTCCCGTCTTTCCAGAGGTTTTCAGCTTCCAGTATCCTGCCTACTGTGGTGTGAGAGGCCTTTGCAGCTTACCTCCTGCACGACCCAGGACTACGCCTCTATTATGGATCCGTCTTCATTCAGGTTTGGGTCTTTGTTTCCCTACTGGATCCGTTATAAGGTTCTGGAGTCGTCCTGGCTGGTGGAACTGTCCTGTGTTTGCTTTGGAGGCTTGGCATACCTTATATTGTTCCCGCACGCTGGAGTGGAGTGAGGCGTTGATGGTGGTCCAGGTTTTCCTGGGGAGCGAGTTTGAGCACCAATGAGTGCTTGTTTGCCTCTGCCCTTGGGATGTTGGTGTTGTGCAGCTCCATGTGCAGGTTCTTTCCCTTTCGGCTGCACAGGTTGTTGAGGGCTTGAGCACTCGTGGCCTCTTGGCTTCGGGCTTTCGCTTTTTTTCCCTCCTGGAGCCGTCTTCTGACTGGCTCGAGGATGTGGAGGCGCTTGGGGCTGTTCCTGGGTCCAATGCCGTGGGCTCTGTGGCTCGCTCGTCGTCTGCCTGGTTGAGGCTGTTTGCACCGATCCTGCGGGATGCGGTGTCGCTGTTTTACGCCTCACGGTTTGCGTGTCGGCTGGCGGTGCTGGCTTCCTACCTGGAATCTGCCTGGGCCCTGGCTCTTAGGATGTCTTCATCCTTCTGCCCCTTGCTGTTTGCTGATTCTGCGGTGGAGCAGTATTTGAAGGCGGCGTCGGCTAACTGTCGTCCCATGTCTGATTTGTTGGTTCTCTGCAGGTCCCTCCGGGGATGGGGGGGAGCCTTCCCGGAGGGGTCGTGCCAGGGCTCAGGGTTTCGCTCGTAAGGGTGGGCCACAGAGTGCCAGTTTTGGAGCCGGCGCCTCCTTTGGAACCGCCTTCGTCTAGGTCTGCGCGGTGTTCACTGTGCGAGGCTCGAGTTCTCGTAAGGGGCGCCGGCTCTTTGCGGTTCGTCCCATTGATGGGGCGATAGAGGGAGAGGCTTGTCAAGATTTGTGGACTTATTGGGTCATTTCCGACAGTCTGCGGTGGCATTGGGTGGCTCCTCCTCCTTTGTGGGGCTCAGGGCTGACAGGGCAGGCCTCTTCCCCTGCGCTCTGCTGAATTATCTTGCAGTGGGTACGCTTGGGCGTGGTCGAAATGACGACGTCCCTTGGGTGGGTCTTCCGCCTGTTTCCAGTCCTGAAACGGGACTGTGCGGATCTGAGGTTCATTTTGGTCTTGTCCCGTCTGAACCCCTGGATTCCATTGCCCCTCTTTTCGGCTGACTACGCTGTCCCAGGTCCGGCTTCTGTGTGAGCCGGGTGCTTGGATGGTGTCCCTGGACCTCCGGGATGCTTATTGGCATGTCCTAATTCATCCGAGGCTCAAGGACTGGCTTGTTTTTGTTGTGGGGCATCAGGCTTCCCGCTTTCGTTGTCTCCCGTTCGGATTGAACCTGGCACCTTGCGTTTTCACATGCCTGACACAGGTTGTGGTGACCCGTCTGCATCTTTTAAGTGTTTGGGTGCTGGCCTAGCGTTGGCCTAGCGCTGGCCTACCTCGATGACTGGCTGGTATGGGTTCCCAGCCAGTCCGCATGTCTGCTAGCCAGAAATTTGGTTCTTTTCCCAGCTCGCCGTGTTCGGGTTCGTGGTGAACTGGAGGAAGTCCCATCTGGTCCCCTCCCAGGTTCGGAGTTGGCTGGGTCTTGTTTGGGACTCTGACTGTTTCCTTGTCTCTCCCTCCAGAATCTCTTGCTTTGCCTGCTGTTCCGCCTTTGCCCTTTTTTTGGAGGCTCTTGGGTCACCCGGCGGTTGCTCGAGGGTCTGTGCGGGAGCCTGAACTTTGCGATGTTGGTCTACCCGCCGGGTCGGGTTTGGCTGCATCACAGATGGACGTCCCTTCCACCTTTCTAGTGATCGCTGGGTTCGACCCCCGGGGGTTTTGCGCCGGTTGCTGCGTTGCCGGCTTCCTTTTTTTTTTTTTTTTTTTTTTTTTTTTTTTTTTTTTTTTTTTTTTTTTTTTTTTTTTTTTTTTTTTTTTTTTTTTTTTTTTTTTGGTGGTGGTTCAGTGCCTTGATGCCTACCCGAGCCCTCACTTGCTGTGGACGCTTGTTCACAGGCGCGTCATCTCTCGGCTGGGGCTTTGTGACCAGTGCTCACCAGGCCAGCCAGGGGCGGTTGGGTCCGTCCTGCCGTCAGGCCCACAGCACGGTGCGGGAGTTCGCGGCGGTGTGGTTTTCTCTTTGGAGGGTTTGGTTCACCCAGGGATCAACAATCCGGCTCCATTCGGACTGCTCCCTGGTCGTTCATTGTCTGAACCGAGGGGGTTCGATGTGGTCCTTGGCTCTTTGGGGCTGATCGCTTCTGGTGACTCATCTGCCGAGTTCTCTGGGTTTGACTCCTGGCCGTTCACAATCGGGGTGTCCACTGTCCTGAAGGACGGCCTGTCTCTGTTCATTTCCCTGTCCTCGGAATGAATGATCGACGCAGACTCGTTCCGTTTGCTCTGCCAGACGTTCTGGCACCCAGAGGTGGACCTCTTTGCGTCGGCGTGGTCACGGTGCCTTCCAATATATGTGGCGCCCTTCCCTGACTGCGAGTCCGTCGGGGTCGTTTCCTTTTGGCAGGACTGGTAGAGTTAGGGGTTCCTGTACCTCTTTCCTCCAGTTCAGCTGTTGCTCCAGGTCCTGACTCGCTTAGAGACTTACCAGGAGAGAGTAGTCCTCTTGGCCCCATGGTGGCTGGCCCAGCCTTGGTTTCAGGCGCTGCTTGCACGGTGTCCGAACCCATGAGGTTTTCCGCCGCTCTGCCTCTTTCAGCAGATCGGAACGGTACGACACATGGCTGGTTCGATCTTCTCTTAGTCTTCAGGTATGGTATTTTTTACTCGAGTTTATTATCATCTCTATGGTCATAAGGTGGCTTCTTTGTTGGTGTCCCACCTGCAGGCTTCGTCTAGGCGGCAGTATGAAGTCTCTTGGCGTTCCTTCTGTCTCTTTTGCTCCATAGGTATACTTCACTGACGGTTAAGGTTGTTTTGTCCATTATTTCTTGATTGTTCCAGGGCCATCGCCTTATGCTGAATACTGTCGCCTCCCATCGTGTGGCACTGATGGAGCCGCTGCAGCTTCCTATCGATATTGATGTTACTTTTGCATTGTTTCGCAAGGTGTCTCGTGTGTGTTTCACTTCCGGCCTGCTCCTGGGCCGCTTGAGCCGTCCTGGTCGCTTGACACGGTGCTCGCTTGTCTCTCTTCTCCTTGGTTTGTAGTGGCCCCTTCAGTTCAGGACTGTTTCTCTAAGGCTTTTTTCTTGTTGGCATTGGTCTCCGGGAGCTGCTCCTTTTGTCCTGGTGGTAGGTTTATTCATTTGCAGTCATCTCCTCCTTTTCTGGCAAAGAATGAGACTGCTGCATTCCGGAGGGGTCTTTGGGTTGTTGATGCTTGGTTCGTCAGGCCGGGGGTGCATCATGTGTTGTCCGGTTGCGGCTCTTGACTGTTATTTGCGCGCAAAGGGCTCTGTGGCCAGGGATGTTGATCCGACTTCCCTTCTTTCCTGTTCCAGGGTTCGGGTCTTCCAGGTTGTCTGCAGGGTTGTTCGTTCTAGCCAGCCTGTGATCTATCCCCGTGCCCATAATATTCATAAGTTTGCTGTTTTTGGTAATATGTCTTGGATTGACATTTGGGTGCGTGGTTTTTGGAGGTCGAACGGGGTTCTGGCTGCCGTTTCTTGAACGTACCTGGGCCTCGTTGGGCGTGTGTCACCTTGGGTTGGCGGTTACAGCTAGTTGTCTCGACTTTGAGTTGAGGAGTGAGCGCCTCTCGCCTCCCAGGCAAATCCCTTTTATTTCCATCGTGGGTAGTTAGCTCCGAGGAGCCGAAGGGATTCCCCCGCAGAAAACCAGTGTCGATTGTAATGAAACGTCATTTTCTGGGTGAGATCCGGAGGCTCCCTCACCCAGTGAGGGTGAATTGTGGGGGCCGGTCGGCCGAGCGGACAGCACGCTGGACTTGTGATCCTGTGGTCCCGGGTTCGATCCCGGGCGCCGGCGAGAAACAATGGGCAGAGTTTCTTTCACCCTATGCCCCCTGTTACCTAGCAGTAAAATAGGTACCTGGGTGTTAGTCAGCTGTCACGGGCTGCTTCCTGGGGGTGGAGGCCTGGTCGAGGACCGGGCCGCGGGGACACTAAAGCCCCGAAATCATCTCAAGATAACCTCCCCAGAATCTCTTCCCTCCCTCCAGTCGGCATTTTTTTCATGTGTTTGGACATCCAGCCTCAGAACTGAAAGGTGGATAGCCGGCATGGGGGGGCTCTGGTGCTCCCCCCTTTCCCCTCCCAGGGAGGGGGGAGCTGAGCAGACAGTGGCGCGGTGACGTGTGATGGTGGTGTGCACAAGGTACCCACCACCACACGGTGGGCACACGTCCCATGTGCCCACCGTGTGTCTGTGCTTACTAGCAAATTGGTAATAGGGGAATGTGGATCGAGAAATTAGTAATAGAGAAAGTGAATATCATTGCAAGTCGGAAATAAAGCAGAAAATCCTTTATGGTAATACAGGCAAATTAATATATCAGTGTTATAACTCTAGTAACTGGCAACTGATGGCAGCCCAGGACAACAACGTGTCAACTGTACAGCCTCTGGGACCCCTCACCCTCGATCGTGGATAAGTACTGCCCATACAGTAGAACAAATAAACATATATATATATTATTACAACTATAAGGTATACATATAATATTATAAATATAACTATATATACAACAAAACAAAGCAAAATGGGAGTAAACAATCAAATTTGCGGCCACAGTAACAACTACTTAGTCAAAGGCACGGGAATTGAATGTTATATCTGTAAGAATAGATTTCATTCGGCTTGTTCAGGAGTGAGTAACGCCACGGGACTGGGAGTTGGCCACTTGCTCTGGGTGTGTAAAAATGACCTGCCAGCTTGGAATATCCTAAAAAATCTTCTAGATAACATGATGCATGAACGGAAAACATCGTTCATTGAAAGCCTACCAGCCATCCAGAAAGAGTGGGAAAGGAACAACAATAATTCTAATATGCCAGGGGCAGAGGCTATAGTCAGGGATGAAACTGAAGCAGAAACTCAGGAAGTTGTAAACTCTGACTTAGTATGCCTGGATGCAGATGACAGTAAACTAGAAAGTGTAACAGCCAGCACTGACAGCTCAATAGGTACAGACACTACAACGGTCCCCAATAGGGCGAGTCAGACCAGAAGGACAGACTTATGCAAATTTTATGCAAAGGCCATATGCAGATATAGATATGCTGGTAATAAGAAAGGATTAGAATGCAGTTACCAACATCCCAAAATTTTAAATATGCTTAGGAAAGGCGAGTGTCGATTTGGATCAATACATAGGTTTTTCCATCCTGACATGTGCCAAACCTCACTGGAGGACAGAAAATGCTATGACCTCAGCTGCTTGTACTTTCACGTGAAAGGCACAAAACGCTACATAAAGAGTGGCGAGCAGGATAATGAATTTGGAGGAAACTATACAGTAAAATTTTTTTATACCAAACCAAAAGTAGGTTTGGTAGGCTTCAAAAGTAGGCGCATGGAGTGTATGGAACTGGATGCCAGATCCGCTTGTATTCCAGAATTAGATACAATTACACACGCAGCGACTGTAAGAAATATTGCCGGAACAACTGTGGACATCTTCAAGAGAAAACTGGACTGTTTTCTAAGAGAAGTGCCGGACCAACCAGGCTGTGTTGGGTATGTGGGCCTGCAGGCTGCTCCAAGCAACAGCCTGGTGGACCAAACTCTCACAAGTTGAGCTTGGCCTCGGGCTGGGCTTGGGGAGTAGAAGAACTCCCAGAACTCCATCAAGCAGGTATCAAGCAGGTATCACAGAAGGGAACTAAAACTGACAGGCAACTGCCCTACAACAATCAGCACTGGTCAGAATAAACTCAATATGTCCAAGCATAATGGGCTTTGCCAAAAAAGTCTCCCAGTCCAACCATCCCTAATAAAGTATCCTCATTCATCTCTGCCAACATACAAGGACTAAAAACAAGAACAAACAACAGTTCAGTTCATAAATGGTCTCCTCACGGAGTCAAATTTCAGTATTTGGAGCTTTCACAGAAACCCATGCAGGGGAATTCTTTGACAGCAAGATCTAGATTCCAGGATATAACTTATACAGGTTTGATAGGAAAATTAGGTCACATGGAGGAGTGGGTCTGTGTATTAGGGAAGACCTTGTATGCTTGGAGCTCCTTTACGTTACAAGTGAGGTGGTAGAGGTACTGGGATTAAAAATAGAGAAAATAAACTTAGTGATTATTCTAATATACAAACTGCCAGATGTAACGGCTGAGGAATTCGCAGAACAGATAAACAAAATAGAGAATAGCCTTGATAATTTGGAGAACCCAATACCTGATATTATCTTCCTAGGTGACATCAACTTGCCTAGTCTCAGATGGAGAATAGCAAACAATAATATTATACCAGGAAATCTATCGGGACCTAACCAACCACAGATTAGAGAACTACAGTACTTAGATTCTGTGACAAATTTTCACTCAACCAGCAGATATCAGAGCCAACGAGAAATGAAAGTATTCTAGACCTAGTCTTTACGAACAATGAAGACATTATCAGGGACATTACGATATCACATACCACATACTCGGATCACAAGCTCATTGAAGTGCAAACGACCATCAGTAGACCTAAAATGTTGATCATGCGAGAGGGGTTATTCAGTAAATTCAATTTTAATAATAAAAGGATAGACTGGGAGAAAATAAACAGGGAACTTACAAACATTTCATGGGAAATGATCTAAGTAATAAAAGTCCTTCAGAAGGAATAGAAAAATTGACTTCGGAAGCGTATCAAGTCTGTTAGAAACATGTTCCTTTGAGGAAAGCCAGAAAGAGATCCAACATAGAAAGAGAACGCAAACGACACTATAAAACTATAAAAGAAGGAAAAATATAACGGAAATGCTTAAGCAGAGGCGACTTTCCCGTCAAAGAAGGAATAATTTAAATAGGGAGATTGAAGAAATCGAGCGGAAATTGAAACACTCATATCAAACTGAAGAAAGGCAGTTAAAACAGAAAGCAATTCAGGAAATAAAGAAAAATCCAAAATACTTCTTCACATATGCAAAATCAAAAGCAAAAACCACTGCCAGTATTGGACCTATTCGTACAAGTGAAAGTTCATTCACGGAGGATGACAAAGAAATTAGTGAAATCCTAAAAAAGCAGTATGAGGACATGTTTAGCACTCCAATAAACAACATGAAAGTGGAAGATCCAGACAATTTCTTTGTGGGATATCCAAACCCCTGTAAATATAAATGATATCAACACAAGTGTACTAGACTTTGAAAGAGAAATTGAAAACATGCCCGTGCACTCGGCCCCGGTCCAGATTCATGGAATTCAATATTTATAAAGAAATGCAAAGTGCCAGTAGCACAGGCACTCGGTATAGTGTGGAGGAAGAGCTTGGACACGGGGGAGATATCAGATGCACTTAATGTAGCAGACATAGCCCCTCTACACAAGGGAGGGAGCAAAGCATTGACAAAGAATTATAGACCAGTTGCAGTAACGTCGCACATAATAAAAGTATTTGAGAGAGTGATTAAGAGTCTGGTCACCAATTTCATGGAGGTTAATGACCTTCACAACCCAGGCCAACATGGATTTCGAGCGAGAAGGTCGTGCCTCTCACAGCTACTTGATCACTACGACAGTCACCTGAGGCATTAGAAGAAAAACAGAATATTGATGTGATATACACGGACTTTGCAAAGTCTTTCGATAAATGTGACCATGGAGTGATAGCACACAAAATGAAGTCAATGGAAATAACTGGTAAAGTAGGACGCTGGATACTCGGTTTTGTCAAACAGGACTCTGCGAGTAACAGTCAACCATATAAAATAGTCCAAGCGCAGTTAAAAGCTCAGTTCTTGCACCGCTGCTTTTCCTTATTCTCATATCAGATATAGACAAAAATACAAGTCACAGCTTCGTATCATCCTTTGCAGATGACACAAAAATCAGTATGAAAATTACATCAGCTGAAGACATTGAAAAACTTCAAGCTGATATTAATAAAGTTTTCAACTGGGCATCAGAAAATAACATGATGTTTAACAGTGATAAATTCCAGGTACTCAGATACGGCAAAAATGAGGACCTTAAACATAATACAAGGTACAAACACAATCAAATGTGCTCATAGTAGGAAAAGAGCATGTAAAGGATTTGGGAATAATGATGTCTGATGACCTAACGTTTAGGGAGCATAACCAAGCAAACATTGCATCAGCCAGAAAAATGATTGGATGGATTACAAGAACTTTCAAATCCAGGGATCCCATCACAATGGTTGCGCTCTTCAACTCACTTGTGTTGTCCCATCTTGAGTACTGCTCAGTACTAACTTTCCCCTTCAGAGCAGGAGAGATTGCTGAAATCTGAAATGAAAGAAGGAATACAGACAACATATACGGCACGCATAGACGTGATAAAGCACCTAAATTATTGGGATCGTCTCAAAGCCCTCCAAATGTAATCGCTAGAAAGAATACGAGAGAGATATAAAATAATATACACTTGGAAGATACTGGAGGGCCAAGTACCAAATCTACACAGTAAAATAACGTATTGGAGTGAACGGTATGGAAGAAAATGCAGAATAGAACCCGTGAAGAGCAGAGGTGCCATAGGCACAATCAGAGAACACTGTACAGTATAAACATCAGAGGTTCACGGTTGTTCAACACCCTCCCAGCGAGCATAAGAAATATTGCCGGAACAACCGTGGACATCTTCAAGAGGAAACTAGATTGTTTCCTCCAAGGAAACCATACCTATCGGGCTGTGGTGGGTATGTGGGCCTGCGGGCTGCTCCAAGCAATAGCCTATTGGACCAAACTCTCACAAGTCAACCTTGGCCTTGGGCCGGGTTTGGGGAGTAGAAGAACTCCCAGAACCCCATCAACCAGGTATCAACCAGATGTCATGCTCGTTTGTTCGTTTCTTTTAGGGGAGTTCTATCCACTTGTTCGGCTTGTGGTAGCAATAATTTCACCAGAATAGGGGTTTGTTTTGGGATGCTTACCTTTCTGGGTGCCTGACCTGGTTGATAGCAGACAGAGTGCTTCCAACCACACGGGGGTTTCTATAGGCCATTGCTCCCCGTGCCTCTCTGAGGTGGGGTGGGGGGGGGGGCAGGTTCTGGTTCGTAGTGCCCGGTAGGTCCACAGAACTCCATACACGCGACTGATGCCAAAGTCTGACATTAACATATTAGCCTATTAAGCTCCAGTTAGCCTCTGGGTGTCACCCAGAAAATGGCGTTTCATTTCATTCAACTCTATTTTTCTTGGTAAACACCAGGTCTAGGGTAGCTGGTAGGAAACCTTACTCTCCGTGTTTCATCTCTCAACGTGAAGATATTTTGTTGATCAGTCTATTTCTCTGGTTAAAATCGCTCAAGTAAAATTCAGTTCTTTGCTCTGGGTCTCCTTTCTATTGTGGCTACCTTTTCTGTTACTCTATTGGTATCTGTACCCCATTATAATTTTCCTTTTAACTGTTAATTTTTAACCTTTCTTATTTGGGTTTGCTTCAATATTGTCAGAGTGACCAGCGTAAAGGGGAGAAGGCCATGGTGGACCATGAACTTTCACGTCACAACATCACCAGCACCGTGATGCCCACTGATGGCAGTACCAGCACTGGACATGATTGTGAGAGTACTGAAGAATTGGACGATAACTTTTCTAAAGAGTTTGGAACAGAATTCACTCTTCGTCAAGCTAAATTAAATGAACAGTTGCATGTAAGTACAGTACTTTAATGCATTTTCAATAATCTATGCAATATTTAATTTTCATAAATGTTTGTATGGTTTATGGTTTGGTTTAAATGTTTGCTTGTAAATTTTGAAATGTGATTTTTGTGATTTTTCTTTTGCATGGTTAGACATTTGTATTTAACCCATTTAGTGCTAGAATTGATTGTCATATGCTAGTCATTTACTATAATCAGTTAATATAATCAATACTAACCACTAACCCCAGTGGTTAGTATTTTTGTTTATCATCCAGTAGAAAAAACACATGTTTTTCTGGGCTGGCTCTTGAATAGCTCCTTGGTGTTTCAAGCACCGATATCCTTGAGACCTCCACTCGACCAGATGTGTGCTACCCACCAAAATCCAGAATCTTAATTTGATTTGCTCATGAAGTCTACATGAGTAAATGAAAGATAACCAAAAACTGAGGAAATGCCCAGAATATCTCGGGCAAATCAGAACTAACCATTACTTTTAATAAAGAATTAAAGTTAGGAAACGAGGTTACCAACAGCTGGCCGTGGGTAAACCACCATCGCTCCAACTTGCACCAGATGCTGTTCAGCCCAGATCTTCACTAGCGTGTCTGGTTCTTGCCACTGTGCACCTGCAGAAACCCATTGTTCATCCCTAGAGATAAGCAGTGGCAGGTCATCAGTATTAAACTTTTTCAACTAAATTGTGACTGGCAGGTGATTAGGAAAGCAACATATCCAGGAATTCTTCTGGGGTGACAAATATAATCAATTTAGCAGTAGTTTGAGAGAGCTGATGTGCTAGCCATAATCCTGGATTTAGCCATATATATTTACATAACTGGTGATGGTGAATAGAACAGAAGTGAAGAAATTACTGTATGGTGGTCTGCCTGCTTTACACTGTTTTTACTTTGTAATGAGCAATGGTAGCCTTGAAACTTTTCCCAGCTTGCAAACTGTGCTCAACACTTGGGTCACTGTCAATTGCTGTCTGGATCACCGGGGTAATTTCACTACAAGAGCAGAGCCATATTGTTCAATGTCAGCTCCTTCACACTAGTACCTACAGCCGTTCATCCTTCTCCTGCTGAAGTTATATTGCCTATGCTAGGTTTTCTGTTTTCCATGTCAAGTTCTTTGTGATGAATGATTTAGCTGAAAGGTGTCGTTTGTTTCTGTGTCACTGAGCCCTTCTCTGTCAGTTCATCGTGCAAGGTTAAGTATTTCAGCCAACCGAATTTCTGTTCACAAATCTTGTGAAATTGTTCACTTACTCATTCCACAATTGTGCTGTTTCACTTTGGCAAACATCCATTATATTTGTATTGCATCAAGGATGTTGTAAATGTCAAGATTTCTGAAAATCTTGAACTGATTGCTTATTGGGTCATCTATAACTTCTAGACACTGCAAAAAATGTAAATTGTAGATAGTGCTCTTTAAATGTCTTCAATACATGGGCTGAATTAAAGATGTGGTGCTGGGTGGCATGAACATTAGTTCAACATTTTCAAAAAGGACAGATAAATGTACACCATGTTCTACATCATTATCAACAAGGAGCAAAGCCTTTAAGCACGATTTTTTTCCGAGCCATGAGTTTTCACCTCTTCACAGAAAATGTTGATAAACCAGTCATCAAACATAAGTCATCGATGCTTCCTTATTTGCTCTCCAGTGAACTGGTAAGGGGCTTAGAGAAAGACCTTTGAAGGCTCTGGGATTGAGCGAGGTAAATTAGTAGTACATAACTTACGCTTCAAATCTCCAGCAGCATTGCCACAAAGCAAATGCAGCCTGTCATTGTCTTGAAACCTGAAGCCATTTTATTTTCTAAAGTGTTGGTTCTCTTCAATTAATGCATGTGCTGTTAGTTTGTAAGCACTAGCAGCCTCACCAGTGATTTAAACATTAACGGGGATGCTGGTATTTTACGAATTCATAAAACTATCCTTTACTAGCTTCAAACAGCTCTGCCCCTTTCAACTTGTGTTAAATGATTGTAAAATCTTCAAATCCTTTATACACATTAATCCAGTGTTTCCAAGTCATGTTTCCAAGTCAGGTCATCACCCTATACTGTTGGCATTTCCTCAAATTTCTTCAGTATCATAATGTCTCGCCCCTGGTATTTTTATATTTAGTGGACTTGAACAAGCCACAGTAGCTTTGATTATATCTGTATTAATTTTAGATGATCATATGCTAGATTTATTCATGTTATAGTGGTGACCCAGTGTTGTAACAAATCATACCATAAAAATGGATGAGAGGAAATGAAGAACAGCATAAAGGGGGAGAGAGTGAGGTGGAGTGGGGAAGAGTGAGGTGAAAGTGTAGAGGATAGATGGGATGATGGGTGGACTTTGTGAGAGGGACAAAAGTGGGTAGAAAGAATTAGAGTAGGGGATAATTAGAGTAGATAAAGGTAGGTAGAAAGGTAGATCTGCCACTTTTATAACAAGTCGACCCTGGCTGGGCTCAGGGAGTAGAAGCACTCCCAGAACCTTCTCCAGGTATGCATCCATTCAGAAGTTTACAAGACAAGGAATGGAATGCATCTCTATAATCAGTGTAAACAGGTAAGAAACTACAACCATGTAAAACATAAATTTTCAAGTCTGAATTGTTAGTAATTTTCAGTGCTCTTCACTCAAGCTTTCATCAGTCAAGAAATGGATCAAAGGTCTTAGGTTATCAGATTTAAGTAACTAAAAGTGACTTTAAAGAGTTATTCATTTATGTATATGTTCATAACTAAATGTACAGTATTTCCTTTACCATAATCAGTATTAATTTGGAAAAGGAGTCATTACATATGAAATTGAGAGCAAATATGGCTGATTGTTCCTGAAATTTATACAACAAATAATTTCAATCGAACCTTACAATTGAATTCATCAAGGTCTTTAATTACAAGTTGGTTAAAAGATAGGGAGATCTGGCTGACAGTCAAAGCTCCCTGGCCTGGAGCCATTTGGGGAACTATAGACTTTCCCCTGCTGCTGCTGCTTGAACCTCTCTGGTTTAGCAACGCTTCCATTTATGTATAACTGCTCAAGTATATATGGGGGAGCCAAGGGGTTTAACTCGTCATCATAGGATAGTGGCTAACTAGCCATCACACTCACAGGCGGCTTGTTTGATGGAAAGACATTGTCACCTGTGAACATTAACACTTAAGATGTGTACTTTGCTATTGTCAAGAACTGACAGACTGTTGCCACCACTCAATTTCTGTGAGAACAGACTCTACTTGTACCACTGATTATATTAAAACCGTTTATGGTGTTACAGTGTGGTAGCATGCTCTCCAGCCTTGAGATTCATCAGGATTTCAAACTTCTCTCTTCTCGTTTTTTCATAAGCATTCTCATCTTTGAGTGTTCTCTGTTTTTGCTTGAGATAGAAGATGCTTGGGGTAGAACCATGGTGCAAAAATGTGGTACTGTAATACCAAAGTGAGTAAAATGAGAATATTTGAAGTCACAAGAACAAAAGTTTTTAAATGCATGCAACAGCAACAAATGCTGTATATCACCATTTAAAGCAATAACAAAATTAGGCTGTCATCAATGCACATTGCACTAATGCTGGGCTCACTTTGTGGTGTTGATGATATTTGTCTTCAAGTGATAGTGCCACTTGGCCAACAAAGCTGGCAGATTTGTCCAACGGCTGATGGCACCATTTGCCAATGAAGCTGCCAGATTTGTCCAACGGCTGATGGCACCATTTGCCAGCGAAGCTGCCAGATTTGAAAAGCTGAAAATAGTTACTTAAATGTCATTAAAAAATTCTGATAGCCGTTGCATATTGCCACCAATGGGTTGATTTATTTTGTTTCATGAATTTGATAATGGGGTTTAGTTACAAATATTCAATATTTTTGTGTGCGCTTAATGTTCCCATGTCTTAGCTCTTTCCTTAAGGGTGGTATGTTGTATATATCTAAACAATATTTTATCATGCTCTCCATCAAGTACATGGCCAATAAATTTGGTGAATATTGATATCTACAAAAATACAATTAAAATTTGTTTAAATTCTCAGTACTAGTTTGTGTTGTAGAATTATGATATATTATTATATTGTATTGCACTTCTTTATTTTTTTCTTAGGATATAAACAAAGAATTAGCTATGAAAGAAGAACTGATGAACAAAATGTCAACCAACGATGCTCAATTTCTGGTGATGAAGGCCAGCTATGAGAAAGAGAAAAAAGACCTGGAAATGCACATAGATATCCTGGCTAAAGAGAAGGATGAACTCATGCAGCAACTGAAGGCAGCTTCACACTCGGGAGGAAGCAAGTAAGGCTGTTTGTTTTGATGTGCTTTCAAAGCCTGGTTACCACAACATATAACATTATAGGGGTAGGGAAGGTTTGGAGTGTGGGATCTCTCCAAATGTTGTCAATCGTGAAAATAGTCTTGTTTTGGGGGCTCATTCCCACCCAAGCCTCAAAGTGAAGGCAGGTCCATATTATTGTAGGTTATGAGAGGAACACAAAAATAATTAACAAAAGTTGGATGGGGAAAAGCTCCTTCAAGGAAGGAAAGTTTGATAGGAAAAGTTTGAGACAAAGATAAAGGAAATGATGAGTGGAATGGAATAATTTCATAAGAACAGAAGTGAGAAGTAAAATGTAGTTCAGTATGCTTTATTAACTAAGAAAGGTTTGGGATAATGAATAACATTTCTTTGCAGGTCAAGGTGTTCATATTTGAAATTAAAATTTGAGAGAATGGTGATGCTTCTCATTGCATATGTACTGTTTAAGGACAGAAGTGAAACGTAACAAGGCTTTTGGGGGTAACCTGTAGGAGGAGATTACAGTAGTTTAATGCCTAAAAGTTAAAGGGTAATTGTTCTTTGAATTGTATATCTGAAAATATCATCTGAATGGTAAATGTCTGTAGATTTAAAAATCTGTGAAATGAGTTATATTTTACTAATACTTGCAAACTACTACATTCTTTCCGGATGCCTCGGGACTGAGACCGTACGGATAACCTGTTTTGTAGGGATAAGTGGTTGGTCATGTAGGGAACATTTTTTACAGTACATTATTCAGTTTGTACTTGCCAATGAGGCATTCTGATCCACTTCCAAAGCTGAAGATTATTGTTGATGGTGTGTATCTATTTAGGTGGTAGAGGTTTTTACGTTAACAGTGCTGGGTTGGCTGAAGTGGAGAATGATGATGATGAGGTACCTTCAGATGGTAAAGTGCTTGTACCACTCCTAGACTATTATTATTATTAACACATTGCACCATAGTTCTATTCTCTGCCCTTCTATTATGTATAGCTTATCACTTTCACTTGTAGAAAAAATAGTCAGGGATCTATAACATCATTTCTTAGATGGGTAGTGATGCCCGACATCTGCTTGCTCTCACCACCGTATCACACATTTTTACTAGACTGCCTGCTTGCCTCACAACTTTACTGCTGACAGTAGTGTCTGATAAGTATGTGGTCATGTGTAGTTAAAAAGTAACGATTATTCATAAATATATATGGTACAGAGTAAATAATGAAACTGTACAAGAGTGGTTTAACCCCTTGGCATGCATACAGGGAGGAAGCTGTGCTTGAGGATCATCGAGTCCATGAACTCGTGAGGATGCAATTTGCTGGTTTGACACATAGGGGATGAAGGGCTTTGATGGTTAAGTTAGATGGTATATTTGTTTGCTGTTTCACTTTAGTTTACACAATGTGGGGAATATCTCTTTATATGCACATAAGTGTCAGAAACAATGAGTAGTGTACGTAGGCCTAGGGTGTAATATGTACACCTATATTGGATGTCAATTCTGTGGAAATTTTTGTGTAGGTAATTGTGCATGTGTAAGAGAGAATGATGTAATAAGTGGTTTCATATTAATGACGGTGTATATCAGGGTTGTGGAATGTCACTGGAAAATAAGTATTGTATATACACTGAAGGGGTCATAAGGATGGGCAAGGTAAGAATGTTAAAGGTGTATTTCTACAATATAGGCCTAATATATATAATTGAAGTATATCAAACTAGAAGTATGCAGATGATAATTTTTATGCCAGAAAGTGAAAGAAAGATAGGTAAATACAGTAATTTGAAAGCTTCGTTTAGTTGTGTGAGAGAAGACAAAAATGAATTTATGGTTTCATATTAATGTGGCGGAGAGAAAAAGAAATTGTGTGTGTGTGAAATAAATATGAATGGTAAAATGTTGTATGTGTTCAGTTTATATAAACAGTAATAGTTGCAACCAGAGGTCTGCATGGAGTAGTGGCAGTGCAATAAGATATCCGGTTAGGAAAACAAAATGGTAATAAAGGAGATGCAACCAGAGGTCTGCATGGAATGATGGTGTGGTATAAATGCAAAAAGTTAGGGTTGTAGAAATGGACAATCAAAGGAGCATGTGTGATGTTAGAGGATAGGATTAGATAAAGGATAGATAAAGCATAAAGCTGTCTTTGAGGGATGTAGAGTGCAAGTCAATAAACTGCCAGAATAAGAAAAATATACAGATGGGTTTAACGTGTTGAGTGAACGGATTATGGTAAACTGATAAAAGGGAGTATTTTCACGTAAACCTGTAGGTAGAGTGTGAAGGAAGCAGCTGGGAAAATGGTGGCTGTTAATGGGTACACGTGAGTGTTGGAGAAACACTACGCCTGGTCTTTGAAGGAGTGGTTGCTGCTGTGGGTGACTGATGGTGCAGAGGTGCTGGATTATGTGACAATATTATTTTAAACAAATCCACAAGGGCCATGATGAGGGTTCGACCCTACGCACGGGACGTTCCCGGAAGCACCTTTGTCAACTTTGCCACAACATGGTAAAAGAATTGCAACCTGGATTGCAACTGCCCTCACTAGGATCCTGAAGCTTCTCAGAAGCCCAATTGAGGTTTCACACAATTCCCCTATGCACTCGGGCTCTGTCAACCAAATGTTCTACCTCTTCATCCTTACTTCAATACACCCACAAATCACAATAGCATGATGTATCAAGTGAACAAATCCACAAGGGCCGTGATGAAGGTTCGAACCTATGCACAGGATGCTACCAGAAGCATCGGCTCAAGGGAGCCGGTCGGCCGAGCGGACAGCACGCTGGACTTGTGATCCTGTGGTCCTGGGTTCGATCCCAGGCGCCGGCGAGAAACAATGGACAGAGTTTCTTTCACCCTATGCCCCTGTTACCTAGCAGTAAAATAGGTGCCTGGGTGTTAGTCAGCTGTCACGGGCTGCTTCCTGGGGGTGGAGGCCTGGTCGAGGACTGGGCCGCGGGCACACTAAAGCCCCGAAATCATCTCAAGATCTCAAGATAATCTCGAAAGCACTGTAGTCAACTGTACCATGACATAATTAAAAGAATTGTATTGAAGGAAGGGCATAGAGGTAGAACATTTGGTTGACAGAGCCCGGGTGCATGGGGGAATTGTGTGAAACCCCAATTGGGCTTCTGAGAAGCTTCAGGATCCTAGTGAGGGCAGTAGCACCCCAGGTTGCAATTCTTTTAACCATGTCGTGGTACAGTTGACTAAGGCACTTCTGGGATCATTCCATGCATAGGTTCAAACCCTCATCAAGGCCCTTGTGGATTTGTTCACTTGATATATTACGCTATTGTGATTTGTGTTTGTAGATTATTTTGTTAATGATAAAATGAATGGACAAGTGGTGTTTTGTATATTATTTAATGTCTGTAACCTTCTTGTGCTATATTCTTAACTTGAACTTTTCAGACTGATACCTCCTTTCCCCATCAAAATGGGAAAAAGGCAATGATTAAGTTATGTACAGTATTTATGTATACGTGCTGTTACTGATATGCTGTTTTCCTGAATTGAAAATATTCTAACTTCTTGGTTGATTCTTAATAATCACAACCTTTGAATGTATGGTAGAATATAAGGTTTGGCATGTGATATGTAAACAAATAATTAATAGTTACTAATTAGGATTAAGTTAAAATGTTGCTAGCCATTCTCTTCAGCTGTGCAATAAATAAGCTTTTCAATATTTTTCCAGAGTCTCTGAACAGCGTCGCAAGAGGGTTCAAGAGCTGGAAACAGAGATTGCAAAGCTCAAACAGAAGCAAAAAGAACACCTAAAGCTAATGCGCATGAAGGATCAGTCTGAACAGAAGGTCATCAAACTTAATTCTGAAATTGTGGTATGTAGTAAGAATATTTGTTTCTTTTTAACTGAGCTTTCATTTGTATAGTGAAGTTGGCCAAGTTGTTAAATGTTGCAAATATTTTTATATAGGAAGTATTATATGCATAAATGTTAATGATGCAATGAATAGCTGGTTTTACATTAATATAGTGCAGGTGTATGCCAGGGTTGTTTAACATGTATATATATATTGAGGGGTTCATGAAGGGCAGTGTAAGAATATTAATGTGTGTAGGTTTTATAACGTGTACAGTCACAGCACTTTCACACCCCCCTTGTTCATGATTAATGGTCGTCCCGAGCACTTTCCAATGTTCCTCCTGCTCTTCCCTTGACAAGAGGCCTACACAGTTTGGCAACATGTCATCAAGAGTACCTCGGTGCGCATGCCTCTGCCATTGTTACCCAAATACAGACAGCCTTTTTTTTCCCCCTTACACCTAGATTACTTATCCTCCACATCATTTCTTAAAAACAAAACTCATGATAATTTAAGAGGTAATGTATCTGCCATAGTTTTGACCTAGCAGTCTACTCTAGTGAAAATGTGATGAATTTTGAACAGAAATTACTGTATTGTATACAGTGGCACCTCGACTTACGATTGCCCCTACTTATGATAATTTCGAGTTACGATGTAAATTTCATCGAAAAATGCGACTCTACATCCAATGGTGTCGTCGACTTCCGATATTTGTTGGTACACGTTCGGGTCGACCGAGCGCGTGGTTCCTGGTCACGCGGTCCGACCTGCCTCGGTTTACTACAGCTGCCCGCTTAGTGACGATCGCGCCTCCACCACCACCACCACCAGAAACAGCTGCTGGGATGTCTTGATGGGAAGACCAGAAATTTTTATAAATCATAAATAACTGAATATTTGAAAGAACTGTTTACAGTGATGGGTGTTGAAGGCACTTATGGCTTCACCATGGTATTAGTTCTTAAATGGCTCCTGTAGCCCATAAGTGATGGAGATAGAGAAATGTATAAGGTTGAACTTGATCATGATCATCATGATGTACACATGTACATGATGTTGTACATGTGTATATGATGTGCACTACACTCCCTCAATACCACACAAACCATCACACTCCACAACACCAGTACTAAAATTGGATGAATCATTGCCAAAATAACAACACGACCTTGATGGAGAGGCAAGAGAACTCAAAATCTACCAGAATTAACAAAATATGGAAAATCCTTTATATATATATATACAAACATACAAGGCCTAAAGTTAACATTGAGAAATAGGTTCATAACTGGCTTCTTAGTAGTTGAATGCAATATTTGAGGCATTTTCAGAATCGCATAAGAGAGTACACATAGGTAGTGGAATCTGGATCCCAAGTTATTAATACTGTGTATGTTGTGACAGGATACAGTAAATACATCATCTGGAGGAGTAGGTCTGTATGTTAAAGGTATGAAACTTGTATGCACATGGCTCTCCAGAGGGGGTAGTTGAGGTGCAGTACTTGGAATCAAAGTAGAGGAAAAAAACATGATTATTATTCTAATATACAAACTGCCAGATGCAGCAGTTGAGGAATTAGAGCAGATACACAAAACAGAGATTTGCCTTGATAATCTACCAAACCCAGTGTACAATATTATCTTCCTTGAAAACACCAATCTACCCATCTACCCAATATCAAACAATAACATTAGAGTAAGAAATCAACCTGAAAATAACCAATCTCAGGCTCGCTGAGATAACAACTAGGAGTAAAAATACTCTTGATTTGCTTTTCACAAATACTGAAGAAATAATCAAGGACATTACAATCTAAGATATTGTACTACATACTCAGATCAGACTAATTGAAGTTAAAACTAACATTGGTACTTATAATGTGTCCAAAAGTATTGAACAAAAAGTGTAATTTTATAAATTAACTTTGATCAATAAGAGGATTGGCCTGAGGAGAAATAAACGTATCCAATTGGAAACCGTCATGAATAACAAAAAACTCCCACGCAATGAATATAAGAATTGACTACTGAAGTATACAAAGTCTGCTTGACACATGTTCTTTTGTGGGAGGTCAGAAAGACAACCACCCTAGAAAGAGAATGCAGATGACACAACAGAAGAACAAAGAAAAGGTACAGTAACATAAACTGGGAGATTGAAGAACTGGAACAGAAGCTGAAGCAATCATCCCAGACTGAATAAATGAAATTGGTACAGAAAGTTATGCAAGAGATAGAGAAAAATACAAAATATCTTTTGTCATGCAAAATCATAAACCTCCACCAGTATTGGACCTATACTTACAAGTGAAGGTTCATACATCCTTAAAGAACAGTATAGTACGAGGTTATGTTTAGCACCCTCCAATAAGCAACATGAAAGTTAAAGATCTGAACAGCTTCTTTATGAACCATATTCAAAAACCCTGACAATATAACTGATATTAACACAAGCACAGGATTCTGAAAGAGAAATCGACAACTTGCTCATGCACTTTGCTCCAAGTGCTGACAACTGGAATTCTATATTTGTAAATAAATATTAGGTACTATTCACACAAGCACTCTGTGTAATATGGACAAATTTGTTTTAGTTAATTAAATTTATACTTTCAGTTTTTTTTTTTTTTTTTTTACACATAATAATTCTTTGCCAAATGTTTTATTAGGAAAATTCCTAAATTACAAAATTGTTTATTGCAGCATATTGAACATTAGCAAGGCACAAACCTGAAAGTCGGTTTGTTTACATCAACATGTTAATGCTGATTATTTTGTAAGATTGCATATGCATTTAATGTGTTTTATATTGCAGGCCATGAAAGCTAACAGAGTTAAGCTGATTCGGCAGATGAAGGAAGACAGTGAGAAGTTCAGAGTATGGAAAGCACAGAAGGACAGAGAGGTATGCTATATTAAATCACTGCAGGTTCTCCAAAGATCAGTTTGATTGTTAAGATAAATGAGTATTTTAAAAGAGAGCAAAAGGATTAAAACTACTTGCTAGAACCCATTCCAGACTATTTTATAACCTCGGCTGTCTGAAGGATAACGGGTTTAGCTAACTTTGTTTTTTAAGCTGAATGTTTAACCCCTTTGTTGTTTACAACCAATGAATCTGTCATTTCTGTTACATGTTTGCTACAGTATTTGTTTTAGCCACCAAGTTTCCTGTGTTGTCTTTTGATAAGTTGTTGCTAGCAACTGCCATAATCAACATATTTGGCACTTCCAGCAGGAGCCTGTCTAATTCCTTTCTGAAATATTCTTACATTTGCTGGGTGGAGATTAAATTATTACTTTGTAGAATTGGTGAATGTCTAGTACTATTACTTAGAATCTGAAGTTGACTATCAATATTATCAAATAATGATTCTTAAAGTAAAAGTCAATATTTTACTTATTGAAAATGCTTTGTGAATATTACTAAATGTACAGAAAATCATTTGTGAAAATCTTTTCATCTCAGGTTGCCAAGCTGAAGGAAGCAGACCGTCGTAAAGAATATCAGATTGTGAAAATGGAACGTCTTCACTCCAAACAGCAGAATGTTCTGAAACGCAAAATGGAGGAGGCTATTGCTATTAACAAGAGACTAAAGGTAAGGAATTTAAAGTTTTCTTGGTTGTAGTTTTTATTAATAAATAAGGGGGTAAAGAATAAGCTGTGCAAAGTTTTATTATTAAAATTATTAACCCCTGCACTGCACACCTGCTTCATGTGACAACTTCATGGTGTGCATGAAAGAAAAAAATAACTTTTATCGTTTTAGTATTGCTAAAATGTGTTCACTGATCATGGAGAAAACATAAGAACATTTTGTTTTTTTGCCGTGATGGAGAGAAAATCTCCTAATGGCGTCATCGATTTGAGAAATTACTCGGGGAGTTTGCCCAGGCTAGGCAGGCGGTAATAGTTTCAAATAGGTTCACTTATTTTTTCTTCAGTTATGCAGAAGTGTGTAATTTGTGTAATTTATAATGAAACATGTAAAATGTTATGCATCATTGCAAACTCTCACAAGCTGTTCTGGCGAGTGATAATAAAGTAACCGTTGATCCATGAAGAGCATAGTCACACAGGCTCCACAGTTGGCGAGGGAACCCAACAAACCAAAATTTGCCAGCTGTACTATGCACATTGCTAATTCTAGCCAAGATGTTTTTTATCATAAACATGATCACTGAATCCTGAATATGATTAATTTTTCACATGTTCATTTTCTAAAAGAACACGAGGTCCCATTACACGACTCAGAAACACCAAACCGTGGCTGTGGCTGTCTCCCATGCTTTGGGAATGTCATTACCAGCATTTAGTTAACTAATATCTCAATCTTGTGTAAAATTTCCCACTGCACTCTAAATGGAATGGATTGTCATTACCAGCATTTAGTTGACTAAATCTCAATCTTGTGCAAAATTTCTCACTGCCCTGAGAGCATTTAATAAGTTTTTCTTAGCTGGCAGTCATGAACTTCAATATTATTGTCAAACACTGGCATTTCCCTTCTTGCCTTTACTGTGCCACACACTCCAGTTCTATTTTCAAGCAAGAACCTAGTTAGCAAGGGACTTGTATAATAGTTATGTGTATAAAATGTGGCCTTTATTCAGCCATGGTGCAAGCAGTGTCTTCACCACACTACCTGAGAAACCACGTTGGTCATTACCGGGAATGTCTACATTGCTAGCAGAGTACAGAATCATGTGTAAAACAATTCCTGTTTCACAGTCAAAAAGAACAAAGAATTTCAATCCAAATCTGTGCCATTTGGAGGGAATATACTGGTTGAAGGCAACACGTCCGTTGAAAAGAACAAGGGATTCTAGAGAATCTAGAAATCTAGAATGTAGACATCTCTGAACTTTCCAATCAGTTCATTGAGAACGTGCCTCACTCTCCAAAGTGCATCATCTTCTGTCCAGTCTTCATTACCTGCCAAATGAAGACACCCGAGAAGTACAGTATCTGAAACCTGTCTCGAGTCATATATTTTCCGAACATAGGTATTGGGACACATTGGTATTTGCTCCAATAATCTGAGATGACGTGTTTTACACAATGTCTCATCAACAGACATAGTGCAGGAAATGCATACATTTCACCTAGATCAGTGTTTTTCCAACACTGTATTCGTGAAAATCTGTTAACTCGTGTTCAATGAGATGAACTGCATTGATGTTCGTTTCCTGAGCAAGATGTTACATGAGCGGCTCATCAAAATATGCAGTAAAAAAGTTCATTTCACACATGTTCTCACCAGTATCAGGGAAAAGGTCTGTAATCCCAACATCTTTATTGTTAAAAGCTGGAATTAATGAAACAAAATTTTCACCATCACTCCACGCAAGTACAGCTGGTGTTTTGCAAGATGCTACAATGGCACCACGGCGAGGAATTGTTGCACATCGTGGACCAGGAGCTGAAGCCCGTGTATGAACAGTACGGGCGTGAACTGAGACATGTCTCCATGCAGTGGCGCTTGACTGGACGAGACGCTGATGCGACAAAACATCTCTTGGTAACAGCACCCATTCCACTGGCACTAGCAACAGGTGTTTTCTGATTCAACGTCACTGAAACCAGAGTCACTTTCCTCTGACTCGTCACCAAAAATATTGTCATACTGCAAATAATCACAAGAACTGTGTGGTCGGGAGCGAATTGGTGTAGAGAGTGGGCGAGGAGGCAGAAGAGGCAGTGCTGAGCGAGTAGGCCTCCCCCTGGGAGCAGGCTGTATCTCATTTTTCACTTTGACTCCCAATGGAATCCTGTGTATAGTCTTTAGGATATCAGTCATCAATAGGATTTACCTTACCATCAGAAAATAATTCATTCATTATTAATTTCATCATCAGTCAGTGATTGCATGGTGTTGTGCGATGAGCATTATGGGGCATTGGGGCATGCACTCGCCATGGTGGCTGCCGGGTAACTGAGACCTCCAACAAAATTGGGGCCTAGCTGAATTTTTTAAAGATGGCGTCTGTTTATTATGGCTCCTGGGCAGACTATGGATCCTCCTCTAACCCATAGGCTGTTTAAATCTTGCGTGGTACTCCAACACTTAAATAGCTGTGCTGCATAATTCTGCATCAGTTACTCACCACAGCTATTGATGTGTTGCGCAGTTCAAGGGTTAAGTGATGCTGTGGGCATGAACTGCATGGCAGTGTTGTGAGCTGCTGCTGCTGCATGCACTATCCATGACTCTTTTTTTGTGAGTACTGAGGCCACTAGGGAGCCCATTATTCTTTTTTCAAAGATGGCATCTGTATACTAGAGACTTGGAGGCAGATGTGAGCCCCGTGTTCCCACTGGAGTTACAAATGTTACGCTACACCTAAAATCAGCCCTGGTTGATAACACACACCACCGATGAAATGATCTTAGTTAATGTGCTTAGATGAATGGTTAATTACCTGGTAGACTAGATGTTTGATTATTAAAACTAATTAGGAATGACACTGATCTGATGATACCAAAGTTTGTACAAATCTGAATAATCTGAAGAACATAAACACACACACCACTTCTCCATACACAGTTTAAAATGTAGATATGACAGAGCCCAGTAGGCTCAGGAATCTGTACATCAGTTGATTGACGGTTGAGAGGCGGGATCAAAGAGCCAGAGCTCAACCCCCGCAAGCACAATTAGGTGAGTACACACACATACACACAGAGAGATATATATATATATATCAATGCACGCTCCTTGAAAAACATAAACTCTCTAGGGACATCCAAGTGTTGTTGGAATTAAACACGTTACTTGATCCCATAATGTGTATTGCAAAACATTAAAAAGTGCATCATAGTGATTGTTATTTCAATTTGGAGTAATATAGAAAAAACATAAACACAATGAAACCCCAGTGGCCTAATTAGCCAAGATAAAAACCACTAATTTTCCCTGCCATTGAAACACCCAAAAAATCCCAGTATCCATAGTGCTACAAATTATTGTAACATAATTAAATATAAAGAAAGTATAATTAAATATTGAGACCTTAATAAAATTAATTAGTATTGTAGAGTATGACTGGGTTTTGAGGTGTGAGATAGGATATGAAACTCCCACAGACTTTCCGGTTGAATTTACCGTAGTACCTAAGGTATGAAAGTCCTGCAGAGTTTGCCAGCGTTCCCAAGCCCCAGCTGGAAATTCCCGTGTTGAACACACACTATCCTGCTTGTTACCCAACTCTTCTGCACTTTATCAAGGATTCTTTTTGCTTCATATCCTAGTTTCTTCTGTCTTGCCATGTGGCTGCCTCTAATTCTGTTAGGTTGTTTATAATCTTTCTCCCTAAATTTTTTAATTTGGTTCTGTTCACTGCCTACTTTGTTCTGACAGCATCATTGTCACCTTTGTTGCCTGCCTTGCCTCCAACCCTTCAGCTACTCCTGCACAAGTCCTTGCTTGTCCTTGATCCCCATTGTGTTGTCACATTCTCCATTATTTTTATTTACTTTTTAAATTTTTCATTGTATCTTTTGTTGCATCCTTTGCATTTTTGTCTTTCCTTTCACTGCTTTGCATCAGTTAATTTTCTTGCATTGCTTTACTTCAGCCCTGGTGTCTGTTCAAAGCTGTTAGTCCTCCCTGGTTCTGTCTCCAGGTTCCCTCTGTCAGTGTCTTCATCTCTCCTATATCTACCTCCATTGTTCCTCGTGAGCTGAGATAGTCACCGGTAATTGCTGAAAATGAGTTTGTTTGCATTTTTTCTGTACAGTTTATAGAGAAGGGAACATAATTGTGTGTGTGGAAGAATATTACATGATACTGTTTCACGAGCTGGAGGATTTGTATGTTAGGAAATGTTCATAATTCCAGTACAGTATTATTTGAGAGATGCTGGTATATATGGGGAAATATAAAAGTATGAAAGTAATGGCGATGCCTTCATTGCCTGCAGTTGAACCATTATTGGTTTAAGATGCAAAGTTAATTTTATGGTGATTGTATATATAAATGGTTTATTTCCAGGATGCAGTGGCACTTCAGAAGGCTGGTGCTGAGAAAAGGGCTGCATCACGAGACATTGCTGGTACTGGGAACCGTGTCAGGTGAGAGCTGAAGTTACATTATTTATTGAGTATTTGTAAATAAACATGACCTGTATCAAGTAATTATGCATAAATGTTATATACCGTTAACAAAATTTAGGTTTTGTACAGTATTGAAATTCGTCTTTCTAACAATCTGTTGCAATTTTAGTGCTGGGAAACATAATTATTTGGGTAGTTTTATATTTTCATACAATTTTTTGTAGTTTGAATTTTTGTTGTTTCACTTCAAGGTTTTTCTGACCTGTGCTAGCTAATGCATCACTTGAAAAATTGCTGTCAAGCAGTGGCAAAAGTCTGAGTCTTGACTAAGTAATCTTCAGAGTTTCACTCTACATCACTCTCGTTTTCATTTTGCATAGTTTAGAAATTAATTCAAGATCTTGGGGAAATTGGATTAAAGATAATTAAAAATGACTTGGAAATTATTAATTTATTATACATGTCCATGATGAAAGAATATGGATGGATAACTATACTCCCATGCCTTTCCCATATCAACACTAATTAAGACTCGGTCACCACACAAGAAATTGAGAGCCATGTGGCAGATGGCCCCTAGAATTTCACAACATAATTTAGGAACTCAAAATGCATCACCTTACAATCATACTCGCCAAGATCTTAGGTTGTTAGACCTAAGTTAGGTCTAAGGAAGTAAGTTAGGAGCAAGTTGGTTAGAGAAGGGGGCATGGCAAGGGGTCAAGGCCCCTGCTGGCCTGGACAGGCCTGCGTATTATCTGGCCTACAGAGCAGTCATCATTGTAGAGTGAGCATCCTCTATATGCTCAATATACAACTGCTCGAGTATTTAAGAGGGAAACAGAAGCTAAGCCCTGGCTATCTTACTATCACACTTGGACAGTGACTTGTATGATGGAAAGACACCAGTAACCATCTGCAATTATCAGCTTAGCACAGGGTAAGGTTTCTTGACACGACCTGACCTCGCCCAACTTGTGAACATATCACCTTGGAAGTGTGACTTGTTATTGCTTCAAAGCTAGTCTACCTGGTGACACAATTGAGGTCCACAGTTCCTCCCTGCAAATCCTTTATTCTTCTCCCATGGGTAATTAGCTTCAGGTAGCCACAAGGTGCTTCCCCCAAAAAAGTGTTGAATGCAATGAAATGCCTCTTCCTGGATGAGCCCTGATGGCTTCCCGATTTCCTCTCTTCCTTCCACGTTTATCGGTTAGTGTTTTTGGTCTTCACACCTGCTCTAGAATTGTCTTGGAAGGCTGGAGGAGACTTGGAAATTTAGACTCAAACCCCCCATGGTCGGAAGGTTAGTGCTAATGAGCTCACACTAGTTTTGAGAAAGTCTACCATTGTTTAAATTATTTGGGGGGTTCATTTGGCAGTTTCGAAGCTTCAGTCTCTTGGAATCCAGCAGTGGTCTGTATTAGTTAAATGACCTTCTGAATGTTTTATTGGTGGGGTGGCAATGTTGGCTGAATTCTCTGCCTGTGTGAGGGGGTGGGGGCTTGTTCTGTTTGGCCTTGTGGGATTTGTTCCCCAATAGGCCAAACAGAACTCTGCGGCTGATGTGATCTAGTAGTTGGGAGCCATCTCAACGAGATGGATTCAGGGAGTCACAAGGGTTTGCCTTGGAAAACTTAATTTGCGGTACAACTTACTACAGTAGTTGACAGCCCCAGCATCAGCACAGATGACATGCAACACCAGAAATCATGTTGTAATAAAATAAAATTGCATCAAATTATTTTTGTCAATGTGTACACATGACCAAGAGTTCCTAGTATTCTCAGATTAATGTAAACTTCATTTGGAAGTGTAGCCAAACATTAAAAGTATTTTGAGGATTATTTTGGTTTTGTATGATTTTATACATATCCTGCAGCTTTTATCCTTCCTCTGGCTACTATCCCTACCATTTAAGAATATGGTAATTTTGTGTAGAGTTTTGGCTGAAGTGTTGAATCAACTTTAAGGAATGGTTAAGAATTCAGGTCCAAGCTTTTTTATGGCATACATCCAGAAGTCACCCTGCAGCTTACATTTGAGGGGGGGGGGCTTTTTCTTAGATATATGATGAATTTGTAATGATATACATATTCTAACTACTTTGGTACAGGAAAAACACTAACCTTAAAAAGAGTACAGAATGTAAGATGCACTTGGATAGAAAGGGGGTGACCAAGTCAAAGACCTTGGAGTAATAACGTTTGAAGATTAACAATTAGAGATCACAACAAAATAAACCTTGCAACTACCAGCAAAATGATAGGGTTGATAAAGAGAATCTTCAAAACTTAGGGATCCTATACCCTTCAAGAAGCAAGTTGTTTCTTACTGCTTTATACTTCTGGTATGTTTGAGTTTGGCCTCTTCCTATATTGATTCCATTTTTTAATCATTTTGGTCTCTAGCCCTCTTGCAGTTTATATTGAACCAATCCTGTTTTCTAGTTGTGTATCTCTGTTTTGGAATAAATTTTTTGTGCCTTCATCATATATTTCACAAAATTTGATATATAACTTATTTGCCTCCTTGCTTAACAAAGTCTTTTGAATAAGATTTTTAAAGAATTTTCCAAGTTTCCCATAGTGTCCTCTCCTGAAATGAAGTTTTTCAACTGCTTCATTTTCCTCATTCTCTTCTAGACTATAATGCATATCATACTTTATTTCCAAAAGGACATGGTCACTTTTACTCAAGGTGGGTGGTACTGAATGCCAAATGTCTCCTCCTTCCTGGTGAATATCAAATCTAGCATTGAGGGAACATCCCCTTCCCTCATTCTCGTAGCTTGTTGAACATTTTGATACATAAACGTCTCCAGGATGTGAGGGTTTTGAATCTACCAATCTATGAGTCCTCTGTTCTTGCTTCGTAGGCCTCCTAGTTCATGGCTTTCAAGTTGAAGTCAGCGAGTACCAACAGTCGTGATATATCTTTACATAGATAAAGATTTACTCTTACTATAATCTCTCATGATCGTTATAAGGCTCTCGTTTGTTGTCCAGCTCCTCTGTTGCCCATGTGTTGCATGCTGGGAAACTGATGGCATTTATGATTATCACTTTATCATCCTAATTACAAATTTCCAGTGGCATTATGTCTACTTCTCATGATTTATCAATTGTAAATTTGTCTACCTTTAGGTGCTGTTTTACCAGTGTCTGTGTGCACATGCACACCCCGTCCCTATAAATTGTACATAGCGGCTTGCAAAATGGGCATGCTGTGCCGTTTTTATTCGTGGGTCCTTGGTTAGCTTAGGTTCGGGCAATTTAGTGCAACATTTTAGTGGCTTTATGAACTCTCGAGAGGAAGGACTGGCATGTGTGTATTCACCAAGTTGTGCTTGTGGGGGTTGAACTCTGCTCTTTTGGCCCGCCTCTCAACTGTCAATCAATCAACTGTTACTATTCCCCCTCCCCCCCAGGAAGCACCCTGTAGCAGCTGTCTTGCTCCCGGGTACCTATTTACTGCTAGGTAACGGGCATCAGGGTGAAGGAACCTGCCCATTTGTTTTCCGACGGTGCAGGGGAATCGAACCCCAGTCCCTAGGTTCACGAGTCTAGCGCACTGTCCACTCAGCCACCAGCCACCCTGTGTGTGTGTCAATATTATATATGCATGGAAGGTACTTGAAGTGCAGGTTCCAAACCTGCACAAGAAAAGTACAATTTACTGAAGTGAAGGTGAAAGTAGGAAATGCAAAAGTACAAAATAAATCAAATGGAAAGTTGGGGTTCCAAAAGCAGAGAGAAGACCATGTCCCATAACTTGAACGTCCAGCCAACAAATTTAAAAAATATAGCTGGAATAGCAGTGGAAGCTTTCAAGAGAACTGAACAAGTTTCTGCTGCGATTACCAGTTCAGCCTGTTCAAAAGACCAGCAGCTTCACAGGTCAGGCAGTTGCCTTGAAAGACTAGTCACAGGCCAGGCTATAGGAGTAGAACATGATACAGCGGTCTACTCCCATAGCCTGGCCTTAAAAATCAACAGGTAATAAATGGGGTACCATGTGATAAATATTGCAATTTACTTATAGCATATATATTTTACTTATGCTAACTGTTTTTCTTAATAGTGTTGATTTGTATAAAGTATCTGATGAAAATTAAATAGACCCTTGAAAGTTTGGTCGGCAAATAATCTGCTTATTAGCCTGCTTAAGTAAAATATATTGCATGCAATATATACATATATATATATATGTGTGAAGAATACTGGACATTAATTAGCCGTGTTGTGTGTCAGGTCGTGGTTGGAGGGAGAGCTGGAGGTGGTGGCTGCCAAGAAGCAGGCAAAGCTGTCTTTGGAAAGCCTTGTTGAGGACCGCAAAACTATTTCTGACCAGATTAGTTCACACAAGGTATGAATTGTTTCTTGTTAAATGCTGCTGTACTTTCCCCATGATTTTGTACTCATTATGGACATTCATATTTATAAATGCAGTGATGTACTTGTCTTTATTTAGGTATTAACCCCTAGAATGCGGCTGTAGATGCTTCAGTACGTACATATCTGCCAAGACGCAAAAAAAAAAAAAAAAAAAAAAAAAATCATATAGAATTATTTATTTGGATGCAAAATGTAAGGAAAATGTAGAAATAAACTAAATATCTACATTATTTCTGGTTTTGTGAGCTGTTGAAGATAAGAAGGTAGTGGTCTGAGCCTGTTTTGTTAATGCCATAACACCAGGTTTGTTGACACATCAACATGTGCCAGATAATACCCAACATTGACCCTTGATGTTTCTACAATCATTTTAATACTTAATAGCTCATTCACTAGTTTTTATCTTATACACAATACAGTATGTACAACCATATGAGGTTTGTGAAAACCACATGAACATGCAGTAATTGGTATACAAATCATATAATGGAATTTTACATCATGATTACCACATCGGCATGATAAGCAATCGTGAAGATATAGCAGGTTTTTTCATGGGCCTGGGTAATCTCCACTACATCTATATAGCGATTATATTCGTATTAACCTAATGGTTCAAAAACCAGAAAATATCTAAAATCAACATGTGATTGCATTACCTCATGAATCATCTTATAATAACTGCATTCTTAAGGATTAAAATCTGATGTGCTTTATTATTTTGTTCTTAAATTTGATTAGAAAATGTGTGAATCTTGACTTGCTAACAAAAGTTATCTTTTCCAACAGCGGCAATTAAAAAGGGGGAACCTGTGTCCAGAAGTGGCAACAGATGTACAGAAGAAAATTACTGAACTTGAAAATGACCTGCAACTGCGAACTGCGCAGATTAATGACCTTCAAACCAAGATTGTAGATGATGATGAAGGTACGTGGAGCTTTTATTTGTTCACTTGATGTACATGAAGGAGCTTTGGGGTTTTGTGGGAATTATTTTTTGTAATTCTTTTCTTCTACACTTGTTTTCTGTACCATAGCTGGAGGGAGTTATAAGGAGACAGTGACAAGTTATTACGACTATATAGCACTTGGAAGGGGTCAGGATAAGGATTGGTACGGGGTAAAGGAATGGTGCCAAACCACTGGGACAGTTAGGGATTGAACGCCGATCGTTGCTCGACCGTCCACCCCAAATTGTTGGACATACCATAGCTGGAGATTAGCTTCATATATTGGCTTGTAGCTTACAAGAATTGTTTCTCTGGGGGGGGGGGAGCCCCTTGAGGCTTCCTGAAGCTATAATACTGATACAGTGCCAAACTACTAGGTGCCATCAGTTGCAGAGTTCTTTTAGGTTTACTGGGGGACCACGAGCCAGAACCTGACCTCCCCCCCTTCCCCCTTCTAATGAAGCACAAAGATCAGTGGCACTGTTCAAACTGTTGGTGAATGTTAATCATGTACACCGTCACTGGAGAAACACCCACAAAGTCAGTGAGACAAAACAGACTACTGCTTGTTATAAGGAAATATTGATGCCTCAAACTCGCCAAAAGAACTTGTGAGCAAACGATCGAAAAGTTATAAAACTAGCGCAAGCTCGTTTGCCCAACCTCTTAACATCAGTGTACTGGGGCTGCATGCACTTAGGGTAGCCTTCCCTAAGCGCCCTGTAAGTACTACCGCTGAATGATAGGGGTTCCCCTTCTATAGTGTCTTCGGGACTCCACTTCCATAGGAGTTCCTGCTGCTTGGCATTTACCCTGCCCTTGGGGCCAATTGAGGTTTTATGGCCTTTATTTGGCCTTGTGTAGGAAGTGGTATTGTTGCAGCTTGGGGAGCAAGGTGCTGCGCAGCTTGCCAACCTCCGCAGCGGCAGTGTTCCTATTCCTTCTGGAGAGACTGTACTTTTGCAGGGTTTTTCTTTTCTTTTTGTTTCTTTGCCTGGAGGAGGGGGGGGGGGCTGCCTTGTTTGGGTATTGGTCCACTTATGCTATTTTGATGGCCCTCCTCTAGGCCCCCGTGACTGTACACGTTGCAGGGCTTTTAGTGTTTTTAGCTCAATCCCTTGTTAGCTTTTGGGTTTAACCGGTTTTGCAGCACCTTGCCTCGGCTTCCTGTAGCAGTTAGCCTACGGGACCTGGAAAACCCTCTCATGGCTTGTACTTATGAATGCGTCTTTTGAGTTCCAGCTCACCTCGTGTGAGTTTGAAGATTGCTCTGTGTCTTTGTCTCAAGGGTGACAGTCACCAGTTTTGCCTCTGTCATGCTGCCTGTTGGGTCAACAACACCTTTGACCTGGAGTCTTGTGAGATGTGTTCTCTACACATCTACACATGCTCCAATTTACCCATTCTATAGACAATGAGGTTCGGATACAGGCAGCATCTGCATTGCCTGCTCGGTTTAGGTTGCAGTAACAAGCTGGTTGGCTGCCTGCTCGGATACCTCGAGGCTGTCCCGTTTTGGTTATAGGGACCCGGACTTGCTGGAATTAGTTGCTTCGACTTTGGTTCAGTCTGCGCTCCCCGGCTTGTGTGTTTTTTTCCCCCTTTCCCAGCTCCGCAACATCTGAGGGTTATGGAGTCGGGGCGGGGTGTACTCGGTGATGAGGCTTGGGTGGCTTTGGGGGCTTCCCCATTCAAGTTGGGAATGGAGGCATTTGAGCCTGTTGGATCCTACCAACAGACCTCCCTTCTTTCCTGCCTTTCCCCTGGACTCTGCCTTTTCTTCACGGGTAGAGGGCACAGCTCTGCCCCGGGTCCTGGTTTGGAGGATCCCGGGGCAGGGGGGGGGGGAGTTGACCTGAGGGGCTTAGGCCCCCTTTCATCCCTTTGATCCCGCTTAAGTTTTGGTGCCCTCTGTGCAGAGGGAGTGGTTTTCCTACCCCCCTTCCCCGTATGAGTAAGATTTGGGGTCAGCTACTTCCCAGGTTTGGTTCCAGATTCTCTTGGGTTCCATGGCTCCTGGAGATTTTCTGCCTCTCGAATCTCGCCTAAGGAGGATCGGGAGGTTTTGCAACGTACCTCCTGCGAGACCTGGATTCTGCCTCTGTGATGGATCCGTCCTCGTTTGAGTACTGCACATTCTGCACTTTACAGCCAATTAAAAATTTTATTGCAGTTATTTAGCAATTGTTAACTTGTTCATATACAGTTAATTAATTCTTTTATTATTAACAGAATTATTGCATTTACTTTTATTATAATTGCCTGATTACATAAAATTTCTTATACAATAATGTAATGCCTTTTTGTTTCAGATTTTACCAGCAAGAAAAGATTTGAATCGATGCAGAGTATGATTGAGGCAAAATGTGCTATGAATTATCTTTTCGACATAGCAACCAACAACCAGCTCACCTTGTCTGCACGGGAAATGGACCTAAAATATATTCAGGTATTTTTTTTATAATGCTGTTCCAAAGCACCAACCAGGAGGTCATAGTAATGACCTCCTGGTTGGAGGTCATAGTGATGACCTCCTGGTTGGAGGTCATAGTGATGACTTCCTTTTTGGAGGTCATGGGGGGCATTGATCCCTGGTACCAATGCAAGGTAAGAATCCAATTACCCAAATGATGTGCCTCCTATGTGCATTGCCTTTTTCACCATTTTGCCATTCATATCCTGACACTTTTCCTCTTGCTAACC